>NC_066884.1:25243741-25601241 GCF_022985175.1 Labeo rohita | reverse complement strand
ATAGTTTATATCTCACAGTTCTGACATTATGTCTCACAGTTGCGAGTTTTTATCTCACAATTTTTAGGAAGAAAGTCAGAATTGAGAGTTTGTATCACACAATTCTGAGAAAAAAGAGTTTTTTTTATTTTTATTTAGTGGCAGAAACAGGCTTGCATCGGTAACACTGCCGAGTAGAGTTTGAAAATATGTAGTTTTTGATGTGCCTGCTCAACTAGTAAATATGCATTATTTTCATACCAGTGAGATGCAGTCTGCAAAAATGTTAATTGGAAATATTTTTTAGATTTATGGTCCTGAGAAATGCGACGAATTCCAGTTTAAGGAATGACTGGAAAAAAAAAAAAATGAAGGAATAATTAGGTTTTTGGCTACTTTTGTGATGAAAATATGTTCCTGGCTCTCGTTATTACTCTTCTTGTGTAAGCTGGAAGCTGATCCTGTTGAAAAAGGTGTCCAAGGTGGATGTTCTTCCAATTAGTGATTATGTAACAGTCAGACACTGCTAACACACTCATCACACCCATAAATCACGCCCTGGCATCTGTGGCTCCCTTCCAGTTGTTTCCTTATTGTGCCTCATGTTAAAATGAAGAATCGTGACACTGATACTTCTGGAGCAGGAGAAAGATGAATTCTGACTGGAATGTTTCCTGCAGGCTACGCCATGGTGGAACAGACACAACTGTAAAGTCTGTCTTTCTAATTAGTAAAATCTAAAACTACAGTGACAGTCAGCATCTTGTTAATCCATTAGAGACGATTTGACTTTTTGCCTTTTGTGCCTCTGTAGGGAATTAACTAAAAATGAATTATACCCACTGATAACAGCATTTGTTTGCATGCCGTGCATATTGTTTTAGCACACGGTTCACTAGGAATTATGGTGTAATATATTAATTCACTAGAAAAGATGTAGATGAGTTTGTTTCAAATCCGTAAAGATTTGGAGAAATTTAGCATCACCTAACTTGCTCATTTTTGGTTATTTTTGAAGTTATTTTAAAGTTATTTTTCATCTTGTTTGTTTGTTCTGTATTTGATTTTATGTTTAATGTCATTTTGTTTTTTGTTTTGTTTGGCATGATTATGTTTTTTTATGTGTTTTTGTTTACTTTTGTCTTGTTCTGTTTTTGTTTAGTTTTTTGTTTGTTTGTTTTGTATTGTTATGTTTGATGTCATTTTGTTTTTGTTTTGTTTGGCATAATTATGTTTTTATGTGTTCTTTGTTTTGCTTTGTTGTGTTCTGTTTTGTTTTGTGCCATTATGTTTTTGTTTTGTTTTGTGTTTTTGTTTAGTTTTGTTTGTTTGTTTTGTATTTGCTGTTATGTTTGATGTCATTTTTTGTTTTGTTTTGTTTGGCCTAATTATGTTTTTTATGTGCTTTTTTGTTTCATTTTATTCTGTTTTGTTTTGTGCTGTTTTGTGTTTTTGTTTAGTTTTTTGTTTGTTTTGTATTGTTATGTTTGATGTCATTTTGTTTTTGTTTTGTTTGGCATAATTGTGTTTTTTGTGTTCTTTGTTTTGTTTTGTTCTGTTTTGTTTTGTGCTGTTTTGTGTTTTTGCTTAGTTTTTTGTTTGTTTGTTTTGTATTGTTATGTTTGATGTCATTTTGTTTTTGTTTTGTTTGGCCTAATTATGTTTTTTATGTGCTTTTTTGTTTTGTTTTATTCTGTTTTGTGCTGTTATGTTTTTTTTTTTTTTTTTTTTTTGCTTAGTGTTTTTTGTTTTGTTTTGTTTGTTTGTTCTGTATTTTCTGTTATGTTTGATATCATTTTTTTTTTTTGTTTTGTGTTTGTTTTGTATTTGCTGTTATGTTTGATGTAATTTTTTGTTTTCTTTGGCATAATTATGTTTTTATTGTGTTTCCATAATCCATGTTAGTTTATGACATGAAGAATAAAAATGTCAACCAATCAATCAATTAATTTTGGTGACACTTTATTTTACAGTCTGTTAACTAGTTGCTTATTAGCATGCATATTATTAGAATATTATTTATTTATTCTGATAAATAAATTTGTTCTCTATTCTGAAGTGTTACCTTATTTTTTTTTCAATCTATAAAATGTAAAGTTAGCAAATGATAATTTTTGTTCACACCAAAAAACAAACAAACAAACAAACAAAAAATTGCAAAACCACATTTTATTTATTTATTTTTTTTTTTTTGTGCCATTATGTTTGGCATAATTATGTTTTTTTTTAATGTATGTGTGTTTCTCATTTTGTTTTGTGCCATTATTATTATTATTATTGTATTTTTTTTTGTATTTGTTGTTATGTTTGGTGTCATTTTGTTTTGTTTTGTTTTGTGTTTTTGGTTTAGTTTTGTATTTACTGCTATGTCTTTTTTTTGCGCACAAAAAGTATTCCCATAGCTTCATAAAGTTACAGTTGAAACACTGGACTGTTTTAATGATGTCTTTACTACCTTTCTGGGCCATGGTAGTTACGTTGTCGTCTCTGCAGAGTGGCTTAGAGTTTAGTGAACAGTTTCTTTTTCTCTCCTCACAACTGAAGAAAACGTTTATCTACCTTTTCTTCAAATTGCAACCATATGATCATCCAAATTTAAACAGGACTTCCTGAATGCGGTGACTTAAAGGTCCATGTGTTAACATCAGAGGAAGCTGCGTATAAATAATCAGTTTATTCATAAACATGAATGATGAGTCTTTTAGGCTCTTCTACGCAATGCCTGTCATTTAGCGCGTTTGCGGAGAACCTCAGCGGTCAATGGCAGTGAGATTTAGCGGTGTGGTAATGTACACAACATAGCTCATGGTTGCTGCAGCTTTTGTGAAAAGCACCAATCACCATCAGATGGCTAATTTTCAGAGCCCAGAAAGCCCCCGTGTTGCCTGCGAGTAAACCGTGGCTTTCCGACAGGGCATAATCCAGATGCCTTAATCATAGTCATTTACTCACACAAACATTTGGCTGCAGAGGAGATGCTTGTTGGGCTGATGGAAAGCCTGAGCTCTGGTGCTCATGGTGTTCATGTGGTTTTTTTTGCCGGATGAGCTAATGGTCTATTAAGGTTTGCAGGGTCGGTGTAGATCTTGACGCTGATTTGCCATAATCAACGTGTCTGGGAGTCAGGGCTCTGTAATGTGAAAACGAGGCCAGACTCCTGATTAAACTCAACGATGCCAACGTGTGGTCCCAATAAAACTGGTCTCCGTTTATTACCATTAGCCTTTACTGCAAATAAAGACGTAATGAATTTTCGAACATGTGAAATAAATCTGCAGTAATGGTCTTGCACTAGATTCTGGGGGCATTAGTAACAAGCAGAACCTTAAACAGACCTGATTGTGAGGTGACTTGAGTGGCAAATTTTCACTGGCAAGTCGCTTCGATCTCCACCCTAGAGTAATATTTAAAAGCGCATTGCGGTTATGGCCAAATTATAGACATATAAGTTAATGGAGGTTGGAATTGTTTACTTGGTTTTGTGAGCTTCCGGACTAAATCGCTAAATTAGGTCTGGATTTTGTAAAAGGTAAAGAATATGGTTGAGCAAGTGCTTCATTAGCCATAGAATGCATCATGTCTTCTATGATACAGTACATGTGCTCATTGTACTGTTTAACCAAGATGGGTTAATGGCAGTATTTAGAGAGGTAGATATAGATTTTGTTTTCAATTAATAAAATGTAAAGTTAGCAAATGAGACAAAATAAATTTACGCAAGTCATTTTATTTTTGTTTACACAAAAAGGATTTTTTGTGCTGCTTTGTTTGTGTCATTATGTTTGGCATAATTATATTGTGTGTGTGTGTGTTTCTGTTTTTTTTTCTGTTTTGTGCCATTGTTTTGTTGTTTTTTTTGTGTGTGTGTTTGATTTGCTGTTATGTTTGGTGTTATTTGGTTTTGTGGCATTATGGTTTTTGTTTTGTGTTTTTGTTTTGTTTGGTATAATTATGATTTTTTATGTTTTTTTTTTTTGTTTGTTTTGTTCTTTTCTGTTTTGTGCCAATATGTTTTTAGTTTAGTTTTTTTTTTTTTTGTTTTGTATTTGCTGTTATTTTTGATGTCTTTTTGTATAATTATGTGTTTTATGTGTTTTTGTATTGTTTTCTCTTTTCTGTTTTGTTTGTTTTTTTTTTTTTGTTTTGTTTTTTTTTTTTTTCAAGACCATTCGTCTTTAAAAATCCATGCTAGTTTATGATGTCAAGGTTAAAAATGTCAATCAATCAATCTTTTTTTTTTCAGTTAATAAAATTAAGTTAGCAAATAAGACACAAAATTAATTTTAAGTCCTTTTATTTTTGTTTACATCAAAACTAAAGGTTTTTTTTTTTGTGTTGCTTTGTTTGTGTCATTATGTTTTGTTTGGTTTTGTTTTGTGATTTTTTTTTTTTTTACCTTTTTATTTAGTTTATTTTTTGTTTGTTTGTTTTGTATTTACTGTTATGTTTGATGTCATTAGTTTTTTGTTTTGTTTTGTTTGTTGGTTTTTATGAATTTTTGTTTTGTTTTGTTTTGTTCTTTTCTGTTTTGTAAAGACCAATCGTCTTTAAAAATCCATGTTAGTTTATGACGTAAATTTTAAAAATGTCAATGAATCAATTAGTCAATCAATTATCTTTTTTCAATTAATAAAATTAAGTTAGCAAATAAGACACAACTTATTTTTGTTTACACCAAATATAAAATGTGCAAAACCACATTTTTTTTATTTGTGCCATTGTGTTGTTTTTGTGTGTGTGTGTTGTTTTTGTTGTTTTGTTTCATTTTGTTTTTTGTTGTTGTTGTTTTTTTTTTTTTTTTAAATTAATGTGCTGTTTTTTTTTTGTGATTGTTTTTGTATTTGCTGTTATGTTTGGTGTCATTTTGTTTTGTTTTGTTTTTTTATTTATTTTTGTTTTGTGTTTTTGTTAGTTTTGTTTTTTGTTTTTTATGTTTTTGTTTTGTTTTGTTTTGTTTTGTTCTTTTCTGTTTTGTTTTGTGCCATTATGTTTTGTGTTTTTTTTTTCAAAGGTTCCATTACTGTTAATTTTTGTGAATTTTTTTTTTTTTTTTTTTTTTTTTTTGCTGTTGTTTGGTGTCATTTGTTTTGTTTTGTGCCATTGTTTGTGTGCGTGTATGTATTTTAGTTTAGTTTTTTGTTTGTTTGTTTTGTATTTGCTGTTATGTTTGGTGTAATTTACTTTTGTTTTGTTTTGCAAGATTCCTTTGGTGAATCAAATTCCTAAACAACAGAACACAGACAACATGTTCAAATAAACAATCTTATAAATGGCCACAAATGATTTTTAGTGAATTCCTCCCTCTGTTGAGGATGAAACATTAAAATTATTTTTATCAGTGCTTACGTCTTTCTTACAGTTACAGGTTTTGCACCCAATGAGATCACTGAATCCATCCGCTGTTTGTGCATGGCCCCATATGACCATCGCTCTGCCTTCTCTCATCTGCTGTTTTAACTGCAGATACTCACTGAGGTCAGTTAGGACAGGCTGACGTTCAAGAAGCAACCCATGAACACCTGAAATCATACCAGAGTATCAATAAACCCTACAGCTGATACGCTCATATAGAGTTTTGTCTGTTAAATGAGCTGATATGGAAACAACTGATTTCACTTGAGCCTGTGTGATTTGCAGTTAGCTTTGAGTTGTGATTTATGATCCTTTAAAACTTTACATGATGAATTTGTCACTATTGGCTCATTGTTTGACACTTTGAAACAGGTTGTGTGTGAGGGGACTCTCTGAGTTGTAAATTTTCAATAATTCCAACTGCTTTTCCAAGCAGTAAACAATGTTAAAGCAAGAAAAAGCGGGACGATCTAAGGACCTAAACCGAGCTCTTGGACCGGTCGTTGCACTAACTGCTTTTTAATTACACTGTGTAGTTTTCCATTGCTATTTTAATTTTCAATTTTTCTTTCCAAAAATATCATCAAAGCGTGGTTGTGTTGAGTCTTGAGTCTGTGTTTGAGATGCTAGATTGAAATTGTGAAGGAACCTGCGAAATCTGTCTTCAAGTGTAAATTTTCCAGGTCTTATTAGTCTTAACACTCAAGCAAGTCGAGTTCCCAGACCTTGAAATCATTTTTTGTATTGAAAAAACATGTTATTCCATATCTTTTCCCAATGTTCTCTTCAAAATGTTGTGCAAATATACAGCAGATAGCTTTCCACAGTTTAAAATTAGCAGGAAACAGTAGTCACCATGGACAGATGTCTACTTCGGTCATTATCAGCTATATAAATTTGGTGGTAATGTTTCCACCCACCAGATGTTCAGCATGAGAGATAATAAAAGACATATCCAATCTTTCGCAAACTTTCCTTATCATAGTCAGATTAGCATCCTTGGCATTGTCAAATGCGCACAAGTTAGGAATAGATACTTCAAGTAAAGAGGGAATACAGAAGCCTCCTAACAGTAATGCTTTCTCTGCCTCAGCTGGATTTCTGCGTCCTCCGACTACTAAAAAATATTACCATCCAGACAGCTGAAGTCCTACAGCTGATGAAGTCAGCAACTCTGACCCAACTCTGAACTCTCAGTGCAAGAACATGAATGAATTGTTTCACTAATTGAAGTAATTTCGACTAAGTACACATACGTCATTAAAGAACGCATTATCCTTGAGTTACTGTTTATTGCTAACTGCTATCTGATAAACATCTTCAAAAGAGCGGATTTTAAATTATGAACCATGAAAACATCTGCTGAATATCATTCTAGCATCTGTCAGGAAACTTTTCGGAGATGTATTGCAAATGAGAATTTGCTCTAAAAATGACATCTTCCAGATGTAAACACACCGAATAGACATCTGGGTGCTGTACGTGTGCGATTAGTGTTGATGAAATATATTTTTCACTGAGATGGATGGATGTACATGTGGAAGTTTGTGTGAGCGAGAGAACAAAGTGTACAGGGTGAATTCATTTGCACCGTATTTCAGTGTAAACCCCGTTTCTTTTTCACTCACAGTCGAGTTTAAACAGGTGTGAAATGGTAAAACAGCGCTGTGTTGTGAGTATTGAAATTGTTTTAGAATGTGCCTTTTTCCACAAAATTCACCACTATTTGTCTTTAATAATCCATGTTAGTTTATGTCAGTAAAAGTCAACATGGCTGCATCATTTATTGGAATTTTATTTATTCCATACTCACCAAAATGATCGTGTTGATGAAATAAAATAAAATAATGGGTTATAAATGTCAATCTATCACTCAGTCAACATATAGAAATAAATATATGATTACATAAATAGAAAAAGCTCAAATTTGCAGAAATTGTCATTGTTTGAAACCTGTATGTTTCTTCTGTTAAACATAAAATAAGATGTTTTGAAGGATATAGGAAACAAAACTACAGCTGGTCCCCATTGACTTACATAGTACGTAAAAAAATACTATGGAAGTCAGTGGGGATCACCAGCTATTTGGTTACCAGCATTTTTCAAAATATCTTCAGTTGGGTTCAACAGACAAAAACAAAAAAAAAAAAAAAAATTAATAATACAGATTTAGAACAACTTGAAAGCGAGTAATATATTGCCTAAATACATATTTTTCACAGTTTAGGTCTATATATATGAAAATATACAATGTAGTTGCCTTTATATTTTCAGAAATCTTTGCCTTTATTTTTCACCCAGAAATGATTTTTTTGTTATCATTTATTCACTCTCAAGTTGTTTGAAACCTGTATGTGTTTCTTTATCCTGTTATTACAAAATAAGATATTTTGAAGAATATAGGAAACCAAACTGCTGCCCACTGACTTACATAGTATGTATGTATAAATAAATAAATAAATATAGCTGCAAGAAATGATTACCAGGGTTCAATTGCTTTTAAGCATATCAGGCATTTAAGGCATTTAAGCATATCAGGAATACATATTTATATTTAGCAAGGCTGTACCCACCTAAATTGATGATTAAAAAAGCATTTTGGGTAAATCCAGGTAATTTACCATAGAAATATGATGTTTTTTAATGTTTATGATTGTTATAGCGTCAGCTGTGGTCCCATCCCCTTAAAAACTTTGCATGCTTGTTTAAATTCACCTGTCACATGTGCTCAGCAGGTTTCGTTAAGCTTTAAGTTTTCCTTTAGGCTTTGTAGGATTTTGGGTAAATTTAGACCGGCCCCTTTTTTAAACGACCCCATTGTAGTATATTATTTTTTGATAATAATTTGCCTAGAGAGTCCAGCGTATTACACTGGAATGATTTTTTTTTCCAGATTGAGAGAAACACCTAGGGCTAGTTCTCAAAGCAAGTTTTTTACATCTTCTCAATGATTTAAAGGGGTCATTAGATGCAAAGTTCTCTTTTACATGTTGTCAGGCCGATTGGGGTGAGCCTTGGTTACGTTGTAGGCGGTGTAAGTACTACCACCCCTCTAAGTTTCAAGTCTCTACAACTTATGGTTTGGTCTGCACAATCAGTTTTATGTGGAGATCACTGATCCTTGACCATTCTAACAATTACAATAGGGTTTCAGTGCTACCTGCCTGAACCCCAAATAATAATACTATGGAAGTCATAGGCTATTTTACTATGGAAGCCATCAGCTATTTGGTTACCAACATTCTTCAAAATATCTTCATTTAGGTTCAACAGAAGAATGAAATTCATTCAAGTTTGGAACAACTTGAAAGTGAGTAATATATGGCCTATACACTGTAAAAAACAATTTGTTGAGTCAACTTAAAATAATTTGTAACCTGGCTGCCTTAAAATTTTAATTTCAGTCAACTCAAAAAAAGTTTATTCAACTTGAAATGTTAAATTATACTAAGCGACAACTTAGATATTTGATTTGTATCAACTTAAAATTTTAAGGCAGCTGGGTTATTTACCCATCTGTTAAGTTTAGCAAACACAAATATCTAAGTTGGTACTTAGTACAACTTAACATTTCAAGTTGACTAAACTTATTTTAGTTGAGTGAACTTAAAATTTTAAGACAGCAGGGTAACAAATTATGTTAAGCTTAGTCAACAAATTGTGTTTTTTATTTTTTAGAGTGTATGTGTTTTTTTCACAGTATGGGTCTTTATATACGAAAATATACAATGTAGTTGCCTTTATACTTTCAGAAGGGAGATCATCATATCTGAAGGTCTGTGGCATCCAAAAGTTTGAAACCACCAATTCAGAGGATTCATTCCTGCATTTAAATGAGGATGTCACTCCCTAAATTTTGTGGTGTGTTTGTGGCCTACCTGATTACCATAATTCCGTGAATCGGTTGCTAAAGCGACCCAAACAGTGCATGCAAATAAACATCGCTACAAGCCAGTGCCATTCATCCTTTTTTTGGTGTACGTGTGTGGTTTTTTTATTATTACTCTCACCCTGACCTTTTGAAAGTGAATGTCTTTAAAGATTTGACTGCCTTTTTGACAACCACAGACTTCTAGTCTGAACATGTGTAACAATGGCTGGATTATGTCCTTTCAGAAAGCGCAGACATGGGAAGCAGAGACTTACAAACAGTTAAATGATGACAGACACATGACACGGTGTACAGCCTATCCACACACACATAAAAACACATTTGTCCAGACACATTCACAGCATCTCCACCAAGCCATCTGGTTTCCATTGTAACCCCCTCTGCGTCCCTCACTGCTTAAAGAGGAAAAGATTAAAACTGTCTACATGGTCATCCGTGGAGGTATTTTTATCTGAGCGTTCAGCAGTAACCTGACTCTGTTTGTCTCACTGGTCTCCGTCCCATCTCACGTTCTCTCTGTCGTTCTCTCAGTCAAGTTCTCACACCATTTTTTCCCCCCATCTCTCTCTTACCTCAGATTCTTGTAGTTTCAGCCCAGTAGTTTAGATCCTCTCATTAGACCTCTTAGTGCTAATTGTAATTCTTATATAGCCAACCCTGACCTCAAAAAGACAATGGCAAGAAAACTAGAGCTAGAAGTTCAAGTCTAATTCCCAATTCCAAGAAGGAAGCAGGATATTAAATGCTCTAGAAAAGGTCAAAAGTGCCTGTTTCCCAGGCTTTATTTCTCCAATTAGATCCTTATAATGGATATAAAGTCTCACTGTGCTTGCATTTTGTCATAATGAATTTGCCATTATGTAATTTCATTATGTAGTCTCTAATGCTCAATAAAGTTGCGTTTAATGATAAAAAATACAGTAAAAAAAGTATTGTTTTATGTATTACAAAATGTAATTCATTTCTGTGACAACAGCTGAAATTTCAGCAGTCTTGTCACATGATCCTTCATGCTGAAATATTACTTATTTGATCAATTCTTAGGGTTCTTTGATGAATAAAAAGTTCAAAAGGACAGTATTTATTTGAAACTAAAATCTTTTGTTATATAATAAATATCTTTACTTTCACTATCGGTTAATTTAAAGGACTAGTTCAATCTATAAATAACATTTTCTGATCATTTACTCGCACCCACACTCTTAAAAATAAAGGTGCTTTAAAAGGTTCTTCACAGTGATGCCATAGAAGAACTATTTTTGGTTCCAAAAGGTACCATTCAGTCAAAGGTTCTTTAAAGAAGCATCTCTTTCTTACCTTTTTATAATCTGAAGAACCTTCTTTCGCTACAAAGAACGTTTTGTGAAACAAAAAGGTTCTTCAGATGTCAAATGTTCCTTATTAAACCATTTAGACAAAAAAGGTTCTTCTATGGCATCGCGAAGCACCTTTATTTGCAAGAGCGCAAGTCATCCAAGATATTCTTTTCAGATCTTTTTTCAGTCAAAAAGAAATTAAGGTTTTAGAGGAAAACATTCCAGGATTGTTCTCCATATAGTAGGCTTCAATGGGGATCAGGAGGTTGAAGGTCCAAATTGCAGTTTCAATCCCAGCTGAGAAATAAGGGTCTTATGTTGCAAAACATTTGGTCATTTTCTGAAAAAGAAAAAACGCATGGTTAGTTCTTCGTCTGTGTACTACGGTTCATAAAGGGCGAAAACCTCCATCTCATTTGCTCCTCCAACTTCAGAATTGTCCAACATTGTTGTTTTACCTTTTTTTGTAAACAGCGTTTGACTTTCTTTGCACGTTCGCTTTGTAAACACAGGCTCGGTACTTCTGCCTACATCACATGTGACCTTTCCAACATGACTACATAATGCGTGAAGTCGTGGATGCAGAGCTAGTGCAAGATGAGCATTTGTGATCAAAAAGTACATAAAGTTATTTGTTTTTAGAAAATGACAAATCGTTACACTAGATAAGACCATTATTCCTTGACTGGGATTTTGTAGAGCCCTTCGAATCTGCATTGAAACTGCAATTTGGACCTTCAACCTGCTGATCCCCATTGAAGTCCACTATATGGAGAAAAATCCTGGAATGTTTTCCTCAAAAACCTCTTTTCGCCTGAAGAAAGAAAGACATCTTGGATGACATGTGGTGAGTCTTTCAAACTGACTTTCAATGGTGTGATACTAAAAAATTTACTTTTTTTAAATAGCGTATTTTCCACTGACTCTTTATCACAATAAAGTCTTTGAATGTTTTTGATGGCGAATGTTATTTGTTCTTTTGAAATTCCTCTGCTGTTCCAGTAAATGATAAATGAACAGCAATTACAGCAATTCCTATCTGGGCTTTTACAGGTGTAGGCATCTTGTCGTTGGCTGTTCACCAAGGTAAAATCACCCACTGCTGCAGCATTAGCCAAATTATCCTGACATTTGAAATTGAATTTTCCACAATTAACCCAAAAACTTGGATTACTCATAAAGTTGTTCAAAGATCCTTAACCTGCTGAATTAACTTTCACTTATTATTCGGCAACAATTTATTCCCCCTCTGATGTTTCAAGCCTCTTACGGGAAGTCAAATCTTCCTTTGCATTAATAATGTTGAAATGACTTTACATTAGAGACTGTGCAACAGCTGGAGAAACTGTGAAAATACTGTCATTTAGCCAAAATACGTTGGATACAGTGGTAGCCGGGCATATGGCCTTCATGTGTGGCAGTTCTCTTACCTTTTTTGTTCTCCAAATGTGTTTCAATGTTCAAAGGAATTCTTGTATTTTTGAATTAATCGATGAACTGTTATATTAGAATTATTATGGATGCCATATGTGTGTTGAATGTCCAAAGGTTGATCTCTGTTAACCTCACCTGGCGTAGACAGCACAATGGGTTTCTTTAGGCAATTGTAGAGTTCTATTGATTTCCTGTTGCTTCATTGTCAAGCCAAACAAATTCTCAGCCCAAGGGACTTGGCAGAAAGATAGAATGGGAAAATTTTCCTGTGCTTTAGTTACTAGGCATTGCCTTAAATAACACAAAGAATAAAAAGTTGATTAAAGGGATAGTTCACCCAAAAATGAAAATTCTGTCATTAATTACTCACCCTCGTGTGGTTCCAAATCTGTAAGACCTTCGTTCATCTTTGGAACACAGATTAAGATATTTTTAATGAAATCCGAGAGAATTCTTACCCTGCGTAGACAGCAATGCAGCTGACACATTCAAAGCCTGGAAAGGTAGTAAGGACATCGCTGAAATAGTCCATGTCCATTTTAACACTCTAACTTGGCATGAATAACTTTATAATGATGCTGTGAATGAACCCAACTGTATTCATCACTGTATTCGTATGTAAGCAAAACACGAAGACAGATTTCTTTTTACTAAAACAGAGTGACTCTTTGAGTAATGGCGAAATGCATTTAGCAACATTGTTTTTTACAGTTCTGGTCTTGTTATCAAGACGTGACCCAGAATAATTGACACAAAGCAGGCAGTAGCGTAAGGCAATGGGCTACACTGTAGCCATTACTTACCCATCGGGTGTCCATTTATCAGAATCGGTGGTGTCGAAGGCCAGGCTGCTGTTTTTAGGCTTGATGTAATGGGTCTGAGATTATACTTAGCGCCGAAGTGCGTCAGTCACCTTGCATTCTCTTTCTATCTTGGTGCAGTTTAAATATAAACTGAAAAAATTAGTTTGGGAATGTGGCGACAAAGACAAATTAGACGAATCAGTGACATGGCAATTTTTTGTACTGAGCATTAAAGGAGAAGTTCACTTCCAGAACAAAAATTTGTAGATAATTTCTTCACCCACTTGTCATCCAAGATGTTTGTGTCTTTCTTTCTTCAGTCAAAAAGAAATTATGTTTCTTAAGGAAAACATTTGAGGAATTATCTCTATATAGTGTACTTCAATGGTGCGCCTAATTTTGAACTTCCAAAATGGGGTTTAAATGCAGCCTTAATTGGCTCTAAATGATCCCAGCCAAGGAAAAAGGGTCTTATCTAGCAAAACGGTCAGTCATTTTCTAAACAAATTGACAATTTATTTACTTTTTAACCTCGAACGCTCGTCTTGTCTAGGTCTGCGTGAACGCCCGTCTGGTTTTCTTCCCCAACTTCAAAAATCGCCCTACATCGCTGCAGAAGTACCGACCCAGTGTTTACAAAGTGAACGTGCAAAGAAGATCAAACCATCTTTACAAAAAAAGGTGAAACAGCAATGTCGGATGATTTGATGTTGAAGAAAAAAACGAGACGGGAGAGACGAGCATTTGAGGTTAAAAATAATATAAATTGTCAAAGGAGAAGTCCACTTCCAGAACAACAATTTACAGATAATGTACTCACCCCCTTGTCATCCAAGATGTTCATGTCATTCTTTCTTCAGTCATAAACAAATTGTGTTTTTGAGGAAAACATTTCAGTATTTTTCTCCATATAATAGACTGCTATGGTGCCCCGAGTTTGAACTTCCAAAATGCAGTTTATCAAATGCGGTTGTAAATGATCCCAGCCGAGTAAGAAGGGTCTTATCTAGCGAAACGATCGGTTATTTTCATTAAAAAAATACAATTTATATACTTTTTAATCTCAAACACTCATCTTGTCTTGTTCTCCCTGAACTCTGTGTATTCTGGCTGAAGACAGTTATGTTATGACAGGTATGTTGAAAAACTCCAATCGTATTTTCTCCCTCAACTTCAAAAATAATTTCAAAATCATCCTACATCGCTGCAGAAGTTCCAACCCAGTCTATGCAAAGTGAACATGCAAAGAAGATCAAACACCCTTAACAAAAAAGTTAAAATAGTGATACAGGGCGATTTCGAAGTTGAGGGAGAACATGAGATGGGAGTTTTTCGACATACCCTAACTGTCATGAACCGGAAAAAAAGAAGAGCAAGACAAGACGAGTGTTTGACATTAAAAAGTATAGAAATTGTATTATTTTTATGAAAATAACCAATTGTTTCGCTAGATAAGACCCTTCTTCCTTGGCTAGAATTGTTTACAACTGCATTTGGGATCGTTTGAAGCAGCATTTAAACTGCATTTTGTAAGTTCAAACTCGGGGCACCATATCAGTCCATTATATGGAGAAAAATGCTGAAATGTTTTTCCCAAAAACAAAATTTCTTTACAACGGAAGAAAGAAAGACATGAACATCTTGGATGACAAGGGGGTGAGTACATCATCTGTAAATTGTTGTTCTGGAAGTGGACTTCTCCTTCAATTTGTTTAGAAAATAACCGATTGTTTCGCTAGATAAGACCCTTCTTTCTCGTCTGGGATCATTTAGAGCCATTTGAAGCTGCATTTAAACTGCATTTTAGAAGTTCAAACTTGAAAGTCCACCATATGGAAAAAATTCTGAAATGTTTTCCTCAAGAAACATAATTTCTTTATGACTGAAGAAAGAAAGACATGAACATTTTGGATGACAAGGGGGTAAGTAAATTACCTGTAAATTTTTGTTCTGGAAGTGAACTTCTCCTTTAATGTATTAAAAAATACTTACGCCGGCTCCTGCGTCAGCAGTAACACACGTATAGTGTTTAATGAACACAAATCGAAGACTGACAGGGAAGAGAAGAAATTGTAGAATTAAGTCATTATTTTTGTTTTCTTTGCACACAAAAAGTGTCCTCATAATTTCACTAAATTATGGTTGAACCACTGATGTCACATGGACTATTTTAACATTGTCCTCACTAACTTTCTGGCCCTTCAACATTGTGTTGCTGTCTATGCAGGGTTAGACAGCTCTCGGATTTCATCAAAAATATCTAAATTTAGGTCTTACAGGTTTGGAACGACATGAGTGAGTAATTAATGACAGAATTTTCATTTTTGGGTGAACTTTCAAGCGCATTTTAAAGTAGATTATGTAAAGGTCTTTCCTTTTCTTTAGGTCATGAATGTAAGTCTGTGAATCAGCACGCCCTTCTGTGACCAAACAAAGGTGTCTTGTATCACATTCTCATGGCTGTAAGATCAGTAACCTATTGAAGCTGACACACACAATCTCTCTATCTGCTTTTACTCTTCTGTTTTTGAGTGTGGTACAAGCACTGTGTCCGCATAAAGGCCTTTCCTGTGTAGCGGACCCCTCCTCGTCCCACCCCTGCTTTTGAACATTTCCTTGGTGTCGCCCAAGTGGCAGAAAATTGAGAAAGCTTTGTTAGCTGTCACTAGTGAGAAGAAAAGGATGGTGGGTGTAGAAAGGCCCCGGTCCTGTGAGAGTGACGGATAAGAGACACATTTAATCTGCCGGGTCATTGTTCAGGAATCACTTCATTACTCCCTGCTCGGCTCCACGAGCAATAAAGGTGTCATGAGAGTGCATCACTTTACTCTGTACCACGGTACTTGAGGAAGCAAAGAGCCTGTTTCAGTTTCACTGGGAAGAAGCTTATGTTTTGTTGTCACTAGTTTACATTTTAAAGGATTAGTTCACCCAAAGAAGAAAATTCTGTCATTATTTACACCTCATGTCATTCTAAACCTGGATCATTGCAGTTATAATGAAAGGCGACTCAAGCTTTCTTTAAAAAGGAGACAGACGTACAATAAGTGTCATTCAAGTGATCCAAGAAGTCTTCTGAAACCATATTGGCACCAAGTTACAGACTGAAAATGAAGTCATTATTATTCTGCTTGGTGAGTTCATAAGAGACGTAACGATGACCGATTCATAAACAGATTGTTCTTTTAAGACCTCATTATTTAGTTTCAATCAGATCCATACATTTTATGCATTTTAAAAACTTGCCGATTTTGGATTTATTTTAACCTGTTGGATATTTGATTGTGCAGGTTGTGTGTTTTGACCTTTGATTATATTTGTTGTCGTCTGATATTCACATATCTAATAATTTAATAACACAAATGTAATCTATAACAAATCACAACAATGAATATTCAGTTTTGTAATATACATTATATTTTTTTTGTAATTTACATTATATACATTATATACATTATACAATATTACATACATATTTTTTTTTTTATAAAAAATATATGCTATTTTGTGTAAATAAATATCTAATTTATTTAGACAATAGGATTTATAGTATAGGATTTTAAAATCTGAAATTTATTGAACAAGAATATCAGACAAGAATTTTAATGTAGTGCTTCTTTAGTTGATAAAAAAATGATCAGAATGATGCTTTCATATTCAAATATTAAAATTGATATTAAAACTCTACATTATTTTGTTGGAAAAAATTAAAGCACTAAAAACTAAAATCATGTATTTTAAATGAAAGTGGATAATCATTTTAAGGTTTGCTAAAGTTTATATGTAATTTATTAAAACAAATGTTTTTTTTTTTCTTCTTTTATAAGATTTTAATATCTGAAATGTATTGGATAACAGACTTGTGCTTTCTTAGTTGATAACAATGATCAGAATAATACTTTCATAATTTCTCAGTGACTTTTCGGCTAATATTAATATTCTACATTTTTTGTCTAAAAAAAATTAAAACACTAAAAACTAAAATCACATTTTAAATGAAAGTGGATAATCATTTTAAGGTTTAATAAAATGTACATGTAATTTATTAAAATGATGAAAGTTTTTTTTTTTTTTTTTTTTTTGTTAAGATTTTAATATGTGAAATGTATTGGATAACAGACAAGAATTTTAATATTGTAATTCCTTAGTTGATAAAAAAAAAAATATCCAGATGATACTTTTTGGCTGATATTAAAATTCTACATTATTTTGTCTAAAAAAAAAATTAAAACACTAAAAACTAAAATCACATTTTAAATGAAAATCATTTTAAGGTTTGATAAAGTTTACATGTAATTTATTAAAATGATAAAAGTTTTTTTTTTTTAGATTTTAATATCTTAAATCTATTCATTAATAGACAAGAATTTTAATATTGTGCTTTCTTAGTTGATTAAAAATTAGAATGATTCTTTCATAATTTCTCAGTGACTTAAGTCACAGATAATTGTTTTTGTGTTATGACGATAACCGATAAATGCTGATATTAAAATGTTATTTTGTCAAAAAATAAATAAATAAATGAATAAACACACTAAAAACTAAAATCATATAATTTAAATGAAAGTGAAAACTCATTTTAATGATGAAGGTTTTTTTTTAAAGATTTTAAAATCTAAACCTTATCGGTTAACAGACAAGAATTTTAATGTTGTTCTTCAGTAATTAATTAAAAAATGATCAGAATTATACTTTCATAATTCACTTGAAAAAAACTTGAGTATTCACAAAACTTTTTTGTGAACCTTCTAAAGGCCTGTAATATAGTGAACAAGCTGTATAGACTACTATTAGCATCCTCTTTGTCTTTTTATGCTCCATGGAAGGAGTTTACACGAAGGAATTTACATTTTTGGGTGAACTAATCTAAAAACAGATAGAAAGCGTCATTTGTATGACTTGACAGAAAGGTTTTGAAAGAGCATGTTTGCATACATTGAATAATGACAGTACTGTCAGCATGAATTGGAGATGAAACAGACGGCTGAGGCAAACCATTTCTCATCAGTTAGCCAATGTAGCGAGCGTTTTTTTGGTTGTGGCCACGGATCTGTTGTGTTGTTTTATATTGTGGTTGAGGCAAGACAGGATTTTTATTCAGCGTAGCCTTTATTCTTTTGTTTGCAAAAGTAAACAATGGTAAAAAGCACAGACTCACTGTTTACCAAAATTGCCCACAGTGGCATCTTCACTTTAAACTTTTCCATGCTAGAGTTTGGTACAGAGAGGCATATCCACAAGATGTTCTTTTTTAAACAACAATTCTGGAATACTGACATCGGCATCATATATTTATGGATTTGTGGCTTTTAGAGTATCAAAGCAGAACAACTACAGCTCAGTCACACAAACATTGTCACTCAGTAGACATTACAGCAGAGATATATTGTCAAACATCAAAAGCTATTGAGCTCCACAGCCTCTGAACAGATGTTACATCGTTCCATTTTACTTAGCCTCGAGAAATCCCAGCAATGTGGCTCTATAAAGACATCTTAAATGAATAGACACAAAAAATGAGACTGAAAAAATGATTATACACTCATGTTGTTTCAAACCTACACTTTTTTAGAGAATCTTTTCACGGAGATATAAACTCGCAATTCTGACTTTTTTCTCAATAAAATTGCAAGATAACTCACAATTGTGACTTTTTTCTACAAATGCAAGTTTGTATCTTGAAATTGTGACTTCTTTCTCATAATCGTACATTTTTTTCTCACAATTGTGACTTTTTTTCTTAGCGTTGTGCGTTGTGCGTTGTGCTCACAATTGTGCGTTATAAAATCAGAATTACAAGATATGAACTTGAAATTCTGAGAAAAAAGTCAAGTCGTTTGTCTCACAATTGTGACTTTTTGCTGAGAATTGCAAGTTTATATCTCGCAGTTGTCATTTTTTCCTCAACATTTCAAGTTTATATCTCACAACTGTCACTTTTTTCTCTGAATTGCGAGTTTATATCTCACATGTGTCACTTTTTTTTCCAAAGAATTGCGAGTTTATATCTCACATTTGTCACTTTTTTTTCCAAAGAATTGTGAGTTTATATCTCACAATTGTAATTTTTTCCTCAACATTTCAAGTTTATATCTCACAACTGTCACTTTTTTCTCGGAATTGCGAGTTTATATCTCGCATTTGTCACTTTTTTTTTCCAAAGAATTGTGAGTTTATATCTCACAATTGTAATTTTTTCCTCAACATTTCAAGTTTATATCTCGCAATTGTCACTTTTTTCAGAGAATTGCGAGTTTATATCTCACATTTATCTCTTTTTTTCGGAGAATTGCGAGTTTACATATTGGAATTGTCACTTTTTTCTCAGAATTGAGCATTTAGCTCACAATTGTCATTTTTTTTTCTCAGAATTTCGAGTTTAATTTTTGCAATTGTCACTTTTTTTCTCAGAATTGCGAGTTTATATCGCACAATTGCATGTTATAAAGTCAGAAATGCAAGATATAAACTCAAAATTCTGAAAAAAGGCAGAATTTAAGTCAGGAAGTTTGTCTCGCAATTTTGAGGAAAAGGTAATGTTTTTCTCCGAATTGTGAGTTTATGTCTCACAATCGTGACTTTTTTCTCAGAATTACGAGTTTATATCTCAGTTGTGACTTTTTTCTCAGAATTGTGAGTTTATATTTCACAATTGTGACTTTTTTCTCAGAATTGCGAGTTTATATCTCACAGTTGTCACTTTTTTTCTCAGAGTTGCGAGTTTATATTTTGCAGTTGTGACTTTTTCTCAGAATTGCAAGTTTATATCTCACAGTTGCGCGTTAGAAAGTCAGAATTGCGAGATATAAACTTGAAAATCTGAGAAAAAATCTGAATTTAAGTCAGAAAGTTTGTCTAGTATTTTTCTCAGAATTGTAAGTTATAAAGTCAGAATTGCTCAGAATTTTGTAAACTTGCATATTGCGAGAAAAAAATGACAAAATTGTGAGATAAAAAGTCGCAGAAACAGGCTTCCATAAACATTAGTCTAGGGCTGTGATTTAAAAAAAAAATAATAATAATAATAAAAAAAAAACTTAAAGCAGAAAGTTCTTGTCCATAAAACCTACACTATACACAGTAGTCATCTTATAGTTTTGTGTGATGACAAGACTAAAATTTTAGTCATTATTCACTAATAATCTTCACCTCAGCAAATATTGTCAATTAAAATTTGATTACTAAATTAAAATTGCTTAAACAATTCACAATACTTGAACTATAGTAGAAGTTTGGACTACTTTTATGGTATTTTTATAAATAGGGGTCAGTCGAGCATCAGTATTAAAATTCTGGCTGATAATCAGATAATTGTTTTGCATTTTGTTTCTTATAGGGTTTTTTTTTGGGAACTTGAAAACCTCTTTAAATATTATGAAATGTTATTATGCAAACCCAGTGTTCCACTTAAAAAAATACTTACGCATTTTGGAAACATGTGAGTGATTATTCACAGATGTCAATGGCATACAGTAACATTTCATAATGACAAAGGCATTGTCAAATTGGTTTCTTTAAAAGGTTAATTCACCCAAACTTGAAAATTCTGTCCCTATAATTCTTGAGAAAAGCTCTTTCCAGTGCATAAATAACTAGTAGCAACTGGAATGCTCCAGCTCCTATTGAAACAAAAATACTCTTGATCCAGATTGAATGTGAAGCCTAAAAGAGCATAATTCAGGAGTGGGTCATAAAGCAGGTCTGGGCTGTGTCTGTGTTAAACTAACCTGTGTGCGCTCTGCGTTGTGCCGTGCGTTGCCTTCATACTGTGGGGTGACAGTAACGACCCCTTCACCTCCACCCAAACACACACACTAAACATATGTACAGTCTGTGTAGTGCCAGTCAGAAATGATTTGTCACGTTGGGATTTCATTTTCCAGACACACAGAGCTGTTGTGCTGGTGTGGGAGACGCAGGTCTGCTTCCAGCCGGTGTCCTGTCCCATTTCCCTTCTCACCCATGATTTCTTGTGTCTTCTGTCTTATCTGTTAAAAGGTGGCTGTAAGAACCCCTCCCCACAAATTTACAAAATATTCTTCCTTAGAAAGGAGTATACTATATATCTAATCTTGTTTAACAACGTCAATTCTCAGTATCGACTCCCCAAACTGAACTTCTTGACCTTGTTGTGGGTAATGCCTGTGGCATTGAGTTCACCAGCTGAAGATGGAGACTGAATTGCAGTTTCTCAGATAGCATCTTCCGGCCCTGGCTGCCTACCACCGCAACAACTGTTTCAACTCTCCTCTTCACCGTGAAGAAATCATTAAGCAGAGAATTTACAGTGCTCCTTTCTCAGTGTAAACCTCCGTTTTCTCAGTCAAAACCTTTTGAGTTTTTCACTCACTGAAGAAATCATTAAGAACTTCATAAATGATAGAATTTAAAGGGATAGTTCAGCTAAAAATGAAAATTCAGTCATTTATTATTTATCCTCATGTCGTTCTAAAACCGTAAGACCTTTGTTCATCTTCGGAACACAAATTAAGATAGTTTTGATGCATAGACAGCAATGGTACTACCACATTCAAGTCCATCTCAACACTCTTTCATAACTCCTGTCATGCACCTTTAAAAAGGTCAGTGTGTTTTTCAAAAACTGACTCAGTTTATTGTATTTCTCTTAACTTGTATTCATAAGATCTAGAATTTGGGGTCTGATTCAGTATTCTAATAATAGGCTTGTAATAGAGTCATTCCGTGTCAAATCAACCAAATTTCAGAAACTTACTCAAATTTTTGATTTTGCTAATATTATTTCTAAAGAAAGATAGACATGTGTAATAATGAAAGCCAAAATATTAAATGTCACGAATGAATATTTACTGAATAATCCACTATTGTGTAGAGGGTGGTCAAAATGGCAAGTTACAGGGGGGTAAAAATGAATTCAGAAAGATGGCAGGATCATAATCTTATATTTACACAGAGATTGGTAGTTTGATTAGCAAAATCTATTGACTTTAGCAATCTTTGTTGCATTATGTGCCAATGGTGACCATTCAAAAATGGGAAAACAGCACTTTTCAAGTTTTTCTCCAAAGTTTGCATGCCTGTAACTCAAGAAGTTTTAACGATATTTTAATGCCCTTTTAAATATTGAATCTTAACAAACTTTCCTTTTGCCATCTTCATTTTTAAGGCCCTGTATGGTTCGGTTGCGGAGAATATGTGATAACTTTAAAAGGTGCTGTTTCCCCATTTTTGAATGGTCACCATTTGCACATAAAGTCAACAGATTTTAAGACAACTATTAATCTCCGAGTAAAAATAAGATAATGACCCCCTGTGACTCTGAATCTAAGGTGAAAATGCCATTTTGACTTCCCTCTACAAAATAGTGGACTACTCACTACTCACACAGTAAATATTCATCCATGACATTTACTAAAATTAAGTTTAAATCAGCTGAATTCAAACAACAGGTGAGAAGGGAACTACCTCATAGTGTTTGCTGTGTCAGAATGCGGGAAAGAGAAAAAATTGAGAGATGAGAGAGACCATTGGTGACCTTTTTGTAGTCAGCTGCTGTAGGATCTGCAAGACTCCCTAAAATAGCACGTCTGAACCTTTGAGCCATGTGTCTCAGGCCACAGTGTCCACGTCTGAAGACTCTCAGGGAGGCCTGAGGTTTTGTTGGCAGTCAGGTGCTGCGCCGTCGACATGTGGCGGGAGCTGTTTTGACTGTATCTGTCAGCCTTTTACGCTCCAGTAATGAATGTGCAAAAATGAGGAATGTTTTTCTTGTAAATGTACTATGGTGTTCATTTTGAGGCCATGTCAAATTTGGCATCAACAGATGGCAGTACTTAGACTACAGGAGAGACACTAAAGGAAAAAAAAAAAAAATGCTACTATTGTAAAAACACAGAAATATTCTTATGGAACACTGTAATCTATTTCCAACAATACTCTAATAACAATTTTATTGGTTTTTAGGATTACTGATGTTACCTTTTCTTTTTGTCCCTTTAAATTTACAGGGGTTATCGGATGCAAAGTTCACTTTTACATGTTGTTTGAACATAAATGTGTTTTGGCAGTGTGTGTACACAAAAATAATTTCCCCTTTTTCAAATTAAGCCATTCCGATGACACACCGACAGAGGTCGCTCCCAGGATAGTTGATTGACACGGCTGTCTTACCTTAGACCCTAAGCGATCGAGGTGTTCTGTTTTTGGATGTAAAAATGAACATTTTTACCTTGTCAAAATCAGTTCTGCAAAAATCATCTCATTCTGGTCGAGGCTGCTTTAAATGTTAATGAGCTCTGCTCGCCCCGCCCCTCTCTTCTCTCTGTGGAGTGACGAGCCTGTTTACTTTAGCCGCATTTAGCTGCGTTTAGCCGCTAAACCTGCTAACTAGCACGTAATTAGTAAAGGCGATCGCAAAGATTCATATGCCACACCGACAGGCATCTGAGAATGGCTCGATTTGAAAAAAATATTATTTTTACAGAGTAATTAAAAACCACTGCATGGATTTTTATCATTATAGGGTAGATTTGTACATACACTGCCAACACACATTAATGTTCAAACAACATGTAAAAGTGAACTTTGCATCCGATGACCCCTTTAATATTTACTTTTTTCAACGTACTTTTCTTTAATAGGCTTAATTTTCTTAGAAAATTTCTTATATATAGCATAAATAATATTATACTATCAATTAATTGAAAATTATGATGATTTATTTTGTAATAAATTATAATAATTTTCAATTAATAATTTATATTATTATTAAATGTTAAATAAACAAAATTTAAAAATAATACAAATATTTTGCTTGTTAATTTTTTCCCATAGTGCCTTGCTTTCAATATTGCCTGTTGAGATTGCATCACTCTGAATTTAAGCTGGGTTTGGCTGGTTTCTTTGTTCTTTGTTGTACAGAAAGAATGGCTCACTACTCAGATTTTTTTGCTCTTTGTTAGAAGTCACAGGTGGATCTTTTCTGGATGACAACCGTAATCCTTTAAGGTTATACTCTCTCACCTCAAAATGCTGCCTGGTTACTCTACAGACTGTGCTGTGGAGAGGATGTAAAACACACACACACACACACACACACACACACACACACACACACGCAGGCAGACATGCTCAAGCATATAAACAATCACAGATGGTCCTGCAACCCAGTTTTTTCTTGCTCACAGTAAACTAACACCAGAAAGCTGTAGATTTTCTCCTTTTTTTTCCATTGATGTTTACATTGCTAACTTGCAAATTTTTTTATAGTTTGGAAATTGTTTTACAGACTGTTCCCATGCTTAATGACTTAAACAGTTAGGAGTAAGAGCATCAGTGTCTATAATTGTAAGAATTCCCACCTAAACTCACAATGACACAGTTTCAAAAATATTTATTTATTTATTTGAATGAAAGATGAATGAAAGGTTTTAATTTATGATTTCAAAAATATCTATTTTTATATTTAAATCATTTTTCTAAGTTAAAAATGTCAGGGTGATACAGCTATCCTGAAATTTATTTATTTATTGTTTATGTTTGCTTGTCTGTTTTAAATATATTGTGAAATAAAATTTTTAATTTAAGAATTCAAAAATACCTTTTTTATATTCAGGTATTTTTTATATACAAGTCATAAATGTTAGTATGATACAATTGTCCTGAATTTATATATTATGGATAAATTACATTTTTAATTTACGAATTCAAAAATCTATTTTTAAACCTATTTTTATGTTTAAGTCCTTTTTAAATAAAAGTCCCAAAATGTCAGGACTATCCTCAAATCCTCAAATTTGTTTATTCTTTTATTTGTTTGTTTGTTTGATGTTAAATATCCTATAAATTATATTCAAGTCATTTTTAAATAAAAGTCCAAAAATATCAGGGTGATACAACTGTCCTGGAATTAGGTTATTAATTAATTAATTTATTGTTTGTTTGTTTATTGCTAAATATATTATGAATGGTTTTAATTTATTTATTTCAAAAATACCTATTTTTATATTCAAGTCAGTTTTAAATAAAAGTCCAAAAATATCAGGGTGATACAACTGTCCTGGAATTAGGTTATTAATTAATTAATTTATTGTTTGTTTGTTTATTGCTAAATATATTATGAATGGTTTTAATTTATTTATTTCAAAAATACCTATTTTTATATTCAAGTCAGTTTTAAATAAAAGTCCAAAAATATCAGGGTGATACAACTGTCCTGGAATTAGGTTATTAATTAATTAATTTATTGTTTGTTTGTTTATTGCTAAATATATTATGAATGGTTTTAATTTATTTATTTCAAAAATACCTATTTTTATATTCAAGTCAGTTTTAAATAAAAGTCCAAAAATGGGTAATACAACTGTCCTGAAGTAATTAAAAAAAAAAAAAAAAAAAAAAAATATATATATATATATATATATATATATGAATTGAATAAATATCTATTTTTATATTTAAGCCATTTTATATACAAGTAAAAAAAATAGGGTGTTACAGCTGTCCTGAAATTAAATTTGTTTGTTTATTTGTTTAAACATATTAAATATATTATTAATGGTTTTAATTTATAAATGAAAAAATTACCTATTTTTATATTTAAGTAATTTTGATATACAAGTCAAAACCGTCAGGGTGATACAGCTGTCCTGAAATTAATTAATAAAGTAATTAGTTAATTATAGTTAGTTTGCATTTTAATGCATATAATAAGCTGAATACACCCCTTCTATGATGAATAGTTGTAAGTGAAGAAAAAATGATCTATTTTTATTTTTTTAAGTAATTTTCATATGTTAGAAATGTCAGGGTGATACAACTGTACTGATATCATAATTTAGACCTTTTTAAAAGGATGGAATTCTTGGAGGAAAAAAAGGCTCTCCATCCATCCATCATTCCATCCAAAAAATTTTTTTTGAAAAGCATCATAATAATATCATAAAAAATTGCCCCGCAGAAGAAGAAGAATTCTTAAAAATAAGTTAAGAATACTTTGGATTCCTAAAAAAAACTTCTTGTTGTTTTTCTCTTATTTATAGATAGCCTTACACATCTTAAATCCCAGAATCTACCCACATTCACAAAAAACCTCACATTTACACTGTTTCAAAAAGGCGAAACTGTCTCACACACACAAACACACACACACGCGGTCTCTCTCTCCAGGGGTCCTGGAAGACATCCGAGTGTGTTTGAAGGCTTTCTTAGATCATGGTGAATGTGGGCCGGGGGTGTTGTGCCGATGAAAGAGCTTCGCTGTGCGGTGTGGTCTCTGGGAGAGCTGGGTGCTCCACCATTGTCCCATTGACCAGCAGAGGGACGTGCTGTCATTCCACACCGACCCCGCCGAAACCCCTCAGACTGGCTCTGCTGGAGGGGGTGGACTCCTCCTGTCAACCCGGTCCTGATTGATGGTCCCAAGAAACAATCCTGTGTCCTGTGAACACTGTAAGCGCTTTCTTTCTCCTTCTCTTCATCTTGCTCCTTTGCTCCCTCACTTTTCTTCAAGGAGACCTGGGGCCAGTTGCATAAACTTAGCCTCTATGTTAAGACAGTGTCTTAAGAGCTAGTTTGACCAGCTAGCAGTTAGCCAAAGGGTAATCAGTCTTATTTTTTGGATTCAACTTAGACTAATCTACATTTTTATGTAACTGAATTTAAATAATGACGACCAGCTTTAAAGAAAAAAAATAGCTGGCTTACTTTTAAGACTAGTCTTAACCTTTTATGCAACTGGCCCCTGGACTCTATGAATAGAGTTGATCATGTTAAAGAGCTTTGAGAATATCCCACAGTGGCTGAAAAGAGATGCGGACGGGGCCCGTGTGAGTCTTGGCCGCCGGTCATGACATCGGTGCTTGTGCAGGGGATGCAGATGAAAAGAAGTCTGGATTATTTTTGGACATCTGCTGAAATGTGAGCGGTTCACATTCTAAGAAGAAAATATGGACTGTATTTTTATCGTGCCATTTATAGCGGTTCTTTAAATTCAGGCTTAACATGGCTGATGATTAGCAGGGCAGCTGATATGGGTCCTATTAAGAGAAGATGCCTTATGCTGGTATTTGCAGCATAAAGATCTTGCTTAAATGGTTATGCTCACACAGTCAGATCAACAACCCAATTTACTAACAGGTGTGATTGAAACGGTCCTGTTCGTACAGCAGCTTACAGGAGGAAATAAGAAAATAATAATAGTCGCTCTTCTTTTTTTTGTGATTTCTTTTCTTTTTTTTTGTGATTTCTTTTCTTTTCTTTTCTTTTCTTTTCTTTTCTTTTCTTTATTTTTTTAATAAAATATTTTATTAAAATAAAGCTCTTCTCTTTGTGCGATGACCATTATTTTATTTTATTTTATTTTATTTTATTTTATTTTATTTTTTATTTTATTTTATTTTTTATTAAATACAGCTAAAACAAAATAAAGCTCTTCTCTTTTTGTGATAGTCGCTATTTATAAAATATTATATTATAACAAATATTTATATTTATTTATTTATTTATATTTATAAAAAATCTCAAAAATATTCATAAAATATTATATAAAATTATAAAAATAAAATTATAAAATATTTGATAAAAAAAGATAGAATAAAGCTTCTCTCTTTTTTGCATCCATAATTAATTGTTTTATTTCACTTTATTTTATTTTAAATGATTTTATTTTATTTTATAAAATACAGCTAAAATAAAGATAAAATAAAGCTCTTCACTTTTTGTGAATTATTTATTTATATTAATTATATTTATGTTATTAATTTAATTTTATTAAATATTTTATTAAATACAGCTAAAATAAAATAAAGCTCTTTTAGATAGCCATTATTCATTGTATTATTCTTTAAATATTAATTTGATTAAATATTTTATTAAATAAAGCTAAAATAATGATAAAATAAAGCTTTTCTCTTTTTGCCATAGACATTATTTATTTTATTTTATTTTATTTTATTGTAAAATATCTATCTATCTATCTATCTATCGAAAATATTATATAAAATTATAAAAAAAAAATATTTTATGAAATAAAATAAGGATAAAATAAAGCTCTTGTCTTTTTGCATCCATATTATTTTATTTTATTTTAAAATACTTAAAATAAAACACTTTAGAAGTATGTTTAAAAAAACTTAAGGAAGTCACTTCTGTTATAGAATCCAATTGTTACTCTGGTTAGTTACTGAACTGTGTGAGAACATAGCTACATTTAGCCGTCTAAAACAGAAATGACACTCAAATTCTACTATTGTGTGAACGTAACCTTTAAAAAGCTTATATTCCTTTTCTGGTCCAAGTTCTTCGGAAAACACCTTCGTTTATTTCCAAAACGAGACTTCTTTTTGTGAATGGCTGGAATCTCGAAATGAAGATTTCTGTGGTACAGCGGCCAAAGCTTGTAAAGTGGAATTCGATTTCACGTGTCCTGTGGAAAGTTCCTGACCCCGAAGAATGATTTTTTCATCTGTTGTCTGTCTTACTCCCACAAGCCCTCTGTCTCACTCACACCGGTGACATTTTATAGCTTAACTTTTACATCAAGTTGGCGACCCTGTAGCTCTCAAAACCAATTTTCATGTCCCCCTCTTTCCCAGCAACCTCCTGAGTGAAAAGATGGGCTTTGAGGAAGCAAGAACCTAAATGAAAGCTCGAGGAATGTTCTCTAGCGCGGGCGTCATGCGGCGTGCGATCCCGCATACTTCCACGGCAGATTTCTCATTACTTCTCTGTACTGCTCCTGCCTAGTTTTGTTTCCTGGAAATCTCAATTTAATTCTAAAGTAAACCTGGATGGTGCTCTTTCTCAAACCTACTTCTTTTTAGACTTTGTTCATCTGGAGTTGAGCTCCAGAGGAGGAAATTCTTGAGAAAGTTGCTCCAATTTCCTTGATATACAATTCTGGAGCATTTGAGTGGGAGCCACATTGATTTACTAAAAAAAGAACATATCAGCTTATACCGTGTGGGTACAATGAAACTACATGAAGTGCTTATTTAAGCTTTCTTCTTGCATACACAGTCCCCTCCTATATCAGTGCAGCCAGAACAGGGTCGTATTTTAGGCAGCCCATGAAGTCCGTTCTGCAGGCCTGTCGTATATTAAACGCCACTGATCTCAGATCTGCAGAGTTGTGGGGTTTGGCCACATGAGGGCTGCTCTGCGGGGCCTCAGCCTGGCGGTGAGGTCTGGGGTGTTATCTTTGGAAAGTGTTGACAAGACTGAACCTCAGGAGCAGAGCGAAGTGTGTCTGTTCAGAAGGCGCACAGAGTTAGTATTACAGACAAGCTTCCTGTGCACCAACAGGGTGAATAGTGAGAGACAGAGAGAAAGGGGCACAGAGAGACACCAGGGAAAAGAGAAGATAACAGTATTCGGTGGTACAAACAGAAGGAATTCTGTACTTAGAGCCTGATGTTCACCTAAAAAAAATACAATTCTGCCATCATCACCATCATGTTGTTCCAAACCGTTATTCTGTTGTCTTTTACATAGAAAGAAAAATTAGTCATTATAAAAAATCTATTTATTCTTTTTTTCTCCGAATTTTGAGATGAATTATACAGCCAGAATTGCGAGTTAATATCTCACAATTCTGGCTGTATAATTGTGACTTTTTTCTCAGAATTGCGTGATATAAATTTGCAATTGCGATTTATTGTGAGTTATATAGTTTATATCTCAGAAGTCTTTTTTCCCCTCAGAACTGGACTCACAACTGGGAGTCTTTATTTCACAATTCTGAGAAAAAAAGTCAAGATTGCGTGATATAAACTGTATAAATTGTACGAAAAAGAAAAAATTGCACAATTCTGAGAGAAAAAAAGTTTGTATCTTGCAAATCTGACTTTTTTCTCGCAACTGCAAGTTTATATCCCACAATTCAGACTTTATATCTCGTAGTTGCAAGTTTATATCACCCAATTCTGAGAAAGAAGTCAGAAGTTTATATTTTTCTCACAAATGCAATTTTACATCTCAGAATTGTGACTTTATATCTCGCAATTCTGACTTTATTACTCACAATTGCGAGTTTATAGCTCACATATCTGAGAAAAAAAGTCAGAATTGCGAGATACAAACACGCAATTCTCAGAAAAAAATGTGTATCCCACAATTCTGACTTCATATTTTACAATTTTGACTTTATATCTCGCAGCTGCAAGTTTATATCACCCAATTCTGAGAAAAAAGTCTCTAAGTCTTGTAATTCTGACTTTATATTTCGCAATTCTGACTCTATTACTCACAATTGCAAGTTATAAAATATTTTATAAAATACAGCTAAAATAACGATAAAATAAAGTGAAAGCCATTATTAATTTAATTTAACTTTATTATATTTTTCTTTATTTTATTTTATTTTATTTTATTTTATTGTTTAAAAAAAAATTCTTAAGAAGTATGTTTAAGGGGGTCCTGTTATGCTGTTCCACAAAGTCTTCATTTTGTTTTGGGGGTGTACTAGAACATGCTTTCATGCTTGGTGGTTTGAAAAAAGCATTATTTTTAACATAATTTACATTATTACAATACCTTTCTCCCAGCCTGGCATAAATGGCTCGATTAGTTCGGGGTTTAATGAAGGCCCGCCTTCCGAAAAACAAAATGTGTTGTGATTGGTTAGCTGTCCCACTGCGTTGCGATTGGCGAACAGCTTAGACGTTGTTTCAGTACTGCCACGCCCCTTGTCAAAGAAGCAAGTTCTGTGTACAACTTTTAGCGCAATCTAGATTAAAGTGATTCTTATGTTTTAAATATGGAGGCCTTTATTGACCCCACGGAGCCATGTGAGGCACTTTTTATTATGGATGGATGCACAGTATTGGACTTGTTTTAGACTGATGAAGAGAAACACCTGTCTATGCCATTCTAAAGCTTGTGAGTGCCAGGATAAATTTTAATATAACTCTGATTGCATTCGTCTGAAAGAAGGAAGTCATATACACCTAGGATGCATGGAGGGGGAGTACATAATATGCTACAGTAGTGTACTGCACACGTATGCGGCGCACTACTGCTCTGAAGCGGCCACTCTAGTCAATGCTTGTGTTTATACTCGCCGCTGCATCGCTAACGTTAATCCCCATCTCGTCCCTACCCACCCCCCAACAATTAAAATTTCCATAGGCGGGATTTAATTTAATGATATTCTAATGGACCGCGCTGTGACATCATTGCATGCGGAAAACAAATGCTGTAGTCCAAAGGAGCTATTCCTTGTAGTTCTTGAAAAGAGATTTTTTTAAAAACGAAATATCTCCCTTTGGAGTGGACTTTTGTAACTTTTGTAAGTGGAGCTTTGTAACTTTGTAGATCTTTTTTAAGCCCAAAGATACACACCACGCAAAAAGTTCAAAAAGTGAAAAACCATAATAGCACCCCTTTAAAAAAAACTTAAGGAAGTCATTTCAGTTATATAATCCAATTGTTACTCTGGTTAGTAGCTGAACTGTGTGTGAACATAACTACATTTTGCCGTCTAAAAATAAAATGATACTAAAATGTATTTATTTATAACCATAGCCTCATATAATAATAATTTATTCATAAGAACACTTACATTAAATATTTAAGAACTTGAATGTTTTTCAAAAATTTCACTTAGGAACATTCTTGTTGAGTTCTAAGCATTTATAATAGGAGCTAAACTGTAATCAAACTGTAAATATATTGCACAAATCATACAGACTACTATTATGGTGTTTTTGTCATTCTTGGAGCTTGACATGTATACTTTTGTGTTCCACACAAAAAAATTTAAACATGAGGTTGAGTAAATTATAACCAAATATTCATTTTGGTTAAACTTTTCCTTTAAAACCATGGATTCACAGTTATAATTTCTTATATTTACAGTATTTCTATGCTAATTCTTCGTTGTTCAAAGTTCACAGTTTGACCAGTGTTAACTCCATTACTGGAGTTAATCCTAGACTACAAACATAAAGACATCTTTAGTTTCTGCTTCTCACGCCTTGTTGGTGCAACAAATCATAAACTGAGCTTTTCTCTCTTGATCATAAACTGTTTGCTGTTGAGTCTGGTTTCTAACAAAGAGCGAGAGAGAGTGGAAAAGAAAAAGGAGAGAAAGAGAGGAAGTGAGCGCCCTCCATGTGGTGATGTGGGAGCTGAATGCGACCCAAGAGCCTGCAGTGAGGGCCTCATTCTCTTAATGCAGGAATTCATTCCTTTTTATCCTCATCTGTGTGTCGTGTTTTATTACACCAGTTATCCGGCTGGAAGGACCCCCAGGATTTGGATGCCCGATAAATAGTTTTTATGGTTTTTGCACGTTGTGTGGTGCATGACAAATTAGCACTTGGGCGAACTGGAAAGTTGTATGGCCATCCGTTTCTTTGAAACGTCAAGACGGAGGGTTCCGGCAACATAAAGCAGCGTTCGGTCGAGGGGAAGTCTCTCAGCTTGACCACATTTTGTGCAAAAAGCTTGTCTTTGTAGCTTGAAGGTTTTAAAGAGAGAAGTTCCAGAACAAAATGTACAGATAATTTACTCACCCTCTTGTCATCCAAGATGTTCATGTCTTTCTCTCTTCAGTCAAAAAGAAATTGTTTTCTGAGGTAAACCATTTCAGGATTTCTCTCCATGTAGTGGACCTCTATGGTGCCCCCAAGTTTAAACTTCCATTATCTAGCTAAACAATCAGTTATTTTCTAAAAAAAAAGAAAAAGAAAACGTGTATATGTATATAATTTTAACCTCAGATGTTTGCCATGTCTAGTTCTGTGTGAACTCTGTGTATTCTGGTTCATGACAGTTAGGGTATGTCGAAAAAGTCCCATCTCATTTTCTTCTCCAACTTCAAAATCGTCCCACATCGCTGTTTTACCTTTTTTTGTAAAGGGTGGTTAATCTTCTTTGCGTGTTCACTTTGTAAACACTCGGTCGGTTCTTCTGCAGCAATGTAGGACGATTTTGAAGTTGGAGGAGAAAATAAGATGGGAGTTTTTTGACCTACCCTAACTGTCTTGAACCGGAATACACAGAGACAAGATGAGATAAGACCCTTTTTTCGTCAGCTGGGGTCGTTTAGAGCCCTTTGAAGCTGCATTTAAACTACATTTTGGAAGTTCAAACCCGCAGGCACCATAGAAGTCCAGTATATGTAGAGAAATCCTTGTAGAGAATGTAGAGAAATGTGGAGAGAAAATGTAGAGAAATGTTTTTTTGTGCTTTAAAATTTCATTTTTGACTGAACTGTACCTTCAAAGGGATAGTTCACCCAAAAATGAAAATTACCACATGATTTATTCACCCTTGAGCCATCATAGATGTATATGACTTTCTTCTTTCAGACGAGTACAATCGGAGTTATATTAAAAAATACCCTGGCTCCTCCAAGCTTCATAATGGTGGTGAATGGGTGTTGAGATTTTGAAGGCCAAAAAACTGCATCTATCCATTAAAAAAAAGTGCTCCACATGGCTCCTGGGGGTTAATAAGGGCTTCCTGAAGCAAATCGATGTGTTTGTGTAGGAAAAATATCCATATTTACAACTTTATAAGCTGTTTTTACAACTCGGGTTCACGAGAGTGGCGTTCCAGCGGATGACGTAAGATGTAGGCGTAGCGTAAGTTCTGGTGGGGATATGCTAGTTTTGTGAGAACCAAGTTTTGTCTCCACTTGGCTTATATCAAAATCCTCCTTCATTTTTCTTTATAAATCCTTGTTTTGTAACTCTAATTCCACTTTGTGGTGAAGATGCATATGACAGGTAGCAGTAGCTAGAGATTATGGTTTTAAATATGCATATCTTTCTTACACAAACGCATTGATTGCCTTCAGAAGGACTTTATTACCATATTATCATGTTGAGTACTTTTTATAATGGATGGATGCACTTTTTCGGACTTCAAAGTCTCAACAGCCATTCACTTCCATTAAAGAACTGGAACATTTTTACATTTTTTTAATGTATTCGTCTGAAAGGAGAAAGTCAAATACATCTAGGGTGGCGTGAGGGTGAGTAAATCCTCGGGTAAATTTAATTTTTTTTGGGTGAACTATCCCTTTAAGCTCTTGCGAACAGCTAAATAGTCTCCGTCGGTGAAAGCGCCATTGAAGTTTGCTGACATTATGATTCAGCGTTTGAAAGCGAATTTTATTTTGTTTTCCCTCAGTACTTTCGTATTTATTTTTAGCCATGTCGAGTCTGTTGCCCAGTGTCCTGAGATGCTCAGAGATGGGAGGTGTTTACTTCTCGTGCTTCCAAGACTCGTAAACTCCCACAGGAATGTGAATACTTTTGTTATATCCACTTTAACAAAGCCACTTGTGACTGACTCATTTCTTCTTTGCTGGCAAAAACTGTTTCCTAGAGCCTGTACAGAAGACTTTGTCCTAATTTTTCGAAAATATTATCCGGAGAGTTTTTCTTTTTAGCAGCAAAAAGCCAAAACACTGAGAGAACTATAGACTGCATGCTTGTAGGAAATGTAATATCTTTAAACCGTTTCAAACCAGCTGTTCTGCGCTTTACATCAGCCACATGCTGGCTAATATATTTAGCAGAAGCTACTGTACTTACACTCTCAATTAAATTTAGCTCGACTCATCTTCCCCTGGCTTCTATTAGTGTGGTAGAAAGTAATGGATAGGGTTTATTTTTCTGTCTAACCCAATTTTATCTTGTGCATAGTGAGCCAGGAAGGTCTACTGACACAAATTTCACTCATTTGTGTCACTGGCGGACTCAGGTTGCAGGTATAAATATATGTAGTTCCTTCCATAATCTATTCTGGATCCCTTAGATCCCATTGCCAGATGGTTCTGTGGCCTACTCAAGTTATTCTGCTCCTCTTTGGTTAAAATGTCTGGATCCATGCGTGCATCAAGTAGAATAACAGATAGTGTGAATTCATTTTGACCTATGCATTATTAACTTACACTAGTACATTTATAAAAGTACAATGGCAAAATGATTCAATACTTCAGTGTGGAATAAACATCTGGAAAGCAGATATATCTATTCAGCTTCATATGTTATTACTAAGAGGCTAGAGGCTAGAGACCAAACATTTTATATTAGTTCACCCACATTATATAATAGCTCACCTAACAATGTGAATTCTGTCATCATTTAATCATATTGCTATTTCAAACCTGAAGGACTTTTTCTTCTATAGAACACAAAATCTTTTATTATTTACTATTAGGCTTGCAAAGAGGTGAAACATTTCTGGAATGTTTCTGAAATTTACTGCATTTTCCACATTTTTTCAACCCTATTTACTATTATAGTATATACTGTAGTAATATTTTAAGTTGCCCTATGTTTTTTATATTCTGTTTTCATTTTAATCTTAGTCTGAATGACTAAAAATGAGAATTGTTAAAAAAAAAAAAAAAGTACTGGCCACTGTTTTCTATGTAATTAAACTGAATGGGAAAAATGCATTTATATATCAACACATTTTTTTTTTCTTCAATAAATGCTTTTAATAGGAAGCAGCATTGGAAAATAGAATGAACTACTCACCCATTATTTGGAAAAAGAAAACTGAAAGTTTCACACATAGTGACAGGAACACAAACAGCAGTTTCCATTCAGTAAATCTGACTGAATCCAGATGATTTCAGCAGTTTATAGCAACATTTTGGGGTTTGGGTTCCGTTCCATGTGAATTAATGACCATGTGGAGGTAAATGTGGTTCTCCTCTTAACTGTAATTAGATTTTGTGATGATCAAGTTTGTCATCCTTCCCAGTGACCTACTCCTGATCCTGATAATCATTTTATAATTTGTGGCAGTGATTAAAAGAAAAACATAATGCAGTAACCTAGAAATCACTTCATTTTTGGTCTGGAAGGACATGAGGGTGAGTAAATGTTAAAGAACTTTTAAATTTTGGGATGAATTTTTGTTATGTGGTTGTGTTTCCCATTCACTATTGTGTCATAGTGGGCTTCAAATGTGGAAAAGTTGCCTGTACAGCTTTTGGAGTAAAATGCTCGTTTGATGCTGTAGAGATCGGACTTGGTGATTACTACCAGAAGCATGTTCATATCACAGGTTCTTAAGTTTGACACAGCTCTACATCTCCAAATGTTTGGAATAAATCGAGAAAAATGCGAGGAAAGGAAATCAATGTCTGAGTACGACCTGAGACATTTTGACAGGGCATTGTCATAGCAGCCCAGCACAAGTGCTTTACTCATCAGCCCGTGTTTTGCTTAAGCCTCTCACTTTGGTAACGGATCATGCTTTGATTTTCCGCTTCATCTGTTTTCTCAGTCAGGCTGTCAGAGTGATTTTCACATGCTGTTGGTCTGCTAAAGAGCCACGGTCAGTGTTGACCAGTTATACAGGCTTGGACGAAGTTCTGTTTCTAAAAACATCAGTTTTGTACAACAGCATTATCAAACAGCAAGAACCACTAGTAAAAGATTTTTCATGCTGTGGCAGGACGAGCAACTGACAGATAGGCTTTTATTAAACATAATATAAACAAAAGTGTCTACAAAGGGGGAATAAAAGTGTCCAAAATAAACAGGGGATCTGGTGTCCTTGTCATTCTGGGGGTTCTGTGAAGGAGGGGCAGTGTTCGGAAGGGAAGGGTCCAGGTAAGGGGTGGGGTCCGGCGGCCGTCTAACAGGTGCGATTCTCGTCCAGACTGCGGGTCCGGCAGCTCGTTGCTTCTGACGCAGCTCGATCCCCTCAATGCTCCCTTCCTGGACCCACGGGGACACCAGTGAGCATGCACAGGGTAGAGACTGGTCTCCCGAGGAGAGACGTGCTCAGCATTTCAACCGTGGCGGTGATGAGGCTTCATTGACGTCAGGTGTGCCTCATCACACGCTGTGGTTGAAATGAGCCGGAGTCCACCCCTTAGCTGGACCCTTCCCTTCCGAACACTGCCTCTCCTTCACGGAACCCCCAGGACAACAAGGACACCAGATCCCCTGTTTATTTTGGACACTTTTATTCCCCCTTTCTGGACACTTTTGTTGACGCCATGCCCACTGTGTCTGTCGGTTGCTTGTCCCGCCACACTGGTGGAGAATGCGGGCAGGACGAAGCTTAGACAGCACAGTTGGGCAACACCTGATGACGTCATCCCCTCTCGCTCACAAAAGAAGTTTCTGAAAACCCGGACTTGGGCGGAGAAACGAACACACAAAAAATCATTGTTAATCAATAATCTTCCTTCGTAATCATAATTTGTGTGATGATGGAATAACAGTTGCTGTTTTACTGCTTCTAGTGGTAATTTCAGGTAATAACTGCATTGAATACTACACAAAAGTACAAAAAATTTAGGCAGAGGTGCAATTTTCCAATGAATCCATGTTGGTTAAACACTATCATGTACAATATCCTCTATTCACACACATAGAAAATCAAAACACATAAGATTGAATTAGCATCACAATGTGCTACAAATGCTAAAATGCTACTCTCAGCAGTGGCTCAACTGAGGAAATTGTCCCACAAACTTTAACAAAGTTGTCATTTATAAAACAAAGTAGCTGTTCACTGTGTTACACACATTTTAACTTGTTATTTTGCATGAGTCTTGTACGTGTAAATAGGCTTGCCCATGTCATTGTGGGTTAGCATGTTTAGCCCAGACAAAAAGTAGAGACAAACCAATAAAACACAGAGGTCCGAGTTCAACTTGTGCTCAGGCGTCACAACAACTAGCTTATGGGCTCATAGTGACATATGCCAGAACAAACTGATCTTTGCACACAAGACATGGAGAACATTAAAAACCAGTGGACTAAAAACGACATGCTAACTAGAGGCTAGTTCACCACAAGCCAAACACTCAGAGCTCTGACGTTAGTACAGTAAGTGTGGATGTGGTACCTTTATGGGATCTGGGTTGAGAGAGAGAGACTGTGGCGTAGTGGTTGAACCAGTGTCTGGTGCAGAAACTACAGGCTGGGATGAGCTGTTTGATATATAGAGACTTATACACATTTTAATCTTGCATGGGTAAGTTTGCAAAATTTGAGGGCATTTGTAATATTTATAGTCTATTTATAGTCTGGAAATATAATAATGACAGTGTATATACTGTATGGACATAATTTTCAGATTATTCTGAACCATATTCTGTTTAATGCTTTATTGTATTCCAGTTTTCCTCAGACTTCTTTTCCCACAATATAGCATAGAGGCAAAAAAAGGGCAAGTCCTTGTTATTTTCTAAAATCGTGCTAAATCATTCCAGTCGACAAAGTTTTCATTTTCAAATTTGCAAGTGTGAAAATTATATCTTCGAATTTACCAAGTTTACAGCACATAAATTCCAGATTATTCTGAACCATATTCTGGTTAAACCTTTATTGTATTTCAGCTAGCTCTCACAATTACAAATAATGATTTTCACTGAAATCAATAATCTGTTTGCATCTAATGTGACCCATATCTATTATGTTTGAAAGCATGCAGATAAAAATGAATACACAGTTATGATAGATATTCTGAATAAGATGTTTATTATACATGATCCAAAATGCTGATTATAGACATATTCCTGCTGTCTTGTTCTGATTTCCAGAGAACATGGACATAATCTATTTATGGTATTCCTTCTGAGAAATAAGTGCACTTAATTGTATGGAATAGGGTTAATACATTTATGTAAAACTTACATAATCAGAATTTGACCGAATTCAGATTAATATCAGAATATTCCTGTACATGTAAACACTGATATTGTGAATTTACAGTGCTGAAATCCAGCTAGAAAAGTTAACAACCTTAAACCTTTTATTAAATAAGTTGCATTGAACTTTTCCTCAGACATTTGTTTTTCACAATTCAGCATAGAGGCAAGAAAAAAGAGCAAGTCCTCAGTGGTTGAGGTGCATTCTACAGTTTTTTAGCGCTTTGTCACTTTCTAAAACCCAGCTAAACCGTTCCAGTCGACAGAGGTTTCATTTTCACATTTGCAAGTGTGAAGTTTACAACAGACATTGTAGAATGGCATCAGTATGCTGGCAGGAGCTCCACGCAGATCCTCCGCTCCTGAAGTGTTTTGAGTGGTCTGGCAGGAGGGACAGAGAGAAAACCTCAGGCTTTCAACACAAGCTTGATCAAAGCTGCTCTACCAGGGTCTCCATTATATAACCATTGAACGAAAGGATGAAAATATCATCCGACACGACTGTCAACAATCCTGGAAATCTCCAGATGAGTCTACAGGGATGTCTCGTGGCCCGCCCCGTCCTCCAAGGGAACGATCGGCCTCTGATTAAGCATTTTGCGAGAGCTGTTGATCCATTAGGGGTCAGGGGTCACGTGGGTCATGGTTTTAAAGATGGAGGTAGCGATACGGGCTGTGCTTCTGAGGGCGAACACATTAGCCTAGTTTTTCTTATTTGTGGGCGCAACTTGTGAAATGAAGACCAGATGGCAGGAGCTGATGTTGATTAAAGATTTTTGCGAATGTTTCTTTGTTTTGTCATGGTGCTAGGTCATCTGACGTGATGAAATCTTTGCTTCAGATCATGGAATGCGATTGTCCTTGTTTTGTGGTCTTGCTACATGCATAAATCCTTTTCGAGAGCTTTGTGTTCTTCCTCAGGGGCTGTGCTGAAAAAACAGCTTATACCAGCCTGTTACAAGGCAAACATTCCCAAAATGACTAAATCACACACATTCGCACTGACAGAAAACCTTGTTTTTGCGAGCGATCCAGCCGTTTTGAATTAATACATAAGTGCCTGGCAAAAGAAGTCATGCAGAGGATGTGTATATACTGTGTGAAAAGATAAATGAATGTCATTCAAACTCTGTTTATTGAACTTTTTTTAGCCTCGCCTGTCAGCATCATGACAGCCATTTTGCTCAGCCTGAAGGCTGTTTTGAGAATCATCCCAATCCAATTGGTCATTTCCAATCTTGATGATCTAATATTTACGTTTGTGTTTTAAATATTTATTGCATTTATGATTTGTATATTTCTAGGTACCCTATGTAAAGAAAAACATATGCAACATGCTATTGTGATGTCCAGTATGTCATTATGCTAAATTAAATTAGACTGCCTATATAATCCGATGAAGTGGATAAAATGGCTCTTTAGTCTTCAGTTTGACATTCTAAACAAACAAGGCTTCTTCACCGCCCGGTGAGACTGACCGTGTTTGTTTTACTCATTAACTCCTCTCTTCCGTCTTCCCCACAGTGTAATCGTATGCAAATCGCGTTACGTTCTTTGACCGCCACTGGACACACAGGTTTCTAATTGTGGAGTTTACTCTGGCCCTGCCAATTGAGCCTCCTATGTTTTTAATCATATAAAATCAGGGGGTGTGTGGAGCGGGCAGCACTGTAAATCCTGCGGCTCTCTGGGGAAGATTGTTCCCCTCTGTGGCCTTTATGTATTCCAGCTGCATAGATGCGCTAGTGTAACTCCAGGGAATCATGAGTAGTAATCTCATGCTTCGCAATGTCATGGTAGCACTGATGTTTCAGTCTTTGAACGTTGAATTCGGTATTTGTTTTTCAGCTAATTGATTTTGCATGGTTATTGATTTTCTTTTATTTCTTATGTTATTTTTTTATGTTTCCAGTTAAAAATTAAAACTGTATAAACTGTAAAATATTTCAGATATATTTTATGCAGTTTTTATCATTTTGAAGTTTTATCTAAATCAAAAATAACAAATAAATAATCAGTACAATAATATTGTATATTTACTTTCATTTTAAATATTTTATGTTTTATGTTATGTTTTGTTTTATCTAAGTTAAATATATATGTATATAAACATTATAGAAAACAGAAACAATAATCAGGACAATAATATGTGATTAATTATTTATTTAAATCATATAAAATGATGAAAATAACCAGTACATTTTTTTTTTCATGATTTGTAATGTAATTCTAAAATGTAATTTAAATCAAAAGTATTTTAAAAAATAAAATATCATTATAGATCATTATATTATTTATAAAAATATTATTATAAAGAATAATCAGAACAAGAAAATCAGTATTTGAGATAAAATTATTTTTTGTTTAATTTATTTATAATTTTGAATGTAATTTTAAAGTTTTATCTAAATCAAAAATATAAAAAATGACAAAAATAATCAGTACAAAGTGTATTTTTAATTTAATATAAAAAACCTATTATTTAAAATATTATTTAAATCAGAAGTATTTATAAAAAACTGACTAAAATAACATTTTATACAATAATATGTTTTTTGTACAATTTTGAATGTAATTTTAATGTTTAATCTAAATCAAAAATATAAAAAATAATGAAAATAATAGTACAAGAAATTGTATTTTAATTTAATATTTTTATGATTTTATGATTATGAAGAAATTGTATTTTTATTTTAATATTTTTATGATTTTTTTTATTTCATTATTTTATATAAATCAAAAGTATTTTAAAAACAGAATAAAAATAACATTATATACAACAATAAGTCTATTTTTTACAATTTTCAAATTTCAAAGTTTTATCTAAATCAAAAATAATGAAAATAATCAGTACAAGAAATTGTATTTTTAATTTAATTTGAAATATTTTTATGATTTTTTAAAGTAATTTCATAATTTTATTTAAATCAAAAGTATTTTAAAAACTGAATTAAAATGAAATTATATACAACAATCAGAATAATATTTATTTATTTATTTATAAGTCTTTTGAAGTTATTTGATGTCTTTCTGAGCTGAGCATTTAAGCATTTAGCTACATTCAAAACAACTTTTATTCTATTTTAGTAATTTTGTTGTATTTCATTTTTTATTATTTTATTTATGCAGAAAAACTGCATTCCTTCACACACGTTTAGTTGTTAATGTCAACTGCTGGACATCCAATAAAAATATTTCAATAAAAATATTACCGATGTATTTTGCCACAAATTCATCTGTCACTTCATAGAATCAGATTACCTGAGCTGGGTATATTTGAATTTGCTACAACCGCAACCATGCAACACATCGGCGCATGTGCGCTACCAATCAGGCCTTGTCTCTGACTGTTTGATCTATCCTAAGTATTTTTCTTTCTTTTTTTACACAGCATGCTTCATAAAAAACATTAGTTCCTGATGCAGACCACTTACTGTACTGCTAGCTGTGAATCACGAGCCAGCAGATCAATTGTACGCATAGAGCTCTGATGTGGATGTGTTTTCTGCCACTGAGGCGTGAAATGCGCTCCGAATCGGCGCTATTGCAACTAGCATCGAGTCTTTGATTTAGCAGCTGGAAGAGAAACTTCTACCAGCAGAGCTAAATGATCTAAATCTGGAGGACGGCCTAGTCCAGGTGGGCTCAGTTTCACACTCACTATGTCTCCTGTTAAGTTTCGCAGCATTTAATCATTCACGGAACATCATGCGAGGCGCCCGCTAACATTTTGGTTTGGTCTAAATGCATAAAAACGCAACATGCTTAGCTTACATTTTCCCTCATAAAATAGTGGTAGCGCTAATGCTAGCTAATCTCACAACTCCTTAATTTCCTTCTGGTAGCGGATGACTTCGTCCTTGGTAGTTGTGTTTGTGAGTGAAATGTCCAGCTGAACTTACTGTGTGTCCTGTGGAGTTTAGTATTGGGGTTTGCTAGCCGCAGTTTTGACATTGTGATGTGATTGAGCTTAACCACTAGCAGGTGGGCTGAAAGCTAGCGGCGTGAGTGACACAAGGTGGTGGGGGGTGAAGGGGCCTCTAACGGGAAGAGAGGCCAGTGTGTGTGTGGATAGTGAAGAAACAGAAAAACAAACATCAAATGAGAATATAATGAAACAGCTTGTTTGTGAAGTTAGCATTTAACTAGCTTGTGCAAGATGTTTACTAGCCAGGTGTTTACATGCAATTTTATCAAAGCTGAAGTCAAGCAGCTAAGAATATACACCGTTTTCTAAGCTAGCTAGGCCTTAAAAGGTTAAACAGGCATAAGGTAGTAACATCAAGCGTGTATGTAGCCAAGATGAGTCAAAAACAACAAGAATAGAGAAGTTTCAAATGGGTATTTTCGTGTGCATTGAAGGGGGGCATGGAGACCAGAGGTGGCTGATCAAAGCGGCCGAGTTGGGGGTGCGCAGCTTGATGAAGGATTGAAAGTAAAGTGGGGGGCTAGGCCATTTACGGCTTCATAGGCTAGGAACAGTGTCTGGAATTGAATTATACCAGATACTGGCTGCCAGTAACAGGACCTGAGCAGATGTGTAACCTGAGAGTATTTCCAGAGGTTAAAGGCAAGTCGAGCAGCAGCGTTCTGGATGCACTCAAGGGTATTACGTGCCGGTAACCTGGAAAGAAAGGAGTCGCAGTAGTCATAATGTGATTATTTGTTCATTTCTAGGTATTTTCTGAGCTGATTTGGAGGGAAATCTACATGAAATCAAAATAAATTTAGACTGTTTACTTCATTAATTCACATTCCTGGTCTTATTGCGCTTGTCATTTCAAAGAAAAATGTCTTGAACATCTCACAAATACGAAAGAGAGGAAATTGTTGAATGAAGTTGTTATTTTTGTTTTCTCTGCGCACAGAAAGTATTCTTGTAGCTTCATAACATTAAGGTTGAACTAAACTAAACACTAAACTATAACCTAAACCAACAGTGTTAACAAAAAACTCACATCACTCTACGAGACTCTTACCTGAGGCTCATACATTTTTGACATTGTGATGACAAATGCCAAAATGCATTAGTTTACAAATGTTGCACTATAGTAAAAGCATTTTGAGGTTATAGCATCAACCCGATCTCACGGCAGTTAATACATTTTTGACAAAGTGGCAAATTCATACGAATTTGTACAACGTCGTTCGTACGAATTCATACACTAAACTGTAATGTAAACCAATAGTGTTAACAAAAGATAAAAAACATATTTGCTGAAGCAACCAACATCTTTAATCTCTTTTATTGTAACTCATATCACTTCATGGGACTGAGTGCTCTGCATCATGAGTGCAGTCCTGTGAGTGAGCCATCGAGCAAGTTTACTATATCATAAAAACATACATATAGAGCTGGTTATGTGATGAAAAATGCCAAAATGCATTAGTTTACAAATTTTGCACTATAGTAAAAGCATTTTGAGGTTATAACACCAACCCGATCTCACGGCAGTTCATAAATTTTTAACAAGGTGGCAGACTTGTACGAATTCGTACAATCTCGCTTGACGAATTCATACACTAAACTATAACCTAAACCAATAGTGTTAACAAAAAAAAAAAAAAAAACATATTTGCTGAAGCAACCAACATCTTTTATCTCTGTTATCGTAACTCATATCGCTTCACGGGACTCAGCGCAGTGCTCTACCGGGTGAGCTATCGAGCAAGTTTACTATATAAAAAGAATACATATACAACTGGTTATGTGAAATGCATTAGTTTACCAATTTTGCACTATGGTAAAAGCGTTTTGAGGTTATAACACCAACCCAATCTCACGGCAATTCATACATTTTTGACATGGTGGTAAATTTGTATGAATTCGTATGACCTCACTCGTACAAATTCATACACTAAACTATAACCTAAACCAGTAGTGTTAACAAAAGATAAAAACATTTTTGCTGAAGCAACCAACATCTTTAATCACTTTTAGCAGAACCCATATTGCTTCACGGAACTTGCTCTACATTGCAAATTCAGTGCTGTACTAGGTGAGCTATCGAGCAAGTTTATTATATAAAAAGCATGGATATAAAGTGATAAAAAGTGCCAAAATGCATTAGTTTACAAATTTTGGTAAACGCATTTTGAGGTTATAACACCAACCTGATTTCACAGCAATTCATACGGTTTTGACAAGGTGGTGAATTCGTACAAATTTGTACAACCTTACTCGTACAAATTCATATGATTTGTGAAAAATCTGATGTATTTTACGAAGTGGCAAATTCGTAAGAATTCTTATGAAGGACCACACCACTAAACCTAACAGTTACAGAAATCGTACAAAATCATTGTCAAATATGTCAAATTAGCCACCTCGTAAAAATACGTACGAATTGGCTGTGAGAAACTGTTGATAAAACTACTGGTGAAGGAACTGTGTGAAGAAGTCTTTATTAATACAAATCTGCCACATAATCATAATTTGTGTGCGTTTTACTGCCTCTAGTGTTCCTTTCAACTGGAAACTACAATGAATTGAAGGTACGTTTTGAAAAAAAGTAGGTAGATGCAATTTTTTTTGCAATGAGCTTAGGTTGCCTGTTGGAATTTCACATTATGAAAGTAAAATAGGTTGCAGATGCTTATAAATGGATGGTAGCGTTCTCAAAATTAGCCTAAATATTTAATAAACAAACACACAAGGAACTTCAAATTCTGTGTAACTTTGCAGAGCTTTGTAGTGATTTATGTGGGCACAGATTCCATGTGTGGGACTAGTTATTGCTAACCCACAACCAAACCAAACAATAGTATGAAAACAGCTTTTTTGGCATGGTTTACCATAAATACACACAAATTTAAAGTTTTACATTGCAAATGTTGAGTGCAATGAGTGATATATCATGATGTGAAGACTTTATTTGTTGTGTGATGGTTGTATGAGCGTAACACGACCATTTTTTATCCAGCATCTCCTCAAGGGTTTACAATCTCTCATTGCCTGCTATGTGATTGAGTAATTTGTTTGATACTCAAGAATGAGGCAACAAATAATGCGTGTTTGTGTTTGATAATACATAACAGATAGTCTGTATACACCGAGGCGTCAGGAAGGCCACAGCAGATTCCCAGCGACGCTGTGAAATTCTTTGTGGTTATCAAAGACACACAAAACACTTGCTGCATATTGTGATAACCTCTTTTTCTCTTTTCCCCTCCATCTACTGAGGGAAAGCTGTAAGAATCTGAGCCTTTTTATTGAGTAACAGCAAGTCTTTCCTGTCTCAGTGTGTGGTGCTGTAAATGAAAGTTACCCACTGTTATATAAGTCTTGTAGAACTTATGGATTTGAACAGTCATAAATCATTTTGATACTGGGATTAAGAAACAGTTCCCTCTCATTCTGCAGTTTTACGGCGGTTTTGTTCAGTGCTACCCCATGCAGAGGTACAGTTGTATGTGGTAACTCTATACAGGAATAACTACATGACCTCTGCTAGTTATCAATTAACACATCTACACAAAACTCTTACTACCAGGATAGTGTTGGTTAATTATTGCACTGAGGTTTTGTATGTAGTCAAGTCAAAATCATTGTGTTAACCACGTATTTTTCTGTCCAAACAAACTTTAAACAAAACTCTTAAAAAAAACACTAGTAAATTAAATTTACTTCGTTTATCTTCCACATATACCAGTGTGAAATTAGTTTTTGATGGCAAGCTGTGCCTTAACTGAACTTTCCACACTTCTCATCTGGCACTGAACCAGTTCTATGTAGTGACACCCAGAGGCCAACAAGGGAAGTTATTTATTTCCAAACATTACCAGAGGCTTTGCCTTTACATGATGGAGACACTATGTAGATTTCCTATACATCTGTCTCTTTCTCTTTCTTCTTTCTCAGGTCGGTAAGTGTGCGAACATACCAGAGCTCGGCTCGGGTCATGAGCCTGTGTAAATATGACTGCAAGTCTACATAGATCATCATTTTATCTGTGATACTTCAGCCAAATGTCTGTGGTCGAGACACATCCTTTGAAAATCGATTTGCTGTGAATGTGAATCTTGTAAGGTAAATCATATCTAATGGCCTTGAATATTACCCTTCCAGCTCATAATGACACAGACGGAGACAAAAGAATGGGTAAATATGGAAACCGAGCTGTCAAACCATAGCCAGCGTTAAGTCAAATGACCTTAAAATGGCTGACAAGGAGAGTCGGGGTGTTTTGCCAGCTCCGGCGTGTTTTCTACGTTCCTAATGTTCTTTTCTCTTTTCATATTTCATGTTTATCATCTGGGCGCACTTTGTGTTTTCTTTTTCCTTTCTGCCCACAGATGGTTATGATAAGGAAATCTTTCTCTTCAGTAAAATGAGGTTAATTCCAGGCAGTTTGTTCATTCCTGCCTTTTAAAGAAAGCCAGGGACTTAATGATAAAAGCTCTTCATCATTTATCATCTAAGCAGATAGCTTAGAATACAATTTGGACATTTTCACCATACCTTATAGTACCATATTCCACTAGAGATCATGGTGAACATCAAGCAAGTATCTTTGGTTGTATGCCAGTGCCAAGTGGTGGCCAGTTGATTTGCACAATAAGGTGACAAACTGAGTGTAGATTTTTCTAAATATTCTGTAAATTTAAATCTGTTTCTGCACTGTAATTCACTACAAAAATAAAGTCATAATAGCCCCTTCTACACATACAGTGTTTACTGGTAAATGAAAGGTAAATTATCATTGAGAAATCATGCATGAACAAGACCTTTTCAGAAATACTGGTATATTCATTCTGGCAATTTACTGGTATGAGAAGTTGTAACAATACTAGTAAACTGCCAGTAATATGCTCTGTGTGAACACAGAACGAGATTACCGGTAGGGTTGCAAAAAGTGGAAAAAAAGTGAAATTTTTGGAAACTTTCCAGGATTTTTTTGGAATGTTCCAGGGATTTTTGGAAAGTTTCTGAAAAATTACTTGAAATTTTCCACTCTTTTGCAAGCCTAATTACCAGCATGAGCACGTACAAGTTCAGAACGCGCTGACGTAAGACGTTTACTCTGGGCCAATCATAACATTTTAATGCAATGACGCATTAACACCGCGCTGTGTGGCTTGGTTTGAAGTTGTCTAATATGATGTCTCTCAGCCAAAAGCAGCTGCATTAATGTGAGCATTTAACAAAACAAAAAAAAAAAAAAACTAACCATGCCCTCCATGTTTACAAATACAACACTGGGAGTCCCTGGGAGATCTTTTAGAGGTCATTTCTGGTTAATGATGACACAGAATTTACCGGCGTTTTGAAACTGATGTGTGAACGGTGCTTTACCGGTAGAAGACACAGCGTTGTTGCCTGTGTGAACAGAACATTTTTGTATTTACTGTAAGTTATTCTGGTAATTTTACAGCAATTTACTGTGTATTACTGGTATTACTGTGTGAATGAGGCTATAGTTTCAGGATGGAATTTTAGCACTTGTATATTTTGTAATTTATATTTTCACCATAAATTATAAAGTGACTCATATTTTTACTTAAAAATATTTTATTTTACTTTACCCAATTATTTTAAATGTACATGCATTTTCTTGTTAAATATTATATTTTTAAAAAGATTTAACATTTTAAATATATTGATTATTCATACTATTCCTTTCCATGTAAAGCACACTGTATGAATAAAAATAAATGAATTAATAACTAAAATTAAATAATACACAAAATATATTTAATGTAAGCAACTGCAAGTTGTGTATCTAAAGTCTGAAAATTTTATCATAAAAATGTTTTGGTTTTTTTTTAAATATTTGTGTTCTCAGAGACCCCAAACATAAGTAATGTAATGTATCTAAAACATGTATAAATGTTATATGTTACATGTATATATGTTTCTAAAGTCTAAAATTCTAATTGGAAATTTTCGCATGTTAAAAGATAAATCACCCTCACCTTGTGTCAATCACATTTACACATTGCCTCCGAAACTTTCATCCGTCATAAAAAATTTCAGATTGGGTTCAGTTGTCTGCATTTTTGCATCCGTTGCAAACATTTTGAGAGATGTTTTGAAAATTCAGAGCCATCGTATAAGCGAATCCCAAAATCCAAAATGAAAGTTGATCCACTCAAAGCACTGTATGACAAACAAAGTGTGGAATCGATTGGTTCTCAGAAATTGGTGGTCTTCTTTTTAATATTTGGCTCTAATATCGCTAGCATCAAACCGACATCCTGAAGTAAACTTTAAATCTGTCAAGATAATCCTGTAGATCCTTGATAAGTTGGTGTATCTTTCCTTTCTCTCTACGCTATCTCAGGATTGGATGGACCTAATATTTCCTTTTTCTTTTTCTCTTTTTAAGAATAGAGGACAACAAAATTATCCTTGCTTGAAGACTCTAGTTTGTATTGTTTTGCGATTTATTTCTTAACGGATTAATTAATATGCATCAGACTCAGTGTGCAAGGTTTCTGTGCGTGACAAAATTTTAGGATGACTAATAAGAAAATTTCAGACTCAAGGACCTTAATTATAATAGTCTCAGCAGTTTATACAAAAGGACCCTGGTCTGTTCAGCAGAACAGAACATTTACATGTTTCATTGACTTACCAACATACTACTCAAACTCTTTCAAACTATTTTACACTTCCCATGGTGGTCATGCTAATGGACTGATGGTGATATTTAAGCTTCTTATCCCGTTTTGTGAGTCTTGTGGCCAACCAGGGCGGAGAGGGGCGGTTTGTTTTGGAATGGAAGGCTGCGGCGAGGAGGTGGGAAGGGCAGAACCGCCGCAGGACGGCTCGCCCTGTTTCCTCTCACGTTTGGCACTTTTATGAGAGAGAATTCCTTCCCTGAGATTCAGGCGCTCTGCAGCGGATTGTGCGATGGTGGGGTGCGCGCTCAGGAAGATCTGTCTTCATAAACGCAGACATTAGCGACTGCTGGGTCTGCTCCCCATCCTTAGATACAGTAACCGAAGCTCAAGCCAGAGACTCGCATCTGCCATCATAATGGATGCCTCTGGTATTCTCCTTGTGTGGCGCGGAAGGAGGAATTTCACACAGCACCTTTGTTTTGCTCATAAATCTCCACAGTGAAACAATACTCGCTGCGGTCAGCGCATACTAATCATCATCCATCTCTCTCCCTCTTTAGCTTTATGTCGCGATTATCTTCAGAAAAAAAGCGAAGCTCTTAGTGAGGTCTTAATGATTCCTTAATGCTTGGAAACTTGTAACAGTCGCTGATGCTTGAAGCTCATCTTTCCCCACCTTGACGCTGTTGTGTGTCAACTCCTAGCGAGGTCTGTTGCTAATGATATTCTTTACAGACCTCTCCATTTAAGCTTATATGCTGTTGAAAGTCAAGTAGGTTATGCTTTCCACAACCAAGGCATTTTATATCTTCTTTTTAAATATTGTATTTTCATCACCACTTATGTGCTTTGTTTCTTCCTTCAAGTCAAGTCAGTTAAAACAGCGATTTATTGTAGGAAAAGAAATCATGAAGCCCATCAGACATTAAATCAGTTTGTTGAAATGTTTTTGAAATAAGTCTGTTATTGTCACCAAAGTTGCATGTATTTGATCAAAAATACAGTAAAAACAGTTATACTGTGAAATATTATTACAATTTAAATGAGATTTTGTCTGTGTGAATATATTGTAAGGCTACATTCACACTGTCAGTTTTTGGGATTGACAACCGCATTTACTTACAGGTGAGTCTCGAAATGTCCCGTTCACACAGCATCTTACAGAAGCGTCTCGAATATGGACCTTTCTCACATTTCCGGGATTCTCATAGCGGAAGTCATCATGGTTGGGTAAAATCCGAGAGCATCCCATTTGCTCAAATAGCAAAAGAAAAACTACACGATAGTGTTTTCACAACTTTCAATCAAAGGAAAAAAATTGAGAGAGACTGATATCGGCAGTCACACTGCAAAAAATGTTTTTCTTATTTAGATTTTTTGTCTTGTTTCTAGCCAAAATATCTAAAAATTCTTAAATCAAGAAGGATTTTCTAGACAAGCAAAAATTATTGTTTTGTTTTCAGAAAAAAGACATCAAATTTAAGTGAGTTTTTGCTTAGAACAAGCAAAATAATCTGCCAGTGGGGTAAGCAAAATAATTTTATTTTAAGATGAAAACAAGATTATTTTGCTTACCCCACTGGCAGATTATTTTGCTTGTTTCGAGCAAAAACTCACTTAATTTTGACTTGATTTTCTGAAAACAAGACAATCATTTTCGCTTGTCTAGAAAATCCTTTTTGATTTAAGAATTTTAAGATATTTTGGCTGGAAACAAGACAGTTCGGTTGTAGAATGCGGTTGTTACACCCGTAAATAACCGTACTGTGTGTGAACGTAACCATATTAAGGACTCAAATACAGCACTGACAACCTTATTCTGATGTGGTGTGAACGTTGCCTAAATTTTAATTTATTCCTGTCACATGATCCTTCAGAAATCAATCTAATATGCTGATTTGCTGCGCAAGAAACAAATATATTTGTTAGTATCAATGTTGACAACATCTATGCTGCTTAAAATCTTTGTATAAACCTTGATACTTATAAAATTTGTCTCTAAAAATTAGTTAGCTACACTAAAAACTACTAAAAATAGGAATAATTTTCTGTCACAAAAATAAAGAGGACCAGAATTAGGTTGGCAGCAATAGATTACAAATAAATTCACATAAAATACAAATAATAAACTAGAAACATATTAATTTATATAACAAAGTCAAAAACAGTGACAAACGGCAGCATTTAGCTAAATATTTTGTTGCAAAAAAGACTAAATGCCGCACAGGGATTTCTGGACAGGCATTCAAATGAATCGCATTTTTAATGGGCTTATGTATACAAAGCGTCCAAACAAACCAATTAATTACAATGAATCAGACTTCCCAAGGTGCTTCTCAAGTGCTTGCCAGTTTGTCACGTCTGGTTAGAACACAGTGTTACACAAGATCAACATCCTTGTCCTGGAATAACATACTTATTGACCAATCAGTGGCTCTAAACTTTTAAGGAAGTGTTAGGTTTAGAGCCAGGAACAATATTTTTATCAACCAATGGTTGCCCTTTATATTGTGTAGATTTAGGGAAAGGGTTTGGTTAGGGATAGTGCTACAGTATTGGCTAATTGGATTGTATTCAAGGATGTTGATGGAAGTACGTGTCCTGTTTGGGTAACTCAATTAGAAGAACAGAGAACTATGCCAAGGTGACTAAACTTTGCTAAAGTCTGAGCTAATCTGTATCTAATTTTGCATGATCTATTTCTGTGAGCATATTCAGCAAAATTCTCAGAATAATTCTGTAAAGTACTTAGCTTATTCCAAGTCTTATTGTTTTAAATATAAAAGGTAACGATAACTGAGAGAATACAATATTTCGTTCATAGAGGTTAGCATTAAAACAAGTTTGTTTTTGTTGAGAAATCTTTTCCCTTGGGACCTGTTCATGAGAAGAGTGGACCAAAGAAAGTACACAGTGATTTGTTTTCATTTGTGTGACTGAGATGACTACTAATTAGGTATCTCTTGCCATCTGAGGTCAGTTCTTACCAAGCTATGCTGAGAAATTCACTTTGTTATTGAAAGATCTACCCGGAAACTTTATGTTGGATGAACATCACTGGGATGGGAGAGGAGGGAAAGGCCAAAGCCGACACGAAGAAGTCGCTCTTGAGTAAACAGGAGCATTGGAATTAATCAAAGAGGGTTTTTTTCCTCTACATACTTGTGAAATTGGCTGGAAATCTGTATTGATTATTAATTTGAGAGTTTACGTGGAGGAAAACAGATTTCCAAAAGTGCAGAACACGCAGATTTCAAGATTTGTTTTTTTTCTGTCACTCACCGTAGAAACACATATGCTGAATGCGTTTTTTTCCCACAGCCTCTTTATGTATTTACTGCAAATTTCAGCAATTTCAGCATTGCTTTTTGTAGAGAATAAAAAAGCTGAGTATCGAAACAGCAAAAGAAATAATTTACTGTGGTTTGTTTAATTCATTTTCTTCTGTTGATGCCACTTAATTGACTTACTATTATTTAATTAATTGTGTTAAGTTGGTTCAACTTTTATTATTGTATTAATTTACTATACAGTTTTATGCAAAAGTTTGGGAACCCCTTGCAGAGACTGTGAAAATGTGAATAATTTTAACAAAATTAGACAAATCATACAAAATGCATGCATATTTTTATTTAGTACTGTCCTGAGTAAGATATTTTACGTAAAAGATGTTCACATGTAGTCCACAAGACCAGAAAATAGCTGAAATTAATTAAATAACCCCCTTCAAAAGTTTGGGAACCCTTGGTTCTTAATACTGTGTGGTTATGTGGATGATCTACAAATGTTTTTTGTGTGATGGTTGTTCATCAGTCCCTTGTTTGTTCTCAACAGTTAAATTGTTCTTCAGACGAATCCTCCAAGTCCTTCAGATTCTTCAGTTTTGCATATTTGAAGCCTGTCCAGCAGTGACTGTATGGTTTTGAGATCCATCTTTTCACACTGAGGACAATTGAGGGACTCAACACAGCTATTAAAAAAAATTCAAACATTCACTGATGCTCCAGAAGGAAACACGATGCATTAAGAGCCAGGGGGTGAAACCTTTGGAATTTGAAGATCAAGGTAAATTGTACTTAAATTGTCTTCCAGGAAACATGCAAGTATCTTCTGTTGCTTCCGAAGGGCAGTACTAAATGGAAAAAAATGATACTTCAACAAAATAAGAAAAATGTGGACATCTTCATCCCGTTAAAAAGTTTTCACCCCCCAGCTCTCAATGCATCATGTTTCCTTCTGGAGCATCAGTGAACCATACAGTCACTGCTGTAAAGGCTTCAAATATGCAAAAGATGCTGGAAAACTGAAGAATCTGCAGGACCTGGAGGATTTTTCTGAAAAACAGTGCTCAGAACAAGGAAGGGACTCATGAACAACCATCACAAAACAAACAAACAAAAAAATAGATGATCCAGGTAACCAGACACAGTTTTAAGAACCAAGCGTTCCCAAACTTTTGAAGGGGGTTATTTTAATAATTTCAGCAATTTTTTTATTTTTTATTCTTTTATGTAAAATATCTTACTCAGGACGGTACTGAACAAAAAAATCACAGGCATTTTGTATGATCTCTCTTATTTTGTTAAAATTATTCACATTTTCACAGATTCTGAAAGGGGTTCCCAAACTTTTGCATAAAACTGTATGTAACTGTAATAGAATGAATTGGTACTGTGGTGCTGTTCTGAATGTGCATCAAAGACTGACACAGAAGAGAAGAAATTGTTGAGTGAAGTTGTTAATTTTGTATTCTTTGTGCATAAAAAGTATTCTCGTAGCATAAAGGTTGAACCACTGATATGACATGGACTATTTTAGCGATGCCCTTACTACCTTTCTGGATCTTGAATGTTTTAATTGCGTTACTGTCTATGCAGGGTCAGAAAACTCTTGGATTTCAGCGAAAAATATCTTATTTTGTGGTTCAAAGATGAATGAAGGTCTTATGGGTTTGGAATGACATGAGGTCGAGTAATTGATGACCGAATTTAAATTTTTAACCATCTTGTTTAAAGAAGCAGTGATGAGAATTCATGCATTGCCCTTTGTCCATTCAAATCAAATGTGAAACTTTTAAATTTCCAGTCCAGATATTTATCCACTTCACCAGAACAGTTAGAGAAAAGATAATATGTGCTTGCCGCTCTACAGTCTTGTTACGCCATGTACACATGTAACGGGGCTTTGATGGATACTCTTCATCACCGCTGGTCTGGTGGTTGGGGTTTGGAGATCTCTCCTGGGCCTGTGTTTATTCAGCTTTAAACCAAATAAACCCAGAGTAGCAGATCTGTACTGGGACACAGGATGCAGACCTCAGCCCTCTCAACCCATGCTACCCAGCTGGGTCAAAACCTTCTCTTTTCATCTCAGTGCCTTTTGTCCCTCTATCCAAAACAATCTCCTCATCCATTAGCACTTCAGGCCCTCGCTACGGTTTGCCAAAAGTGGGTTTCCAGTTTAGGATGTTGATTTTACTGATGTTTTAGAATATAAAAACAAAAAGGGCAGAAACGGGAAAGGTTAAATGCCTGAAATAAGGTCTGTGGTTAACTCAAGCTCAATATATTTTTATATTAAAATACCAATAATTCCCCACTCGTGATTTGCTTGTGAGTTTGCTAACATGTAGCTAAATTGGACAACAAAAGCTGTCGAGGACAATAAACATCATCACACCGAACTGAGAAACTGTTCCTTGTTGTGTTTATTCTTAAGCTTTTGCAAACTACAGTAAACTAAATGTTTTTGTTTAAACTAAAAGTTTTTAACTTTCAGATTTTGAATAAAGACGGAAAGTGCTGCCAGACCCTGTTGAAAAAAACTGGTTTAAGCTGGTCCTTATTTGGTCATGAGCTGGTTTAAGATGGTCCTGAGCTGGTTATAAGATGGTTATGAGCAGAATCTAGTTATTTAGAATCAGCTTAGGAACAGCACATGACCAGCTTTAACCAGCTCGTGACCAACTAAAGACCAGCTTAAACCAGCTACCATGCTTCTAAACATACCTAACCAGTATGCTGTTTTTTTTTTTTTCAACTGGGAAATCTTGGTGGTGGTGACATTAAAGTCATGCGTTACGAAAATTAACAATGGTTTTACTACAAATTAAACAAACAAACAAAAAAAATGGTTACTTAGTTAAACCATGGTAACCACAGATTAACTACACTAACCATAGTTTAACCATTGTATTTGTAGTAAAACTGCAGTTTTATCTTGCAGTAATGAATGAATGCAGTGGTTTATAATCAACATTGTTTTCCTATCACCCCCCTTCTTAGATTTATTATTATACTGAGCTTGTCTCAAGGCGTTCTGGGATTGGCTTTGCTTTAAAGCGTACTTGAGTTGGTACCTCAGAATTTGTTCAAATTTTGGTAACTTAGAGGGCATCATCAATTAGTTACCTACTTTTTGTAACAGCCTGCACCTGAGGAACATGTTTATGATATCTTAAAATGCTGCCTCCATAGGTAGCTCACTTGTTTTTGGAACATAGAAAAGAATGGGATCGTTGAAGGACACCTCTGTGGAAATAAGTAACGGCGATATCTTTGGTTATGCATTCTGAAAGGAATTCTTGGTCTAAAAACTGACATTATGCATATTTTCAGCTGAGGAGGATATTGTTTTAAGTCTAAAGATAATCTCGGGGTTTAGAAAGAAATTTCTTTTAGGGCAAAAGAAAATTTCTTTGAGAGATGAATAGGTTTCATCCATGGTAGGATTCTTTCCTGTCTTCTGGGTTATTTTTCTCAACTTTATCCATCATGATTACATTCATTCCTTTCCACTGTTTTCCCATCAGCCCACCTCCCCCTCTCTTTCTCTCTCTCTCAAATTGAGGGCAGTTATTGTGCAGGAGACTCGAACTGTAGTTCCACAGCCTCTTTGCTGGATATTGCAACAAGTGCTTACGGAAGTGCTGCCATCTGAGCCAATACAACTAGAATACATAACAAATGGAGGCTGGAGATGATGGGAACATATTGTTTTAGCTACAGCGTTCAATCAGTCTGAGAATGTACTAATACAGTAGACTTGTTTAGATTCTCAGAGAAACGGCCCATTGTTTCTGGAGTGCTGCTTTTTCAACATAAATGCAGTGAGTCTGAAGCGAGTGATTGCTGGCAGGAACATTAGCCCCGTGGCAAACGGGCTTGGTAAGTGTTTTTTTTTTTTTTGGTTTAGAAAACTGAATCAGTAGAACAGTACTTGTAAGCTTCAGTGCTAAACAGTGATTGTGTTTAAGTGACAGACAGATATATGATTATTTGATATAGTTATAAGGGGAAATCTTCACATGTACTGTGGTGTGTAACAGTGATAGTAATTCAGTATATAAAAATTAGGACTGTGAATCATTTTAAAGATGTACTAATTGACTGCACAGTTTTCTGTGATTAATCACATCATTGCAATTATCAGTATAAGTATAGCTAAAAATATTAAATGAATCTTTAATCCATAAATCATTAATTAAATGTTCAATTAATGTTTTAACAGATTCCTTGTATTACTTTTAATGCATTTAAAGGGAATTAAGACTTGTATGGCTTAATATAATGTAAATGCTGTCTAAAATATGTAGTAAACCAATGAAAGATAAAAAAAAAATCCACATTGTTTCATACATATTTTGGACTATAGGGCCACAAATATTTTGATGACATACAATAGTTGGACTCAGTGAACGACTGCCACTAACTGTTGCTATTTTTACCGTAACACAACTCAGAAAATAAAATACTGATACGATGACCACAGCTACTGAAAGAGCTTATAGGTTGAGATGGATATAAGTGTAGGCTTAAATCAGATGGCGTATGATCGATTTTTTTCCCACAAGGAGTCTAAACATCCTTGGATATCGAGTGAAACCCATGCTGAGAAACTGATTCAGTTGCTGCGGTGTTTACATCCTGCCAGGATGGCATCTAGCATTTCTTGTCTCTGCTGTTTGTAAGCTCTTTCAGTAGCTGTGGTCTACTAAAAGCCTCAAAGGCTTTATGACAGCGTGTTCCAGTTCCTGCCAATATCCAGCAACTTCGCACAGCCATTGAAGAGGAGTGGACCAACATTCCACAAGCCACAATCAACAACCTGATCAATTCTATGCGAAGGAGATGTGTTGCACTGCGTGAGGCAAATGGTGGTCACACCAGATACTGACTGGTTTTCGGACTCCCTCGGACCCCCTCAATACAGTAAAACTGCACATTGTATAGTGGCCTTTTATTGTGGCCAGCCTAAGGCACACCTGTGCAATAATCATGCTGTCTGATGAGCATCTTGATATGCTACACCTGTGAGGAGGATGGATTATCTCGGCGAAGGAGAAGTGCTCACTAACACAGATTTAGACAGATTTGTGAACAATATTTGAGAGAAACAGGCCTTTTATGTACATAGAAAATAATCAGTGTATAACAGGAAGAGCTGGTTTATTCCTGTAATGTCTATTATGATGACTTCCATGAAAAATGGCCTAGTTACTTAACAGTAAATGGATGAATATCAAATATAAGGTTATTTAACAAATATACAATTGATGCAATGTGCCTTCCCATGAGAGTTGTTCTTAGTTGTGTTGATGCAAGAGTGTGAGAGCTTCAGACGCAATGCAGACTGGCATACTGGATGTGAATCTGTTCCAAATGGGCAAACTATCTTCAGGAAGACAAAGGCCCTTTGAGTGTTGGCCGAGTGTCTTTGCCAAGAGTGGATTATGTCCATTTTAGTGACATCACGAAATAAAGCAGCCTATTCCGCAAGCAAAGCTCCTCTGAATGGCACTGTTATCAGCACCTCAATATGCAGTTTGGCTCAGACCAGGGGGTTTGAGGTTCCCTGAGGACTTCTGTAACACCTACTCCATAGCTGTATTTATTTAGTCAAAGAGGAAATTGTTTACTGTTGTTTATAGCAACGTTTTTTGGCCTAATTGGCTGTCAGAAACTTGTAAAGGCCTTTGGCATTAAAAGATGCCAGTTGGCTGGGTGAATCGCTAATAAAATCACCCTCTTCTTAGATGGCTCTGAATGGGACTGATAATATTCATTGCCTGAATTCACTGGGAGTTGCTTGTCAAAGCTGTGGGTGGGATGGTGTTGGAGTTCATGTCACATGGAGTTTTAGAAGCCAATTGATTATCTCAACTCAGTGACTCCCAAAAGACATGTAGCCTCAGTGGAGGGGTTGATGACTACTTCTTCACACTGACTGCATTCCGATTCAGAAATATTTTTTAACTTAAATATTTATTTTGTAGTTTTCAAAATTTTTTTGTCATAAATTAATTATTTGTCTGTTTATTTATCAAGTATGATTTTAGGACCTGAGCACCGGTGGTGCGAGAACCCTATTGGATTGTTTTTCTCCAAAATGAATTGCATTTTTGTGGACCTAAACATGCTTGAAAACTCATGAAACTTTGCACACATGCCAAAAGAGGTGAAGATTTAAATACGATACGGGTTTTAGAAGTGGGTGTGGCAAAATGGGTTGATAGCGCCACCTATAAAATTTCAACTAAGTGCCCTTCGAGCTATGTTTTACATACATGTACAAATTCAGTAGAAATTCCCTGGTACGAAGTCCGAAACCTAATAGGAAGTCTGTTATTTTGGATTTTCTCAACAAATGTTGTGCTGTTGTATTTCAACAAACTCCTAGAGATTTAAACAAATCAGCACCAAATTTGGTCAGTGTAATCTAAAGCCCTTTGTGATGTTAGACTGTGTGTGCGCTGTGGTGTTTTGGGTAAAACAGCGTGAAACCAGACTTCTTTCGACCCAGTGGAAAGCATATTTACACTGTCTGAATTGTTCCCTATCCATTATATAGTGCACTTCATGCCATTCATCGTACAGAAAATACTAATTCTGTGAATAAGTGACTGATTTCAGCCGCAGCTTCATCGTCTATTTATAGTGTAGGGGGTGGGGCTTTTTGGATTCTAGAGAGCATCTGATTGGACAGAAAGTTTGATGAGAAGCTGAAGTGCAGGGTGATGTCATCAAAATCGTTGATCCATATTGGCGGAAGTGAGAGACTGTAAGTTTTGAATGCTTATATCTTACATTATAGCTTACATTACTCAGCCGAACGCACAAACGCTGTTCTTCATTACCATTTGAGTGCGTGGTTAAAAACTAGCATAGAGCGCCATCTGCTGTTAAAAACTAAGCTCAGAATTGATTCCAGAGAGAATTTGCAATGCATTTGGAAAATCGAAGCGAATCAAATCGATTCATCGCTTCACCCCTATTTTGCGCTGCAGCATATTTTGGATTAAATCGGATTGGTAATGTCATTAATTGAGAGGTTGCTTCAGTTGGCTCCCTGTGCTGCTCTTCTAACCCCTCACAGCAGAGCAGTTGTCAACAGCATTTCCTCCATGCCGCACAGGCATTTCACCTCCTCACCGGCTTACCACATCAACACCTTGAGCTCTAATGTTCACCGATATTACAAAGCAGGTCAAATAGACCAAGCAACTGCGCTGAAAACTGTGATTTTTGCTGCTCGCTCAATTTACTCTAAAGATTTTGTCACAATTTAATTTTGTTGGGTGCAATCCATTCGAACTGGTAAAACAGAAGTTTACTTAATCTGTATGCATTGGGGCTACATGAATAATGTCCGTTGGCATTATTGTAGCTATGCTGAAACCGGGCAGGGGATTTCCAGTTCCCAGCATGCTTTGCATGGCACTGGATGGAGAAAGTAAATGTTGAATTAAGTGTTATTTTAGTGTGTTTGTTATGTCAAGATTTGGAGTTTCTGTTATTGCTGTTGTGGTGAAGAATGGATCTTGTGCTTGGGTTGATGACAGGCTAACGTATCTGAAGATAATGCTTTTGGTCTACTCAAAGAGCAATTATTGTGCAATTATCATTCATTACATGGTAAAAAGTAAGATTTGGCATGCAAATCTGCATTGTTTCTACCTCATATGTCTGTTTTAGTTTAGTGTATACAGTATATTGTGTTTTACATACTGTAATTCAGCTAAGCTGCTAATTTTGATGCCTAGAAACTGCCCATTTAGACAGAAAGAGGCAGCATGACTGATATTTAACCATAGTTTGTCTTCAAGAATTTCAAATATTTTACTAACCCCAAAGTTTTGAACAGCAGTGTATATTTTAACTCCATAAATTCATAATTAATCATCTCTCTGATGATCTGATGCAACACACCTTGCAAACTTTTGCAAATGAAGCAACTGTTTCTTACCAGGCAACTTAAACTGATGTTTCCAAACAGAACGATAGAAACAGTGCATCCTGATTCCTTGTAGCAGCGATCCAATCTGGAGTGCGTTTCCCAAAAGCATCGTTAGCTAACTATGGTGGTCCATTGAACTCTATTGGTAATGACTAAACTTGCGACCATAGTTGCTTTTGGGAAACGCATCCCAGATCAGAGCTGGCTTTTTCTGTTGGCTCTTACCATTTCAGTTGCAAAATCTGAATCAGATGGTTCAAGGACAAGCCGTCTGGGACTGAGACTACATGCAAATGTTGAAGTTGACTGCACAATCGCCTCAAAAAGAGACATTTCCAACTCAAAAGACGTTAGCATTTGGACATACTTTTGGAATGCGACTAATATACGGTTATTACTGTCTTGTCCCTCTGCAATCCGTATGATCCTTCGTTTCCTCATTTGTGACAGATTTATTTTGAATCTTGCTTGATTTGCTGCATGGTTGTAAATCCAGCCTGGGAACTGGAAAGGCAGTTAGTCATGTGTGCCCCTGTGTCCTCACAGGCCTTTCAGCAGCGCTGGCTGAAGGACTCTGTAGTATTGATGGTCCCCTTGCTGTGTGTCAGTACGGGCTCCCGGCCAATCCTAGAGCTTTGTCTCAAGACAGATGCTTCTTTAGTTGATGAGCAGCACGGTTCATGCTTATTTATTAACAATTAGATGCTCCGGGAAAAAAAAAAAAGCTCTCTTCTGTGGGCCTTATGTTTGGCAGACTAGGCGTCAAAGTTCGCCAAGAGTTGCAAAGATGTGGAAAAAAGAGTGGTTTAATTAGTCTGGAAGAAAAAAAAATATGCTCTGAATTATTTTGCAGTGTTTACCTTCATTAATTTTCTGGTTTTTAATTAATTAGTTGAATATATTTTAAGACAATGTTTAGTGGCGTTGATTATGGCTGTTCCGATTCTAGCTCCAGTTCCAATTCTTGGTTCTGGAATTGACTGGAATAGATTGACGTAATTGATTCCTCATTGATTTTTTAAATTCTTTATTGATTAGTTATTTATTTATTTTTTGTTTAAAGATTGGACTAACCTAATTTTGTTGTGACTACATAATATGAAACCTTGTCTGTTTTTTATTAAACTACATCTACATTAATCCGGATACATTTGAAAATGATTTTTCATTTCAAAATTCTTTCTGTCCAGCATTCTCAAGCATTTTCCAAAAGTTTGGCATCCACATTGAAACGCTGGAAAAAGTTAAATTCGCCTTATTGTACATGTGTAAAACCTCAAAAAAGCTAACTGAGATGATACTGATGGAACAGACATACGTTTTTATGCAATTGTTCTGGCAGGATCATTTTATATACGAAAATTCACTGGCATCCAGGTTGCACTTACTATTTGACCAAAGACCACAAAACTAGCCATAAGGGTAATTTTTTTTGCAATTGAGATTTATACATCATCTGAAAGCTGAATAAATAAGTTTTCTATGGATGTATAGTTTGTTAGGGATAGGACAGTATTTGGTCGAGATACAACTATTTGAATATCTGGAATCTGAGGGTGCAAAAAATATTGAGAAAATCATTCTTAGCAATGCATATTACTAATTAAAGATTAAGTTGATATATTTATGGTAGGACATTTACAAAATATCTTTACGGAACATGATCTTTACTTAATATCATAACGATTTTTGGCATAAAAGAAAAATCAATCATTTTGACCAATACATGCATGTCCCTTTAAATGCTAATGAGCTCTGCTTACCCCACCCCTCTCTTTCGTGGTTTGACAAGCCTTTTTTTTGAGACTGTTAACTTTAGCCGCATTTGGCCATGGAACTTGCTAACTACCACATTATTAGGAAAGGCGATTTGCAAAGATGTACAAAAAACCCTTATACTTACTTCTTCTGTAGGCGAAGCTGGATCACGAATGATTGATTTAGAGATTCAATTTTTTTTATGATTATAGGGTGGTTGTGTACACACACTTTTATGTTCAAACAACATGTAAAAGCAATGACCCCTTTAAGCTAAATCATGGAATTTGAGACTAGTTTATTCTTTTTATGTACTTTAGACACCTATAACAGATCTTTGTTTATGTGCATTTAAAGTGCAAAACCTTAATGTAGGAACCTTGTTCAAGACGTAGGCCAATTAATATTTGTCATTTGTATGCTATATTTGAGCAGCAAAGAATCACAGAATGAAACAGTGACAACAAACCTCATGAACTTGAGTAAATGAAAGGAATAAGCAATTTGCATTCCCACATATGGCTTTATGTGAATGTTTCAGTGTGACATACCATGACATACAGTTACGTACACAATTATGGAAATGAATCTGACTTTCCCATCACTATAAGCTATGAAAATGAATAATCAGCTAGCTGCTGAACTGAAAAAACGGTTTTAACAAGGAGTCGATTCTGTTTGATTGAATCAATTCCATCCTTTGGACTCGATTCTTAATTCCCAGTGCCTCAGAGTTGAGGTATGAATTCTATTTGAACCAATTCCCAGTCTTACCATTGAATGTTTGTTCTGAAGAGCAACAAAGGAACTTTTTCCTTCTTGGAACGTCGTCAATCCATCAAGTTCTTTCATCCGCAGATCTTATCTTCTTCACACTATTGCATTTCTGGAAAGTTGGAGGCCTGTTTGCTTTCTGACAGGTGAAAGTTCTCTCGCCGCAGGGAACTCTGGGAGTTTTTGTGGCTACTGCACGTGCTCAGCTGCGTATATCCATCCGCAAGAAACCACGGTCATCAAACATGTGTCTTTGTTTATTCCTCTGCGGATTCCCAATGGAAACGGGGACCCTCCCATGGCCTGAGCTGCAGATGTACCCCGTTTATGACCGTGTTTGATCCCAGAGTCCCATCTTAACGGATCTGCATTCTTGTTTAAAACCCCTGCCCAGATTACAGAGTTACTGTCCTGTATTGTTCTGTATAAAAAGAGACTGCTTGTGTGATTTATGGTATGACTGCTTTTGATGAGGGGGTGGGTTGAGTCTTGTTGCTTTGCAGAAAGAAGTAGACAGTGCAAAAGATGTTTTTGATCAGCGGTTGACTTGTGAACTCCTACAGAAGAACGAATGAATACTCCAAATTGGACTTTTCCTGTTCTTCATAGTGCAGATCTGTATCAGTGAAGGAGATACTGGATGAATCAGTGAATCCTGCAGGTGGAATGCATTATCTTGTGTCTTTATGAGAGGGAAGATGTGCATGCTGACACAATGTGTGTCTCTTACAAGAGGATGTCATGTTGGATAAACTGGATTTCCTCAAATAGCTTGATTTATTGAAAGTGTATTGTATAATTAGCTGGTCAGTATAATGCTCAAAAGCATCCTGAAGTGCTGGTGCTAAACACCTAAAAATATACAGCAATTAGCAGAAATCAAAATGCTAATGCGAGTAAAATGATCACACTATACAGCCTTGTATGCAAAAAGATGTGTGTTTTTTCAGAGCAGTGCTGGTTGTAATGGCCCTGTGTCAGTATTTCTGTTTGTAAGGATCTTTGAAGCTTATCTAAACTATTTTCCTCTTGGATGAACTTATGTTCCATTATGACATCTTCTAGGAAAAGAAGGAATCTGTGCCTTGAGCGAAAGTTCCAGATAAGTCACCCAGAAATTGTAGACCTGTATTTTGGTTCAGATCTGCAGCGTTTTGACAGTTACGTACTGGAAAACTGGAGCAAACTTTTGGATGATTCTCCAGTATCACCAGGTGTCTTAAATACACTGCTCTCTCAGCTTGTGTGTATATTTATGTGCACAAGTGTGTGTGTGTGTGTGTGTGTGTGTGTGTGTATAAAATCCCCATCTGTTTTCCGACACAAATCATGGCATGTGTATCTCCATTTTGGCCAATTTCCTGATGTTGTCCTGGCTTATAACTCATTCCTTTAAACTCCAAGAAACCACCACACTGCAGTTCACATTCAGTGACAGAAATCTGTCCATCAAATGTGCTTTTTTAAACACGCCTGATCAAACGAGAGCAAAAACAGGTTGATGTTACTCTAACAGCTTGTCGACCCAAACTCAGGGCCTCTCTATGATTAATCTTCACTTTGCGGCTGCGAGCACCTGCTTTTTTTGGGGACATCGGCGCTTTACGAGGCTCCAGCTATGAAAATAAGTGCATGCAGGAGTGGGCCATGCACCGCAGGGCTTTGAAATGCAATTAAGTACTTTCAGCATCTGTTACTGCAACAAGAGCGCTACAGCTTTTGAGGACGACTGAGGAGCTGCCAAAGGTTCTTACTGACTGGCCGCGCTCCAGACGTTTGATGCAGCACCCTGTGGATCTGTTGTTCTTGAATGACACTCTTAAACATACACTTTAACTAAAGTCTATTCCCCGTGCATGTGCTTCCATATCCTGGTACATGTTTATAGGGAAGGAAATCTAATGTGGTTGTGCGTATGTATGTACATGCTTTGCCAGTCGTTGCTTCTGTGGGTTAATGCGTTACACTACTGGTGACAAATTTTTGAGGGCCTGGGGATCAGGAAGGCCTAGTTTTTTGATGAAATCTGTATCATTCCATTACATATGGTCATATACACTACCATTCAAAATGTTGTGATCAGTAATAGTGGTGGGAATCTTTCGGTACCTCACAATTCGATTCAAATCGATTCTTAGGGTCACGATTCAATTAAAAATCAATTTATGATATTTCGATTTTTAATCACAAATTACAATTTTTCATCAATTTTTTTTTGTGCACACTGGAAATCAAACGCACCAATATTTTAATACAAAAACACCAGTCTATATGGGTAGTCCTGACTCAAGAAATCAGTGTTTCCTATTAACTATTAACATCCTAATCAAAAATCAAAAATATTTTAGACGTCCCATTAGGGATGTGTCTGAATCCAATCATATGGTGTTCAGAAAGGAAATGACGTTCTACAAAACCCCTAAATACAAGATGGGAGGAAAAAGTATCTTTCAATGCTTTCTCTCGCATTGAATTGCGGGCATCAGGGAGCGGAACATATACGGAACAATGAAACAGCTCTTGAATGCGTGCTTGCGTTTTACTTTCACTTTCGAGATTTACGATCACACAGAGCGGCGGTAGGCTTACCACATATTTTATTAAGATTAGATGTTTGTCAGTGTTATGTTATTTTCCCGTCCCTTTCCGAATGCTTCCCATAATAACAAAAGACCAATAATCAATATATTATTTTTCCAAACACTTGATCTCGCTGAAAATGGGGCAGGATGTGTTTGTTTTTCCTCCTCCATTGCTGTTGCTGTTTTGTTCTAACAACATCATGCTATTATTATTATTATTATATTAACTAGAAAATTGATTTTTGAAATGTGTGAATTGTTGCAAATCGCTAGAAGACTGAATCGCGATTCGTGTGTGAATCATTTTTTCCCCACCCCTAATCAGTAAGCTTTTTTATTTCATTTTATAGCTGCTGAATTTTCAGCAGCTATTAATCCAGTTTTTAGTGTCATGTGATCTTTCAGAAATGGTTGTAATAGGTTGATTTATTGTTCAAGACACAAAAGTGAACATTTAAAATAAAAATGCTTAAAAATGTTGAATCACCTTGATTTTGTTCTGTAATCTAATTATACTATTATTTCCCCCCAACTTTTCCTAAATTAGGACTTGGAATGTAGTGCATAACTACATTTATGACATTTTTATAATGTTTTGTGTCCATTTTTAAAACTTTTTTCTAAAAGATTCCAAACTCTTTTGTATTCTTTGTATTTTTTAAAGCTCTAAAGCTCCAGTTTCCAGGATGTCAGACTGTACCTTACCACATATCTTGGTGGGATCCTGTGGATGTTTTCCTTTTGTCACAAGCAGCTCTATCTTTGACCTAGTACCAATTAAAGGATTAGTTCACTCCTGACTGAAAATTTCATAATTGACTAACCCCCATGTCATCCAAGATGCTCATGTATTTCTTCAGTCAAAAAAGAATAAAAGTTTTTGAGTAACACATTCCAGGATTTTTCTACATATAGTGGACTCCAATTGGGATTAGTGGGATGAAGGTCTAAATTGCAGTTTTAATGCAGCGTTAAAGGCCTCCACACGATCCCAGCTGAGGAATAAGGGTCTTGTCTAGTGAAACGATCATCCATTTATTTATATTTAAATTTACATATTTGTGATTGCGATGCGTGACCTTTCCAACATGATTATGCAATGCGTGAAGTTGTGGAAGCAGAGCTAGAGCATTTATGGTTAAAAAGTATACAAATTTGTATCTTTTTTTTAGGAAATGACTGATTGTTTCGCTAGATAAGTCCATTATTCCTCGGCTGGGATCGTGTAGACTCCATTGAAGCTGCATTTAAACTGCAGTTTGGACCTTCAACCTGCTGATCCCACTATATAGAGAAAAATCCTGGAAATATTTCTCAAAAACCCTAATTTCTTTTTAATTGAAGAAAGAAAGACATGAACATCTTGGATGAAATGGGGTGATTAATCCTTTAAGATTACTACACTCTCCATTCCCCTGTTTAAGTCACTTGGGTAGAACTTTTACAATATAAGCAATCTATTAACACACAAATAATGAGTGTCTCGGGTTTCCTGCAGAGACAATGGCATCTTGTAGCAGAGGGATTTTCACAGTCTGATGGGAACCTCGCAAAGATATGCCGGTCAAGCGCAATCCCAGGGTAAGATATCAGAATAAGGAAAGGTGATCAGCTCTGGCTTATTCAGCAGGGGTTTCATGTTCCACAGTCCTCGCTGGCATACAGAGGATTGGAAGAGAAAGCTTTTGTACATGAGTGCAGTTGAGTCAGCATGTAGCAGCGTGGTGCATTTGTGTTGTAACTGCATCCTACAGCTGAGTCCTTCAGTCTCTGGACCATGATAGATTCCAAAGGAAGAATTGGATTCAGGACCAATTCACAAGTGATCTTTGTTCACTGGAATGAGACACTTGGATGTTGAAGGCCATGTTTGAAAAAAATGGGGTGGATGACATTTCTGAGTATCTTTTCTAACAAGACAAGTTTTTAGACTGAATTCGAGGTCATTAAAACATTCACGAATAAATTTATTTTTTTATAGCGATAGTTCATCCAGAAATTATAAATACTCTATGATTTACTCACCCTCAAGCCATCCTAGGTGTATATGAATTTCTTCTTCCAGACGAATACAATCAGAGTTATATGAAAAAATGTCCCGGCTCTTCCAAGCTTTATAATGGCAGTGAATGGGGTTTAAGATTTTGAAGTCTAATAAAATTGCGTCCATCCATCATAAGTCTTCCACACAGCTCCGGTTGGTTAATAAAGGCCTTCTGAAGTTAATTGATGTGTTTTTTTAAGAAACATACCCATATTTAAAACTGTATAAAACATTATCTCTAGCTTCATGACTGTTTATATAAAATGTTATTGTTTTATTAAAATCTAATTACATTTGTGATAGATCTTCCATTACTTGGCACTTTTTTCATATGGATATTTTTTGCTCATCTACTCAGCTGTTTATGAATCATTGCACACTGTGAATATATATATATATATATATATATTTTTAACAAATCCTCAGATTCCACCTAGCATGCCAACCCATGACTCCTAATTGCTTGCATTTTTCTTAATGTGGTTTCAAGTCTTTTTATCCACCCCGTTTTAAATGTTTTATGAGTTGTTTTCAAATTCACGCTTTACTTAAATTCAGGCGTGGTGTCGTTTTGATCATGAATCCTTCACAAAGCCTTCTGTTCCCAGTCAAAATTTTCCCATAAAAAGAGAAAGTCTTTCTTGTCAGCCTCTGTTGCTGATGAATAATGGACTGAGGGATGGTTGTCTCCATTGTTACCTATTTTTTCTTGTTTTTGGGCAGGAAGAGTGCATGACCTTCTGGGTAGGTGATGGCACACAGCTTGTGGATGCTATGACTGGATGGGCTGTTTTCTGCCTGTGTGGCCCATGTTGGGCTAAACCTAATCAAACGCCAAGTACCAGACTTCCATCTGGCTCTCATCAAAGCTCACCATTCATCTGAACAAACTTCAAGTGGCAGGAACAAATTAATTAAAAAGTTCAACACACTGTGTTGAAGAGCTGGCTAGTTAACATCGGATGCACATCCAAACACAAACCCTTTAAAATCCACTTGCACACACATTCACACGCACAGCCGTTTAATTCCCTCGCTGCCCCACCCAGTAAATCCTCTCCAGTTTTGATTTCCACCGCTTTCGAGTGATCTCATCATTACCTGCATTTTTGCCTAATGTTTCCCACCTGCCTGTGTTTATCTGCATTTTCTGACCTATCACCCACTCCATGTTTGGACTGACTGAGAGGATGAAAGCAGAGAAGCCTGTCAGGCCATAAAGTGACATGTTACGAGCCCACACTCATGTTAGGGAGGTTTTCACTGTAATTACTCCTGTTTTCTCTCCATAAATGAAGAACAGAGTGAAGGGCTGGAGGGAGAGAAAATAAGTGCAGGTGGTCTGAAGAGACTTGTCTATTTTGTCTTGCTTAAGGTTGCGATGTTACGGAAGTAGTGCCAGGTCTTTTTTGTGTTTTTGAGGAAATCCAAGTGGAACGGGTTATGGAAAAATAAAACTAAAAAAACTGTAAGGCAGAGACTTGCATTGGTTCTATGCATTGTTTTTTGATTTAATGGAGTTGAGATAAACTTTACGAACGGGGTGGAGTTTAAGCCGCCCCTTTTTTCATATTTCATGTTGAATGGAGACTGGAGCTGTCAAGATTCATAAAGAATGCAAAAGCACCAAATAAAAGTGCTCCATACAGCTCAAACACTGTTTTCCAAGTCTTATGAAATAATACGAAAACTTGACGTGTCAAACAATCTAGCCTGATTCCTAAACCAGTGGACCTTTCAAACTGAATCCTTTTAGTGAATCAAAAACATACAGCTTGATCAATCTAGCCTGATTCCTAAACCAATGACTCTTTCGAGCCCGTTCTTTTTAGTGAATCAAACTCAAACAGCATGTCCAATCTAGCCTGATTCCTAAACCAGTGACTCTTTTGATCCAATTCTTTTTGTTGAGTCAAAAACATAAAGCTTGACCAAAATAGCCTGATTCCTAAACCAGTGACTCTTTTGAGTCCGTTCTTTTTAGTAAATCAAAAACAAACAGCATGACCAATCTAGTCTGATTCCTAAACCAGTGACTCTTTCAAACCGATTCTTTTTATTGAATCAAAAACATACAGCTCAACCAATCTAGCCTGATTCCATAAAACGAGTGACTCTTTCGAGTCGGTTATTTCCAGTGAATCAAAAACATAAAGCTTGACCAATCTAGCCTGATTCCTAAACCAAAGACTCTTTTGAGCCCGTTCTTTTTAGTGATTCAAAAACATATAGCATTGACCAATCTAGCCTGATTCCTAAACTAATGACTCTTTCAAGTTTGTTATTTTTAGTGAATCAAAAACATATAGCTTGACCAATCTAGCTTGATTCCTAAACCAGTGACTCTTTCGAACTGATTATTTTTAGTGAATAAAAAACCTACAGCTTGACCAATCTAGTCTGATTCCTAAACCACTGACTGTTTAGAACCAAATATTTTTAGTGAATCAAAAACATACAGCTTGACCAATCTAGCCGGATTCCCAAACCAATGACTCTTTAAATCTGATCCTTTTAGTGAATCAAAAACATACAGCCTGATCTAGCCTGATTCCTAAACCAAAAACTCTTTCAAACTGATTATTTTTATTTAATCAAAAACATACAGCTTGACTAATCTAGTCTGATTTCTAAACCAAAAAAAAAAAAAAAAAAAAAAAAATTCTCTGATAATCTTCCCTTCCCTTCCCTTCTCTTCAATCATTAATGGATCACGTGAATCATTTGTGAATGAATCTCCTTGAACCAGATCAGTATTCACTGAAACTGCCTTAAAATAATGATTCTTTTGCAAATTGTTACTACGCTTGAACAAGTTCTGACACTGAAAGTGAAAACTTTCATCGATGTATGAAGACATCTCTTAAGACTGTGTGTGGGGGGATTTCAGATTTTCCCATTTAGATCCCACTGTATTGCTTCCCCCGCAGCCTCTATGGCAACTGAGAGGGAGAAAAATTACTGCTCATACTTTTATTGCTGGATAATTATTATTATTATCATCAGACAGAGGCGTACACGCACCGGTTTCAGAGGAGACATGACCTTCTACCTGAGAAAGTGCCGAAAAGGTGTAAAGTCATAAACGCTGATTCATTTTTTCATCCTCGTATTCCCTCCCTTTAGCTTTTATTAGAGTCACTGAGGGGCAGCAGGTGCCTTTGGTATGATAATAACTGCGAACATGTAACCTACATGCACTTTTACTCTTAAAGGGTTAGTTCACCCCAAAATGAATTTTTTCACCCTAATGTCTTTCCAAACCTGTATGACTTCAAGATCATTTGATATAATGGTTTTTGTCCCAAGTCAACTGGGTGTAAAAAACAACATTGGCTGAACATTTTTATTTTATTTTATTTTGTTTTATGACATGACATGACCATGCCCAAATACATTTTAGGACCACTGTATGTACACTATAAACATGCACATCTCTTTCCTCACTTTCCCTGTCTCACACTCTCTGACTGGCTTCTTTGTCTTGTTCTCTCTCTGTCCATTATTATTATTTTTCGTCCTGAACGTGATGAGACAGAGGACAGTACTGCGGGCACTTATCCCTGCCAGCTGGTATGGAACTAATCAGAGCTGAAATATTTCTCATTAAAGGAGGGCCTCACTCTCTGTGTGCTGTGTGTGTCTGTATATGTAAGTGTGTGTGTGTGTATCCATCTGCAGATATGCATGGCTGTATGACAGGCAGGAATAACTCTGTGACAGGTTTATTGGAGAAAGTCTGTGTAGGGCTGAATTACAGTAGACTGTCTGACCCGACGTATAGAGATATCACGCGAGCACAGTAGCAAAATTACTGAGCCGGTCTCACACACGCACACATTCCAAGAAAAGGATTCATTGCATGATACAACAAGATCTGTGTCGTGATTGTGGTTTTATTACTGTGGAGAGATGGAGTGTGTTTGTCACTGTGTGATCTTTATGATCATCATCACTTTCACGAGACTCATCCAGAAACCGCAGAGAGGAACTGGAGATTAGCTGAATCAGCACGTGTCTGATTGCGGATCGCTGAAGGTTTCTGACTGTGTTGGGCCGTGTGGCAGTAAGTGGGTCTGTGAGAAATGATCCCACGCTCACCCTCCTCTTCATTACCCTTCATCCTCCAGTGATCACAGAGCTCTATTGCCAGCCTGCCAGTTTACAGGCTTAAAGCAGGAGGATGGGGGTCTGGGGTGAGTGGTGAGTGGTGTAGGCGAGGAATTTTGGGTAACGTGAGAGACAGTAATTACGTCGGTGGTACAATAGTGAGATAATACAACAAGAGTAGCAGTGTACAAACAGTTTGATTCCCGAATGAATGACTCTAATGAATCAATGACTTTTTTTAGCCTGATTCCCAAACCAGTGACTCTTTCGAGACGGTTATTTTTAGTAAATCAGAAACATTCAGCATGAACAATATAGGGTGATTCCTAAAAGAGAGACTATTAGAAGCTAGTTCTTTTCACTGAATCAAAAACATACAGCTTGACCAGTCTAGTCTGAATAATAAACCAATGACTCTTTCAAACCAATTCTTTGTAGTGAATCAAAAACGTAAAGCTTTACCAATGTAGCCTGATTCCTATACCACTGACTTTTTCGAGCCAGTTCTTTATAGTGAATCAGAAACATACAGCTGGACCAATCTAGCCTGATTCCTGAACCACTGAGTCATTTGAACCGATTCTTTTCAGTGAATCAAAGACATACAGTTTGACCAATCTAGCCTGATTTCTAAACCAATGACTCTTTTGAACCGGTTCTTTTCAGTGAATCAAAAACATACAGCTTGAACAATCTAGTCTGATTCCTAAACCAATGACTCTTTTGAACCGGTTCTTTTCAGTGAATCAAAAACATACAGCTTGAACAATCTAGTCTGATTCCTAAACCAATGACTCTTTTGAACCGGTTCTTTTCAGTGAATCAAAAACATACAGCTTGACCAATCTAGTCTGATTCCTAAACCAATGACTCTTTTGAACCGGCTCTTTTCAGTGAATCAAAAATATACAGCTTGACCAATCTAGTCTAATTCCTAAACCAATGACTCTTTTGAACCGGTTCTTTTCAGTGAATCAAAAACATACAGCTTGACCAATCTAATCTGATTTTTTAAACCAACGGCTCTTTTGAACCAGCTCTTTTCAGTGAATCAAAAACATACAGCTTGACCAGTCTATTTTGATTCTAAACCAATGACTCTTTCAAACCACTTCTTTTTAGTGATTCAAAAACATACAGCTTGACCATACTTGATTCATAAATGAGTGACTCTTTTGAGCTGGTTCTTTTTTAGTGAATCAAAAACATACAATCTAGCCAGATTCTTTAACAAAATGACTTGTGAGCCAGTTCTTTTTAGCATGACCAGTATAGTTTGCTTCCTAAATGAATGGCTTTTATAAACTGGTTCTTTTTAGTGAATCAGAAACATTCATGACCAATGTAGCCTGATTCCTAAACAAATGACTCTTATAAGTCAGCTTGTTTCCAGAGAATCAGAAAACATACAGTACTACCATTGTACTCTGAAGCATAAACATATGACTTTTATGAACCAGTTCTTTTTGATGTTTTTTGAAGGGGAATATTCTCTCTCTGTAGGAAACACTGAGTTATGGCTTCCACCAGCAGGGTAGGTTCATGCTCCAAACCTTGACTTATTTTGCAAATCATTTATAAATCTCTGTTCTGGGACAGTTTTTTTTAATGAATCATTCAAAAATACTGACTCATGTGATATACACATGAATCAGTCTTAACAAATTATTCCATCAGAGTGTTTTTTTCCTGCTGCAAAATAAATAAATAATCTATAAAATATTGATAGGTGACAGATCTTAGATGTAGCAGTAACAGCAAGCCCTGGTCAGTAGATTTGAAAATGCTAGTTTTGCTAAACTCCAGTTTGGTGAATTAGAGAGTTAGAGAGAGAAAATGCTGACTCTTGGCTGAGTACAGAAGTTCTGAATAAGAAAGTGATTCATGAAAACAGAGAGAAATTGAGAGCCAAATATGGATGTCCCTGAGTAAAGGTTGCAAACCTTTTTGTCTGGCCTCCTCTATTCCAGCAGGATCAGAGGAATGCCAGAGAGAGAAAGAGAGGAAAGGATGGATGGAGGCTTCAGCTGTGATGGTTTTAAGGTTCTTAACAGCAGGAGATGGAGAAGTTTTGGAGTCCAAGGTTGCTTGAAGAGAATATGCTTTTATTGTTGTTTGTGTTGATTCTGAGACTTGGTACTTAATGTGAGGAAGAGAACAAATTACCACCAGATGCTGCTGAGGTCTAAAGATCATTTCTAAATCTTTCAGCCTGTTATGTCCACAGTCCACAAAACACTTTCTCCTGTGCAACCTAACATTTTTGATTTCCTGAAAAGTGTGACAACTATGATTGCTCTGTTTGCTTGAGCATCCTGAGTAGCCCAACATAAAAAAAAATTGGCTCAACCAATAGTGTGAGTTTGAAGCCGGAACTATCTGTTTTTTTTTTTGACCAATGGCAGACAGGAGGAGTGTACAGGAAGCCTTTTTTACACCAGTTAAAGAAATAGTTCACCCAAAATTCTGAATTTGCTGAAAACATCCTCAGTCCCAGTCCTTAAATGTAGCATTACATTGATCTGAGTTATGCAGGTGTGCCAAACGTCTTTTCTCCCTAGAGGTAACTTTGATTTACACTTGAGTAAAGCCAGATTAAAGTTCTGACACATTGGTTGAAAAGTAAGATGGTTGGCTTTGGTTCATGCGGTTCTTCTCTTTGCTCCACATGATTTGTTGAGCCCCACAACAGAAACATATGCCTGAGGTAAATCATAGTGGTGTGGTCCTGTCAAGCCCAACACAAAACGCTGTCGTTACTGTATATGAAAACAAGCTTTGGAAACGTGCCGGCCAATTATAAAGCCGAACCGGAAGAAAAATTCCTTTCTGGCTCATAAACGCAAGGCTTCAGCTGAAATACTTCAGAGTATTTATAAAAAGGGTGGATATGCTGCTCCTGTATGGAGTATTGTATTTCTGTAATTATTAGCAATGAAACCTGTTAGCAGTTTCATCTCTTCCTGTCTAAGCGATTGGGGATTTGGAGAATTAAACTAGTTGAAGTTATTTCCTACATACTAGGACAAGAATTCAGGCGTTAAGAGCCAAATGTAAGACAAATTGCCCGTTGGCCAGTAACTTTTTTTTTAGGAGGTCCACATAAAAGGGTTAAAAATGACAGCCTGACCATTACTGAAGATCAAAGATGAATATGCATCCAAATGCATGTCTAAAAACTTTCAAGCTACGTTTCTAGAAAATGTTCTAGCTACTTTTAGTGCAGATTGTCAGTGTAAAATAGTTATACAGTAAATGTCCACTGTATAAATACAGTGTAGGTGACATTACATTGGTATTACATTGAAAAGTGAATAGACTACTATTCCTTTTCACATGCGTTTAATAATGTACGCATGCAAAGCTTGCATTGACACACACACACACAGAGTCTGACATTCACAAACACACACTCAGCAGTAGGCAAGATTAAATTGGACTCTTAGGCTGCCAATATTGAGGTCGGAATGTTAATGAGAGTTCTCTATGGGGACACATTGAGAAACGGAGAGAGAACACAGCATGTTGTGAGCTTCGACCTGTGGTTTCTGCATACAGCTCCTCAGAGCCATCAATAAAGAGATAATCAGGGATACTAAGGGAGAGAGAGAGAGAAAGAGAGAGATGCATGCTCATTATTTCATATAGGTGCTGAGTCAGAGGCTGAGTCTGGCTTTAGCTCCTGCGCTAATGCACACAGATATTACACTGCTCAACCCTGCCACATCCTGGCAGACTGAAGAACTGCAGTTTGAACAGTAAACACTATGACACAAGCACCAAGTGATTGAGTTATGAAGCATATGTCCATTTAAAATAGGCTCCAACTAAACCTGCAAATGTTAGAAAGTAAAGCACGTGAAGATTAACTCAAATCTCTTTTCTCTGTTTTCTCCTGCAGAAAAACTCTACAACTCAACCGGACGTGAGCTGCGAAGAGCGCTGTTCTCTCTGAAGCAAATCTTTCAGGTAAGCTTTCCCGCTTTGACTTAGCATTAGCGCAGAGCACCTGCTAATGTCTTTTTGGTCAGTGGCACATGTGTGTGAGTGTGCGTCTGTGTTTTCATGCATGTTTTAGCTGTACGGCTGTATGCTGGAATTTCTCTCAGTGCACAGAAATTGCCAGATACCAAAGCTGGTGTCTCCATCATTGATTGATTTTAAAGCTGTGCTGGAAGCTACTGTTTTTCCTCTAGAGGAACCATGTCTGACCACCGCATTGTGTGTGTGTATGAGATTAAATGTCTTTCCACTAAAGTTTAGGCATTTTTAATGGCAAAAGCACCTGAAACGTTCACACCTGTCAACAAGTGGGTAATTTAAACCTGTTAGAGGCTATGCATAAACACACACAAATACTCTGAGGCAGAAACAAATACAAACATACATGCTAGCCTTGTCAAAGCATATAATGTACATATACACACAACTTTGCTGGGAAAGCTACTGACCTGTAACTTGTCAGGCTACAAACTACTCATAACTCAAAGTAGTCAAACCACAGTGAAGCTTTTTTGAGATAAAAACTAATTAGCTACAATACAAAATGCTAACAAAAATAACTAACTACATATGAAGCTAGTTGAAGGCACACTATATAACTTATAATTTAATTAACCACGGATTTGTTGTAGTAAAAGTGTAGTAACCATGTTTTTTTAGTGTATTGATTACCATTCGTATAACCACAGTTTTACTACAAATGTCCAAACTATGGTTCCTCTTCAAAGGGAACTCGCACTGCGTCCTCTAGTGGACACAGTGTCTTGTTCCTTCTTGGGGAATCATGGTTCCATGCTTAACCCGAGACGTTCCCCTTAAAGGGAACTCGTACTGCATTCTCGAATGAACACTATGGCATTCCCCGTAGTGTCCGCTAGAGAACGCAGTCTCTCATTCCCTCTCGGGGAACCATGGTACATGTGTAATCCGAAATGTCCCCCTTCAAGGGAACTCGCACTGCGTCCTTCAGTGGACACAGTTACTTGTTGCTTCTCGGATAACCATGGTTCCATACTTAACCTGAGACGTTCCCCTTAAAGGGAACTCGTACTGCATTCTCTAATGAACACTATGGCATTCCCCGTAGTGTCCGCTAGAGAATGCAGTCTCTCGTTCCCTTTCTGGGAACCATGGTACATGTGTAATCCAAAATGTCCCCCTTCAAGGGAACTTGCACTGCGTCCTTTAGAGGACACAGTGTCTTGTTCCCTCTCGGGGAACCATGATTCCATGATTAACCCGAGACATTCCCCTTAAAGGGAACTCGTACTACATCCTCTAACGAATACTATGGCATTCCCTGTAGTGTCTGCTAGAGAACGCAGTTTCTCATTCCCTCTCGGGGAACCATGGTACATGTGTAATCCGAAATGTCCCCCTTCAAGGGAACTCACACTGCGTCCTTTAGAGGACACAGTGTCTTGTTCCCTCTCAGGGAACCATGGTTCCATGCATAACCCGAGACGTTCCCCTTCAAGGGAACTCGCACTGCATCCTTTAGTGGACACAGTGTCTTGTTCCTTCTCGGGAAACCATGGTTCCTCTAATGAGCACTATGGCATTCCCCGTAGTGCCCACTAGAGAACGCAGTCTCTTGTTCCTTCTCAGGGAACCATGGTACATGTGTTTACACGAAATGTTGCCCATGAACGGAACTCGCACTGCATCCTCTAGTGCAGTGGTTCTCAAACTGGGGTATGCGTACCCCTGGGGATACGTGCGGTGATGGAGGGGGTACATGAATAAAATGTCAAACTTTGACAATCATTTAATTTTACCCCTACTTAAACTAACATTAAAACCGACCATGTATTTCTGACAAGCAAAATGCCGCTTCTAGTATAAAAAATAGGAAAATGGGAGTGCTGGAAACAGTCAAACGACATGAAAAAAATTGCCTCACTGTTCATTGTATCGTTAAAGTAGATTTGTAGCACTTAATAGCATGAAGAACAAATATTAACATGGACTGTACCTTGAGATTGATTTAAGAAACTCTCTTTGATAAAGAAACATACCCTGTGTGAGTTATTGTTTTTCATGGTTAAAATACGAGCAAGAATTCAGTTGTCCCAGAATATCTAAACTATTGCAAATGTGACATTGCTTTCATATAACAGTTAAACAAAAAAGGTAATATTAAGTGAACACTTTACATTTCAAACACAGTATTGTCAAAATCGTTTATTATATATTACAACGAAATAACTAGAGCCATTTGCTTTGTTACTGAATGAATAAATACATGAATGACATGATGCCTCACTCATTAAGACAGTGACTTGCCACCACCTGCTGGCATTTTTAGGTTAAAATCTTCAAGTATCATTTTGTTTTGCCATTATTTATTGCTTTATTATTATAATAATTAATACACTTAATGGAATGTTAAGAATATGGCCTAAAACACAACACGGCTACAATAAGGCTAGAAAAATTTTGCCTCTGTAGAGGTAAAAAATGCATCTATAAATCAGTTTAAGTGGACAAATTTTTCTCCTTAATGCAGTGGTGTCCAAACATGGTTCTGGAGGGCCGGTGTCCTGCAGAGTTTAGATCCAGCTTGCTTCAACACACCTGAAGTTTCTAGCATGCCTAGTAGGAGCATTTAATTAGGGTTGGAGCTAAACTCTGCAGTACACCGGCCCTCCAGGACCGAGTTTGGACACCCCTGCCTTAATAGAAAAAGTGTGACTGCAGTCTAAGCAGGGGTATATTCTGATCTTTGAAAAACACTGGAAAAACATGACATTGGCTACATTTTTGCTACATCTGACAAGCCGTGGTGCTGTCACGCCACATATTATGTTCTCACGCAGTGAAAAATACATTATGGAGCAAAGAGTGCCAACAGACAAGACAGAGCAGGTTACTTTTGGTATGAAACAAAGTGTCAGCTTTCAGGGTTTTTTTTTTCATTTTGTAAGAAATTCAAACAATAAATACCGTTTTATGGCTCTTTATTGTCAGATCGCTGTAGCTCCTCAGTTCAAAGCGGCAAGAGAATCGGTCATCTCTTCCCCTTTACTAGTTATAGCATGAAATAAACATGAATGAACATCAGAAGGTCTCTTGATTCAACCACTGAAAAACATCAATACACAAAAAGTCCATCGACGTTAATCTAATCTCCTGTCTGGTTTGCTTGTCGGACAAATGGAAGATTCAGTGTTATGATTAGTCAGATCGTGTGTCAATCAAACTCTCTGTGAAGGGTCAATTCACTGCGGTTTCCATCCGAAATAAACACTAGTGGAATTAAAACTAAAATCTAAAAAAAAAAAACGCTGGTACCCAACAGTACATTTCCGGTACTTTACTCTCTGTATAATAACTAAAAAAATTATTTTTTCTTTTGTTTCTTTTGTTTTTCCAGAATGTTTTGTGTTTTAATTTTTCTCATAATCAAATGCATTGAACATTTATATATTTTTAATCAAATGAAAATTAAACTTTTTTATTTTGGGGCAAACAAACAGAGGTTTACTGTTAAAATTAATATATGGAAGAAACTTTGTGTGAATATTCTGTTTAAAAAGTTTTATTAATAATTGTAGAATTTTTCTACAAGCGGAACACGCAGGATTCACATCTAAACCGTCTTTTTGCATTTTAATATTCACAGACAGTAGTCCATATCACGATTCGAATTAAGTGACAGACCCAAATTTGATTTATTCATTATAAATATTCATTATTAAAAATGGACGAATTCCATGGCATTCCGCGCTGTAGAGTAAATCTGTTTTTATGAATGGACTCCGTGATCCCGTCTGCCTTTTTCGCGGAGGAGAAATTGTCCATGTAGATGTAGAGACAGAAATTACATGTCATTGTGTTAATAAGATAAATAACATAACCACCATTCAGTTTGTTTAATAAAAGGACAAGGTAATAGACGTGTTCTATAGGAAAGGTACCCTTAAATGACTTTTGATGTGATTTGGCATTATATAGAAAATAAAATTAACTGGACCTTCAATGGCGGGCCGCCCCCCTAATATAATGGTAGGGGAAACACTGGTCCATTAACGTGCACATTTTGCCGTTTGCATCACATAACCAGATCTGTGTCTTTTTCAGTAAACATGCTTGGAAGCTCACCTGGTATAGATGCAGAGTGCTTGGGTACCAGTGCCATTGAACACAAGTTGCAATAAAGCCTCAAAAGAGCTCAAAGACTTGTAACCAAGCTAAAATGGCCTGGTTATTTCAGCAAAAGCTTTATCATGTCATTGGTAGGGTTTAGTGTAGCTGGTATGTTAATTTCAATCATGATAGAGCATTAACCTGTTAGCACCTTTCAATTGACATTTAATTTCCAAATTAAAGTGATATGTACAACAACCAGATAAACCTGAATGGGCTTTTAATGTCACTCACTGGATATTTCACTTTGAAAATGCAGCAAGGCAATATGATTTTGGAGAAATGACACCACATGTACGTTTTTCAAATGAGCCTGGGTTGACTGTGACAAACTGTAAAATCAGCAAAGTGAGATACACAGTTGCAGTTTTAGATTATGAGTGATATAAAATCAGTGTAAGTTATAAAGTTGCAATTACGAGAAATGTATAAAGGGGCAATTGTGAGATGTAAAGTTGCAATTGTGAGATTTAAAGTCAAAGTTATGAAAAAGTCTCACTTATATAGTCATTTTAATGGGACATACAGTCAAACTGTGAGATAATAAATCGCAATTACAAAAAGGTACAGTTATAAGTTAAAAAGCTGTTTTGAAAACAGCTGCTGCTTAATTGTAGTTAGGTCAGTAGCAGTGCTACTTTTAGTCAGCTACTCCCACAACATCAACACACACAGACACACACATCCAGGACTTGGACAGAATTCCATTTCAGCAGTTCCATTTATTGAAACCGATCTCATAATCCTCCTAATCTCCCTGCATTTTAATCTAAGATGAATGAATCACTTGAGAACATTATGTATGAGCAGTCATCTGATTGATAGCTCGACTCAGGAAGAATTGTGGCAAGAACTGCATTCTTCATGCTGTCGTGCGATTAAGTATATTTCGCATGTGCAGTAAAGTGCATTTTTCCAGACGTGGGCATACTGTGTCATTACAGTCTGGCTGTGCCAGTATAAATTCCACAAATCCAACACCCCTAATCATTTTCAGATCAGCCAATAGGGTGTGTCCATGCGAATCCCAAAGCAGACGAAATAAGCAGGAGCCCGATTCACTTCCACACATGACACACAGGACGGAGGAGGGATGCATGCTGTAATCGGAGAATTAGAGAAGTGTGCCCAGCCGTGGGCCTGTGTGCGCGTGAGTGTCATAAATCAAGCGGAGACACGTACTGCTCCTCACACCTCTTATACGCTGTGTTTAATGGGCTCTTTACTGCAGGGAAGCAGTCGATCAGCACTTAGCAACCCAAATTTACTCAAACACAAAAGGTTTCCATGGGTATAGGAAGTAAAAAGGATTTAAAACTGTAAGTGCTCAGTGAGGGAGATCTGGAAGAACTCTACGGAGACATGTCTGAGACAGCTCTATAAAACAACACTCTGCATTTAAATATCTCTGCAGCTTAGCTTTAAAGTAAATCATTATGTAGGTTTTATAAAATACTGTAATTATATGAAATATACTGTAAATATAAAACAATTTATTATATTCAATTGCTATATTTTATTTGTATATTCAGTTTACATGTTAAAATTGCAACAAAATGTGATAAATTAAAAGTAATTTTCTTTTTCACATATGACCTTTCGTCCGTTCATAAAAGCATGTTGGGCTACTTTTCAAGTTATTTAAAAAAGTTCCCAGCACCTGGTGGACAGAGTTTGCAGAACAATACAACATGTGTTGGTGTAGGAGGGGGAACCTTAGGGAGCGTAGATAAAATGCTGACAGAGCGTTTGACAGATAGGAATTCATAAGCTTCACTTTGGGCCGTGTCAGTTTGAAATCAAGCCCATTTCTGAAAACACAACTGGACCTTTTCTGCAGTTCTCTTTGGTCACCCTGAAAGCGTTTTGTAATAAAACAAAACATCTTTGGTTGCAATATGGAGTGTGGTTTTCTTAATGGTTGATTTCTTTAGGATATTTCATTAATTTTGAGATGCATCAGTGTTTTTTTTTTTTTTTTTTGTTTTTTTTTCACATCCTGTGTTGTTTTTGTGTAGATTCTGTGTTTCTTCTAGGTATTTTATATGTACCTTAGATTTCTTTTGCTTGTGTTTCTCTTGCAGGATGATAAAGATCTGGTGCATGAGTTTGTGATGGCTGAAGGACTCACATGTCTTATAAAAGTGGGAGCTGAGGCTGACCAGAACTACCAGAACTACATCCTCAGAGGTACCACATTACCAAACATGACAGTATACGTTGAATGTACAGTATGTGATTCAGATTGTCCACTACCAATCAAATACCACATATATAGTGCTTTGGATGTTCAAAAGTTTGGAGTTAGTATATAAAAATATTGGAGTCAATATATATATTAATACTTTTATTTATCAAGGATGCATTACCCTGATAAACAATTATAATGTTGCAAAAGGTTTCTATTTCAATTGAACCATCAAAAAATATTGTGTAAAAAATGTTGCAACATTCCCACAAAAATATTAAGCAGCACAATAGTTTTCTACATTAAAAATAATATTAAAAAATGTTTCTAGAGCAGCAAATCAGCATTAGAATGATTTCTGAAGGATCATGTGACACTGAAGACTGGAGTAATGGTCGTAATGGTGGTAATGGTTAGCCATCACAGGAATAAATTACATTTTAAAAAACAGCTGAGGTCAAAAGTTTACATACACCTTGCTGAATCTGCAAAATATTAAGTGTTTCACCAAAATAAGAGGGATCATACAAAATGCATGTTTTTATTTTTATTTTTTTTTATTTAGTACTGACCTGAATAAGATATTTCACAAAAAAGATGTTTACATATAGTCCAAAAGAGAAAATAATAGTAGAATTTATACAACTTTCTACACTGAGGACAACTGAGGGATTCATATGCAACTATTTCAGAAGGTTCAGATGCTCATTGAAGCTTTAGAAGGAAAAACAATGCATTAAGAGCCAGAGGTGTAAACTTTTGAACAGAATGAAGATATCATATTTTTTTCATTTAATGAATTTCATAATTGTTACATTAAATATCATCAAGACAAAATAGGTTAAATTTACCCTGATCTTCAAATTTCTAAAGTTTTCACCCCCCGACCCTTAATGCATTGTGTTTCCGTCTTGAGCAATAGTGAGCGTTTGAACCTTCTGTAATAGTCGCATATGAGTCCCTCAGTTGTCATCAGTGTGAAAAGATGGATCACAAATCATGTATATTCATGTATATTCAAATAGAAAACAGTTATTTCAAATTGTAATAAGATTTCACTATTGTTTTTTTATGTATATTAATTAAATAAATGCAACCTTGGTGAGCATAAGAGACTTTTAAAAACATTTTAAAAAAGGATTGTGCAGACCCCAAACGTTTGGATGGTATTTTATTTATTGAATAAAATACCAGAATCAGAATTTTTAACTGATTTACTGAAATGGACAGTTTTAATTCTTGGAAAGCCCTTTGAATTACATTTATTGATTTATTAATAATTATTAATCTCTGTCTTAACACTCCCATACTTGCGATACTTCTGAAAACTGCATTCAAAATGATAATATTACTATTATATCCCAAGCAAAGTAATTGGTAACACTGAACAATAATGTGTCATTTGTTAACATTAGTTAATGTATTAATGTAGTATAGTTAACTATCATAAATGAAGAATGAACAATACATTTATTTCGCTATTTATTCATCTTTGTTAATGTTACTTAATAAAAATACAGTCATTCATTATTTGCTCATGTTAGTTCACAGTGCATTAACTAATGTTAACATTCATAAATGTATACATTTGTAAATGCTAAAATTAGCATTAACAAAGATTAATAAATGATGTAGACGCATTGTTATTCTTAGTTCATGTTAACTAATGTGGTTAACTAATGTTAACCAATAAACCTTATTGTAAATATTACCAAATAATTGCACATATATTGCCCCAAATTAATTTATAGCATCAGTAGAATTTGAAGTATACAACAGTAATAAAATATTTAAAATTAAAATTGTAAATGCTTTCAAATATATGGTTATAAATAAGTGTTCCCCGTAGTGTGTCTTTGTTTTACATTACACCACATTAATATTGTAACTCGCAGCGATGTCACTACAAACCACTAACACTATAAAAAACACCAAACATCTATACATCCAAACCACATCACAAGGAGTTAAATGACTACAACACAGTAAATTTTGAAGTTGGGCACCAAACTTTTTCCACCCAGAACTATTAATTGACAATAAAGCATCATAATGTCTTCTTTTCCTTAGAGGGAGGGGCGGCAGGGGGGTTGTTGAAATTCGGTTTACGATCTGCAACATCCTGCCAGGCCTTTTTATTGGGCGCTTAAGCATGTGGGCCCTGCCCTCTCGCAGTGGGCTGTGAAATACGGATGACCTCTCGGGAAGGGTTTCCAGCCCCCTTTAGACCTCCCCGTTGCCCTGCAACCTCATCCCCCGGCAGAGGAAGCTTTTAGCGGCCTGTTAACATGCCTGACCTTTCACCTCACGTTCATGGGGAGAGTAAATCAGCCAGGGCAACCAGGAGCAACGCGTTTGCTAATGCCAATTATTGGGGTCAATGAGCGGTGTGCGTGATGGTGCATTTCAGCGCTTGTTTTGTTTGCGAATACGCACACGAGTGGTTACATCTGGGCATCTGAAGCGTACTTGTGTGGTATACTTGTATGTTAAAGCTTGAGGGTATCAGCTTCCTTCTTTAAAAGCTTGTTTGTGCATGTGGGTGGCGGGGCGTCTGTGTGTATACAAATACACCAAAGCAGAACATTACATTAGAGCCATATGATGTACTGTATATACTGTATGGATTGTTAGGAATCTAGTGTAAGCTGCTCTGTCCTGTTGTTATTGTTATTCCACATTTTGAATAGCTGTAACTTTTAATCAGTGTAGTAAAAAAGCACAGAAGTATGAATGCATAAATGGTCTGTGGCTAGTTGCATGTTATGTAATTATGGGATTGATGAGATGTATGGTCGTCCAGCAATTACTCAAAATGTCAGCTCCACTATGCGATTTGATTTAAAGACTTAAAATTTCACATGCAAGTCTCTTTCCTCGTGAGAAGCAAATGTGCCTCAATGACCTATATAAGCTTCACTTTTTTTATCAAGAGATCCAGTGGATGTAAGATTTTATAAATGTCATTGTTAGAAGTGATTATTATAAGTGCAAAATTAAAATAGATTTGTTGAGTTTCTGTGGAACTAAAAATTAAAACATAAGACTGTCTGAAAAAAAAAATAAAATAAAATAAAAAAAGCCAAAAAAAGTGTAGAGCTGCAGTATTACAGACAAAAATCAACTACATAATTCATACTCAAACAGCTATAGAAGTCAATTTTATAAGTAATGAACAGATAAATCAGCAGATGAAACACAATATACAGTTCAAAAGTTTGGGGTTTGTCAATTTTTTTTAAAACATTTTTGAAAGAAGTCTTTCAGGCTCACCAAGGCTTTATTTTATTTTATTTTATTAAAAGTACAGTAAAATTGGTAATATTGTGAAATATTATTAACATATTTAAATATATTTTAAGGTGTAATTTTATTTCTGTCAGTCACAGAAATAAATAAACTCTGACTTTGTATCTTGCAATTCTGACTTTTTTCTCACAATTCTGACTTCAGAATTCAGAATTGTGAGATATAAACTCACAGTTGCGAGTTGTAAAGTCAAAACTGTGTGATATAAACCCACAATTCTGAGAAATTAAGTCAGAACTGCATGATATAAACTCGCAATTCTGAGAACATAGTCTTTTTTTTACTCAAAGTGGGACTTTATAACTCACAATTTAGAGTGTATATCAATTCTGTGAAAACAAGTCAGAATTGTGAGAAAAAAGTCAGAATTGCAGTTCTGACTTCATTTCTCAGAATTGTGTTTATCTCTCGCAGTTCTGACTTTAAAACTCACAATTGCGAGTTTATATCTTACAATTCTGAGAAAAAAATCATAATTGCAAAATACAAACTTGCATTTGTGAGAAAAAAGTCTGAATTATGAGTTTATATTTCTCAGAATTGTGTTTATCTCTCACAATTCTGACTTTATAACTCGCAATTGTGACAAAAGTTGACTGAAAGAGAAAAATTGAGTAAAAAGTTGGAATTGTGAGATAAGTTGCAATAACCTTTTTTTAAATTTTTTGTTCAGCAGCAGAAATGGGCTTCCATAAATTTCTTACCATCATTAAAAACATTTAAAACAGTCATGCTGTTTAATATTTTTGTGGAAACTGTGATGCTTGGTACGTGATTTTTTATTATTTTTTTTTTTCAAGATTTTTTGATGAACAGAAATTTAAAAAAAAACAGCATGTATTTGAAATAGAAATCTTTTAAAACATTGTAAATGTTCATTCTTGTTGAATAAATCAAGCATGGTGTTGGCTTTGGCAGGTCATTTGAGTCGTCTGATCCACATCTACCTATAGGAATATGACGCCTGTCACAGCATTCCTATATAAGGTCTATACAGTATTATTCAGCAGTTTTATTGCTTGCTCAGGAGCAAATTATCCTCCTCCATCCCCAGCTCCTCCTTTCATCACAGTCAGGACTTGGCTTTCTGATATTCTTTGTTTCCTCAACTCCTTTTTGGTTCTGTTCTTCTAACCCTAAGGAGGTTATTGCTGCTCTTCCTGCTCATTCATGACAGGCTGCCCAGAACAGTCCTAACAGAAAAGCGTTAATTTTTTTCAGAAACAAGAAGTAAACGTTTAAACGATTGTGCATGTTTTTTGTTTGTGAATTCAGTCTTCATGCTCTGTGGGAGAGCTCAGTGTGATTTCTTTACTGGGCGCTGCTTGTTTATAGTCAAAGCAGTCGGATTTACGGGGTCAGGGACTGACGACAGACACCTAAACACTAAATCCGCATGTTGAGACTTACTGGCAGTCTGTACGATTTACAGCCTGTCCGCAATGACAGCGGCTTTCTGTAACACAAAAACAAAGCTACACATTACTCCCCACAGTATAATATTTCAGCTAGCCCAAAATGGAAATACATTTTGTGCGTTTGAGGACCGACTGGTACAACAGTTATGCTAGACTTTCCCTACAGGACGTCAAAGTAGTTTTCTCAATGTGGAAGTTCTTCAGGTGTTTTACAGGCAATGTGGTTATTCCTTTTTAGACTTCCACATTTTATTTCCTAGTTTCCACACCCACATGATTCATGCTGCTGCTATGCTTTTATGGACTCTCAGGAAGTCTCAGCTCACCTTTGGGTAACAGGATGCCATAATTATCTCAAACTGAGCCTGCGTGCTTCTCTAAAGGTTTGTCGTGCATCCTTATATTTACAGCTCAATTCGTTTCAATATGAAACACACTTGAAATAAAGCTGCATTGTCCTGGTGGGACCTGATTTCAGAGTGTTTACTTGCAATCAGAGCTTGTGCCCTGGTTATAGGTTTGAACCCACATTGACACAAACAACTCAGTTGATTAAGACGCCAAATGCCAAACTCCCATCTGGGATGGAGCGAAAGCGAAAGAGAACCAGAGATACAGTGAGGGAGATCAAGAGGGTGATGATGATGACAAGTTGTCTAAATGATAGCTTCAATCCATTCCCGCTCATTTGCACTCTGTTTACTTCATTTGTCTCTGTTTTTGCTGTTTTTGTGCGAGTTGGTTGTTTGTTTGGAATGGATTGGTCTCGCTGTGGGAAAGAGCTGCTGTTGTTGCCTCTCTTCTCTGCTGCATGGCTGTAACCTGGCTCACAGATGACCTAGTTTCTCATGACCAGAAGAAGAAACACACGCTGCGGTGATCTTTTCCTTGCAACGTTCTTTTGGGGAACATGCACACACGTACGCTGCAGACCACACTGAAAGTGTGTCATTTTTTTTCATCTAAAACTGGAAATAACCAAAATGCTTTGTAGACTGAAAGTTTTTGTGATGTTTGTGATGCCAACATTTTTCCCACCATTTACAGTTTGAAAAAGTTGACAATAGTTGTCAAAGTCGATCTGAAGATTTGCAAAAGTTAGAGAAATACACCAATTTCACTCTGGAGGCTGCGTTAATTTTGTTAATGAAAGCTATGATGAAAAATGTTCGTTGACGATTTTTGTTTTCCCCACGACTAAACGAGACAATGACAAGATGACAATAAGGTCAAAAAATTAATAGTCAATTGATTGTCAAATGTTAAAGTCAATCTGCAGATTTTCGAAAGTTGGAGAAAATCACAAATTTCACTCTGGAGGCTGCATGAATCATGTGGGTGTTAAATAATTTCGTTAATGAAAGCTATGACGAAAAATGTTCGTTGACGTTTTTTTTTTCCCCATGATTAAAATGAGACAATGACAAGATGACAATAAGGTCAATAAAAATGATAGTCAATTGATTGTCAAATGTCAAAGTCTGCAGATTTTCAAAAATTGGAGTTCACAGATTTCACTGTTTTTATTTAGCTTTAAACCTGTGATTCCAATTCAGTCGGAGGTTGTGTTAATTTCGTTAGCAAAAACTTTGACGAAAAATGTTGGCAAGCTTTTTTTCCCATGACTAAAACGAGACAATGACGAGATGACAATGAGTTTAATGAACAATAATTGTGACTATATCAACATGCAACATCGTTGACGATAAAAGACAAGACTAAAATGTATTCTAAAAAATAAAAATTATACAAAAATCTGTTTTTATTTTCGTCAAAAGAAAGGAGACAAAATAATATTGTGGACTGCTGTACGTGGATTTACCAAGAAAGTGTTCATGTATGCGGTTGCCAGATATCAAAAGTTCAAATCCCCAAATCAGAGCTGCTCTGTTAAAACGATACATTTTCTGCCTGGTGTTTTGCTTATTTTTTTGCAATCTGGCATCCATGTGCACATGCTCGCTCTTCGTTATGGAAGTGCTGATGATGATCTAAATACACTGACAAACAAGTCGGCTGAAGTTTAGCGATCTCCATGTGAGATATTAATTTATTATATAAGCAAAAATATCGAATAATCTTAAGAATAAAGTATGTGTCCAAGTGGTCATGTGAACTCAAAATGGCAGCCCCCATTAAGACGTCCGGGTCCATATAGAACAAAACAGAAAATCTGAGGCAATTTTAAAGCTGGAATACACTTCACTTTTGTCCAAATTTTCCCCACCATTTACAGTTTGAAAAAGTTGATGATAGTTGTCATATGTCATAGTCAGTCTGCAGATTCACAAATTTCACTCTGGAGGTTGTGTTATATTTGTTAATGAAAACTATGATGAAAATTTTCATTGATAAGTTTTTTTTCACATGACTAAAGTGACACAATGTCAAGACAACAGTAAGGTCAATAAAAATGGTAGTTGTTAAACGTCAAAGACAGTCTGCAGATTTAAAAAAGTTGGAGGTGGCAGAATTTACAACTTTTACTCTGGAGGTTGTGTTAATTTTGTTAACAAAACTATGATGAAAAATGTGTGTTGACAAGCTTTTTTCCCATGACTAAAACGCAACAATGACGAGACGACAATAAGGTCAGTGATAACTGTCTCTATATCAACATGCAACATCTCTGACGATAAAAGACAAGGCTAAAATGTATTTAAAAAAATAAAAGCTATACAAAAATTTTCGTCTGAAAAAAAGGAGACAAAATATTATTCAAATCCCCAAATTAGAGCTGCGCTATTAAAAGGATACATTTTCTGCCAGGCGTTTTGCTTAATTTTTGCAATCTGGCAACCATGTGCACGTGCTTGCTCTTCATTACAGAAGTGCCAAGGATTATCTGAAAACACTGACAAGTTGAAGTTTAGCCATCTCCATGTGAGATATTTCATTCAACCTGTCTGTCTTCTGTCATGAGATCTCGACTATTTTATCATTTTTTACCAGTTCAGCCATTATACAGCATGACGAAAGTGTGACTAAGTTTTCATTGATTAAAATGCATTCCCTAGGAATCAAACCCATGACGTTGGCAGACGAACATGCATTTGTCTATGCAGATCCACATCTTCTCTTGGGGGAATATGACATATCATGGTGAGATAAGGCTGCTCTTCTGCTGGGCCGCTCTTGTTGGCTGCTTTGAGCACCTGGGGGATCATTGATAGGAATACTAGAGGCCTGAGACTTCAGCGCCATCGCTTCAAGCCAAGTGCATGAAAACACATGGAGAAGTTGGGTCAGTGCCACAGCGTAAATCTGGGTTTACACCTTCCCTCTTAACACACTCTGTATTCTGTCCAACAAATTTGCACGCTTATGATCCTATTTTGCTCTGTCTGTAAAAAATCAAGGCAGTGAGACAACCGAATACATTCAACTTTATAGATCGACATGACAGACTGAATGTAAAACGCTAGCCAGGTATATACAGTGCGCTCCAATAAGACCACATGGAAAATCTGTAACCTGTTAGGAGATATATAAAACAAATACAGCATATACACAAAAGAAATTAATACTTTTTCAGAAATTAAACTAATCAAAAGTGACAGTAAAGACTTTTACACTGCTACAAATAAAAATAAATGCTGTTCTTTTGAAATTTCTATTCATCAATACATAAAATAAATAGTATTATCGTTTCTACAAAAATATAAAGCATGTAAATAGTTATGAAGCTATATATAATAACAAATATAGTCAGAATTGCATGATATAAGCTCGCAATTGCAAGTTATAAAGTTAAAATTGCGAGATATAAAGTCGCAGTTCTGATTTTCTTTCTCTCAATTTTAACTTTTTATAACTTTTTTCATCATAATTGCGCAATATAAACTTGCAATTGTGAGTTATAAAGTCAAAATTGCGAGGAAAAAAACTCAAGATTGCGGAATATAAACTCACAATTGAGACAAATCAAGTCGGAACTGTGAGATATTAAGTAGCAATTCTGACTTTTTTTCTCAGAATTGGATTTGTATCTCACGGTTCTGACTTTTTCCTCACAATTTGACTTTTTATAACTTTTTTCCTCAGAATTGTGAGATAAAACTAACAATTCTGAGTTATAAGGTCCAGTTCTGAGGAGGAAAAAAGAGGAAAAAATATTTTGAAAAAAAATATGTTGTGAAAAAGTTAGTATCACCATCCTTAGAAAAAAAAGTCAGAATTGTGACATAAAAAGTTGCAGTTATCTTTTTTTTTCTTCTTTTTTTAAATTCAGTGCAGAAACGGGCTTCCATAGTTTTCAACATTGATAGTAATAGGAAATGTTTCTTGAGCGTCAAATCAGCATATTACATTGATTTATGATATATAAATCATATATATAGGATAATGTGGAACTTAATACTAGAGTATTGATACTAAAAAACTGCCACCATGGGAATAAATTACATTTTAAAATACATCAAATATTATTTTAATACATTGTAGTTACGTTTTACAGTAGTATACTGTATTTATACTGTATTTTCGATCAGATAAATGCAAATATGGTGAGCTCTGTTGACTTTCAAAAACATTTACTAACTCCAAACTTCTGAACAGCAGTACTTGTTTAACTAATTGCTTGATTGATTGATTTATACATACATTTATACATTTAATAAATGTACATTTAAATGAACTTTGATACTATTAATTTTATGTATTATTTTTTGTAAGAAATGTACAATCAGACTACTTGCAGTAGTAGTCACGTAGTAGTCACACAGTATGTGTCCACTGTTTTGCATTTAATTGAATTTGTGGTGCATTTTTGTGATTCACTAAAATGTGCACCTCACATTTAACGTTTTTAACACGTCTCTCGCCATTTTATTTCACTGTTTGATCATGGGCATGAAGTGTCAGAACTTTCGGTTCCCATATAATATCCCTGCTAAAACACACACACCCTCTCCATTTAGTGTCCCTCTGTGAGCTGCGTTCAGCCCTGTGATTGGGGCCCCTCACACGTGCGCCTTGGGGCGAGAGGCCTCTCAGTGGCTGCCGTCTTTTCCTAGACCTGAGGGAGCTTTTCCCCCATAACCCCATCACAGTGGCTGAACCTGGGGTTCCACAACCATCTGGATAGAGCGGCAGATCAGCCTAGATAAATTTTATGAGTGAACAGTGGAAGGTGAAATTAGCAGGAAGAGAGCATGAGAATGTTTATCACTCCATTTCTGATGACAGAGTTACGAAGTGCACTAGTAGGCAGTTAACATCAATAGCCATCTTTCTAACTCCCTAGGGTGTCTGAAAGCCAGTTCTGCCTTCAAATCACTATCCTTGTGGTTTACAGATAGATATGCTATTAAATTGATTTTAAGTGTCCATGTAAAAGCTTTTCTTGTAAAATGTGTGATATTGAGTAAAGAGCCTTATGTAATGTGTCTGCAGGGTGGTGCAGGACATCAATATATTAGAGAGACTTAAAGGGATATTTCACCCAAAAAATAAATGTTATAAATGTCATCATTTACTCACCCTAATGACATTCCAAACCTGTTGGACTTACTTTCATCTGTGGAACACAAAAGATATTTTGAAGAATATCTCAGTGTTGTTTTGGACCCAATTGACTTTTATTGTTGGAAAAAAAAAAAAAAAAGTACTAGGGGTGTAAACTTTTGAACAGAATGATGATGTGTACATTTTTCTTTTATTTGCCTAAATATCATATTTTTTCATATAGTACAGCTACAGAGGAAGAAGATACAGAAGATACTTACATGTTTCCCAGAAGACAAAATAAGTTAAATTTACCCTGATCTTCAAATTCAAAAGTTTTCACCCCCCGGCTCTTAATACATTGTGTTTCCTTCTGAAACGTCAGTGAGCGTTTGAATCTTTTGTAAGAGTCCCTCAGTTGTCCTCAGTGTGAAAAGATAATCTCAAAATCATACGGTCATTATTTGAAGGGGTTCAAATACACAAAAATGCTGAAAAAAAACAAAAACAAAGAATTTGTGGGACCTGAATGATTTTTCTGTTAACTGTTCAGGACAAACAAGGGACTTATGAACAACTATCACTAAAGAAAATAAATATATAAAATATATACAGCTGTGGATTAGGTAACAACTGTGGTAAAAACAGTAAAAACAGATTCTGCAAGGTGTATGTAAACTTTTGACTTCACGTGTATATAGTACATAATATGTATATAGAAATAGCAATATCTAAAACTGATTTTATTTCTCACTTATTTGCCAAGGCAGCATTTCAATTTTTCATTTTTCTTAATTTTTAATTTCTTAAACACTTCCTAAACCAGACTAGCCCTGGTGAAATGCCTGTTAGTACACTAAAATAACTGAGACTGCCGTTGTAGCCTGAACCTGGCCTAGAGAGACAGAGATGAATCAGGCCATGGCTCTTGGTGATTTTAAATCATGCGCAGGCCAGAGAACTGCTCCCTTACCAGCCCTAAGTCTCCCTCACCCTGTCCAGCTATCACCGAGATGTTTATGGAAAAGAGATTCATGCTGATGATATTTGTGTATGGTGTATTGTTTGAAAGATGGCACAGCACTATAAGTAGCTACATTTCGACTTTAAATTTTATTTTTTGTTTGCATCGTGCAGTGTGTTTCACACAGCGTGATGTATTACAAGCAAGTGACTGCCAGTGTAAATTTTATTGGTTTTATTCATAGTTTTTGTATTTTGGCAGAAATATCATTTGAATATAGTCAGTACTTTGTCATGACATATTCATTAATTTCAGTCTGTTTTACTCTGACTGAAATGGAATGTAAATTTGGTTACACCACACTTCAATTGATGATAAAACAATGTTTAAACATTTAATCATTTAAACAGAAACGTTCACCCAAAAATGAAAATTCTGTCATTAATTCCTCACCCTCATGGCGTTCCAAACCTGTAAGACCTTCATTCATCTTAAGAACACAAATTAAGATATTCTTGATGAAATCCAGAGCTTTCTAACCCTGCATAGACAGCAGCGCAACTGACATATTCAAGACCCAGAAAGGTAGTAAGGTCATCATTGAAACATCCATGAGACGTCAGTGGTTCAACCAAAAATGCATGTCCTTACTACCTTTTTGGGCCTTGAACGAGTCAGGTGCATTGCTGTCTATGTAGCTCTTGGATTTCAACAAAAATATCTTAATTTGTGTTCTGAAGATGAACGAAGGTCTTAAATCCTGACATGAGGGTGAGTAATTATTTACAGAATTTTCAGTACTGGAATCACAGAACTATCCTTTTAAAATATGTATAATACATAAAGACACCAACAACAAAAACATATTTAAATTCTTCCACCAAGCAATGTACTGCAACAACACATCATGAGTATTTTACAGTGGCTTCAAATGCGGCATAGCCAATCATAATCAAGAAATGGAAGTATCAATTTTGTAATATTAGTTTTTTAAAATTAATACCCATGGCTCCTGACAATATTAAAGCCTTATGAAGCAAAACAGTCCGTCTGTGCAAAAAATGAACATTATTTATCAAATTATTACCTGTAATCCATAGCCTTAAAGTAGACTATCTACTATATACTATATTAATAATGTCCAATTTTTTGTGAAAATTGGAATTACAAATTGAAAATACGCCTAATGGAAACAAGTCAATTTCACAGAAACTCCCATATATTGCATAAAAGTTTTTATACTCGCATGAGGGGTTTTTTCAGGCTGTTCAAAAAAGGAATCGCAAAACTGCAATGGAAACAGCTTTTTCGCATTTACAGATCACCTTGCATACGTACAGCAAAAGTCACATGATCATTCTTTAATGTACTGTTACCTCAAAAAAAGACACCTCATAGTCTGCAGAGTTGATCACGGCCACTCTAGTCAATGCTTGTGTTTAAACCAGACACGCCGTTGCTCGTTTCAGTTTCAGAATTGTCCCAGAAGCGGCTCTCCGCGCTTCTTCTGTAGAGATAGATGCCTGCGTCTCCTACGATTAAAATGAATGGCTAATGTTGTGGCTTCGGCATACGTAAACCTACCAACATCCATTGCCATGACTTATCGCGAGAGGAAAAAATCACGTTTTAGTCGCATAACATTGGTTAATGGAAACGCTGTCATTTTGCAAATGTTTTTAATCAACATCTATAAAATATCGCAAAGGTTTTGCGCAAATCTGTAATAGAATCACATCTATTGTCTCCACAGTCATGTATATATTCTGTATGGTTAACCGGAAAGGTGGAGGTTTTTCTCATGCTGTAGTCTAGACGAGCGCTCAGTTCTTGTTCCAGAAGGGAATCTCCAGAACTGGCACGACTGTAGCAACAGAACCCGGCACCATATTCTCATAATGAGTTCCCAGGAGAAGAAGAGCACATACTTTCCGCATACACTCACCTACAGTTAAGAACTTCCCATTTTCCCTTTGAATCAAACATAAGGCATCATAACAGTTTTTAAGAATCTAATTTCGAAGAATAAAACTATATCAGATGTATCTCTTTTTTTATATATATACACTAATGTCTGTTTCAAGACATAGATAATGTAAAGCTTTCTGTGTCAGATGAAGGCTTTCCCAGTTCTTGTTAGAGATGACAAACTTTTTTTTTGCGAAGTGGTGACCTCATGAGGTCAATGTCAATATATGGGAGGGGATCCTAAATAGTGCAGTCCAGCCCTTGCACCAGGCCTCCTCTGAGCCTCGCTGAAGGGTTTCCCCCTCTCTCCAAGACTTAGAATCACACAGCCAAAGCACAGACGAAACAAGACCTGTTGGGCAGCCGCCAAACACAGCAAACCACTGCAGATACTCTACTGCTCGCAGAACACGTGACTTAATGGTTTCAAGGTTCAAATCGCATTTCAAACACTGCATAAAGGAATAGTTCACCCAAAAATGAAAATTTTGTCATGTACTCACCCTCATGTCTTTTCAAACCTTGTTGAGTTTCCTTCTTTCATGGAAACCAAGAAACTTTTGATTAATGTATTTGTCAGGTTTTTTTCAACTGGAATTACGAAAAATGTGAACTGGAGCTTTCAGTTTGTAACAATTACACAAAAGCACATAAAATATCATAAAAGTTGTCCTTACAAGTAGTGCTAAGTCATACCATAGCATTGTGTGAGAATTAGATATACATTTAAGGTGTTTCACAGAATTTTCACAGAATAAAAATTAATAACAATTAACAACAATAACACTGAAGACATAGCAATGCAAATGCCTCTAAAGATACATGGTAACATAACATAACATAATAAAATAAAATAAAATAAAATGAAAGAAACGAAACAAAACAAAACAAAACAAGACAAAAAACAAAACAAAAAACTAAACAAAGCAAAATAAATTGCTCATTTGCGTTCTCCCAACAGGCTTCGCGTTTGCTCATAACATTTTTGTGACGGAAATTGTATGAGGTGAGGTTCATAAATCAAACTGATCTAGTTCTTAACTTCACTCAATGAATCAGTGACTGCATTCAATACTTTTTGAATATTGAAAGTTGCAGTCCTCTTTTATACTGGTACAGCATTGTGTTAGCAACAGCATAATCGTGGGTTCGAATTCCAGGAAAAAAAAAAAGCTTTAGATAAAATACATAACATTTAATGTAAAAATAAGGTTTATTGATACTGGTGGTTGGTGGTTTCCCATTTTTGTCTGAATCTATATATATATATTTTTTTTCAATGAATAATATAAAATAAAATAAAATAAAATAAAATAAAATAAAGTGTAATTCATACACTATTGTTTAAAAGTTTAGGGTCAGGAAGATTAGTTTTTTTTTTTTTTTTTTTTTTTTTTTTAAAGAAGTCTGTTATTCTCTTCAAGGCTGCATTTATTCATTCAAAACAATTTAAAAAAAAATGTAATTTATGATTATTATTACAATTAAATACAATTTAATTACAATTCCGCTGTTATTGTAATTGCATAAGGAAAAAAAAGACCAGTAGATTCTTCAAAAAGCCTATAAATCTCTTTAAAATCCTGAAAAACATTCTTCCCATAGGGTTCAAAGTATCCTTTCTTGTCTTATCAAAACATAAACCTCCAAAAAAAAAAAAAAAAAAACATCCTGGGTTCTTTCTTTTCACTTTATCATCAGCCGTTTGTGGTTTAGATGGCGTTAGCATGAATCGATAGGAAAATATCCAGAGCATCAAAGCAGAAACAGTCTTTAGTCATTAAAGACTTCCGCCGTGTGTATATTATTGTGATGAATACCACGGGTCAAGTTCATTTCTGTATAAAGTGTTTACCAGAAGTGCCTTCTATTTTTACCATTAGACTTAATTACACATAACCTAAAAGAGCCGTGTAGAGTCACAATAAATAAGACTCTTATCCTTTTGTTTTCTTTCAACAAGAGTTTGCTCTAATGATCCCGTGAAGCTATTAACTTCCTGATTTGATTAAAGAGAGCTTGGTGATTAGAAACATACATCTGGAACAGGAGGGCATATGACACTCTCTGGACTGTGTGTGGCAGCAGCGCTTTTGTTAGCATCTGTTGGAGTCTGTTTACTCTGCTGGGAACACTGTGGATGGCTGCGGTTAAGTCAGTGTGACTTTAGATCCAGAGCCTCCGTCATGGCTATGAAGTTTAGCCTCAGTTTAGCTTCAGTTCGGGCCCCACCTGACTGACCTACATTCTGACGGACCTGCTCCAAGCGGACCCACACCACGTGCCTAAAAGTTTCCTTAACGCTGCGAGACACAGTGTTAGCATATGTGCTACATTTTCCTTAACATCAGGCCCACGCAGAATCTAGCGATTTCCACAAAATATGTATTTGTTAAAAACTTTGCTAATTTGATTATGTTTGTTTAATACATCTTGCCATGGTTGTTCAGTTTTTTTCACTCGAAGAAGTAAACAGTATAGAATCTGGCTACGCCTGTACAACATTCACATAATTTTAAGAAAACTTTTCCCTTAGTTTTACGGAAAATGATTTGTGGTGATTGATAACTACAGCTTGCTAGTTTAGTTGTCTGAGGAAACCAAAATATTTCCATTCACATGCTCTTTAATACAGACTTTAATCTCCTGGCTGGCTGCAACACGCATGAAAACATGAAGTGAAGTTCCTTTTCGACAGATGTTGTTCTGTTTTCTCCCTCAGCTGCTGCCTGAGCCAGACACACAATGGTTTTTGAGCCAGCGACTCTCAGCAGCCCACTGGAGATTCCCTGTATACTCCAGCTCGGAGGTTTTGATAGTGATCGCTAGGTACAAAATCTGTGTGCCAGTAACAATTGCCAATCATTGTCTTGTACTGGTAGAGCAAGCAGGCGACACTATTGTTGGTGGTTTTCTGCTACGCTCTGTTAAGGGTCAGTGTTTTGGTCTAAATCTGTTAATTTGGGGTGACCATATGTCCTCTTTTTCTTGGATATGTCTTGACCTGGGATTTCTAAATTCCCTAAAATGTTGTGGTTTGGAATTTGTTTTTTCTATTGTCTTCATAATTGCTGGAGGTAATGAGTAAAAAGTAGCTTGACCAAGCATGCAGGCATTGTACATAATTGACCAGTCGTGGCATGCGGGAAGGTGGGATCAAAGAGAGAACAGTGAAAGTAATGCAAATATGTTTACAGATAATGTATGAAGCCAAAACCCAGACATTTTGGGCAATTTAGACAAGCCTGCCAGGATGTGTCTGGGAAAAGGTGGATGTGTGGTCACCCTAGTTCATCTTTTTCAAAAATATTATAAAAAAGTAATTGATACTTACAATAACTTAAATATAAATATTCTATGATTAAAATAATGTTCAAATTCAACTTTACATCTTGGCTCTAACTTTATTTTTCACATTTGTGAAAAAATTTTTTTCTTGCAATTGCTACTTATTTCTTGTAAAATTAATTAACTTTATATCTCTAACCCGTGACTTTATTTCCCTTAACTGTTACTTTATTTCCAATTATTGCAACTTTATTTAATGGAAAATTTAACTTTACATCTTGACCCCAAATTTATTTATTTTTTTTTCAAATTGAGACTTTATTTCTTTACAAAATTCAACTTTACACTTTAACCCAACTTTATTCCTCACAGTTGTGACTTTATTTTTCATAATTGCTCATTTATTTCTCGTAAAATTCAACTTTGCATCTTAGCTTTGACTTTATTTCTTACAATTGTGATTTTTTTTTTTTTAATTGCTACGTATTTCTTGCAAAATTACTTAACTTTATATCTCAACTACGGCTTTATTTCTCGAACCTGGCTTTATTTCTTATACTTTGTTACTATTTCTCATAAATGCAACTTTATTTATTGTAAAATTCAACTTTAGATCCCAGCCGCAACTTTATTTCTCACAATTGTGACTTTATTTCTTGAAATTGCTACTTTATTTCATAAAATTCAACTTTACATCTTAACCCAGCTTTATTTCTCACAGTTGTGACTTTTTTTCTCATAATTGCTACTTTATTTTTTGTAAAATTCAACTTTACATCTCAGCTTTGACTTTATTTCTCACAATTGTGACTTTGTTATTGCTACTTATTTCTTTTTAAATTAACATTATGCGAACAACAATTTTATTTCTCGAACCTTTGACTTTATTTCTCATAATTGTAACTTTATTTCTTGTAAAATGCAAATTTACGTCTCAACTGTGACTTTATTTCCTGCAATTGAGACTTTATTTCTTGAAATTACTACTTTATTTCTCATAAAATTTAACCCAATTTTATTTCTCACAGTTGTGACTTTGTTTCCTTATTTCTTATCAAATTCGATTTGACATTTTAGTTTTGACTTTATTTCTCACAGTTGTGACTTTATTTCTCAAAATTGCAAATTTATTTCTTGTAAAATTCAACTTTAAATCCCAACCGCAACTTTATTTCTCACAATTGTGACTTTATTTCTTGAAACTGCTACTTTATTTCTCATAAAATTTATATTTACATCTTAACCCAATTTTATGTCTTATCATTGCTTCATTTCTTCATTTCTTCATTTCAGTTTTGACTTTATTTCTTATAATTGCAACTTTATTTCTTGTAGAATTCAACTTTACATCTTGCCTGTGACTTTTTTTCTCTCAGTAGAGACTTTATTTTGAAATTGGCACTTTATTTTTCATAAAATTTAACTTTACATATTTACAACTAGTTTTTTGCATTTGTGTGTGGTTGGGGAGTGTAAAAAGGCCACATTGTACTAATTTCATTCCCTTGTTTTAGTTAAATCTCAGCCATAATTTAACTTGTGGGAACTCATTTGTAATTCATTGTTACTATATCAAGTTTTTTTCCCCCGTATGTCTTGTGTAGGGCTGCTTGAATGTTAAAAGTGCTTGTTTGTGGTTATAAATGTGTCACAAGTGACACAACAAAACCAGAAAGGCCCTGATCATTGGTGGTTTTTGATTGGCCGATGCATTTCTAGTCAACACACATCATAACGCAATAGTGCATTGCATTTGATTTCAAATTTAGTCTGTTTTTCACCATGTGCAGGTGTTAAAGCAGAAGAATGTGTGGTGTTTCCTGTCCTCTGATTATTTGCACCACAAGGACTTGGCTATGCTAAAAACACACTAACACTTTGGCCTTCGTCAGATGTCTCACGTTTCTCATCATCCCCACTGTAAGCCATTGATATAAGGTCTCAGAGGTGTAGTAATAAGTACATGTCACCACTTTGAAGCCAATAATTTGAACCTTGACCTCACACGTGTTTAGATACGTATGTTTGCACGTATGCGTCCTGGGCTGTGATCGTACATTTGTGCGTGTGCATAAATCACAAAGAAAGAGAGCAATTGGCTCTGGCCCAAAACATGAAGTCAGCCACTGTATGGAAGATCAATCTATCGTTGGAATGATTCAGGGCGAGAATATAAAGCTGGATTTATGGCCGCAAACCGTTAAGGGTTGTCCATGTTAGCGCTGAACTATATCACTAATGACTAATAGTCACTGCAACCTTTTACCGAGTGCAGTTTCATCATATGGCGTGCGACGCAAAGCATCGTAAGCATCCTCTGTAGTGTCGTAACGATTCGCCACGGCTCATCTTTCAGCAGTGAAATGCTCCTGCAGATCTCCGCCGTTTTGTGTTTACTTGGAATCGCAACAAATTAGTCAGATGTCTTTCTTGTTGCTGATTGTTTTGTTTTTTTTCATTTTATTAAGTGTGCCAAAGCATAATCATTCACAAAAATAGTTTAAGAAATATGGCTCATGCTTCTTGATCACTTATAAAAAAAGGATCACTGGTGTATGGAACATCAGGGGGAATCAAAGAGGCAGTTTACACTGAATTTTAAATGTTTACCGAGTGGTCAAAAATGTGAAATATTAAAACATTTCTTAAAAATAGCTAGATTATTTTAAATGTGACAATATTTCTTGTAATTACTACGTTATGTCCTGTAAAATTCAACTTTTTTTTTACTTGAACATAAATTTTTTTACAGGTGTGACTTTATTTCTTGTAATTGCTACTTATTTCTTGTCAAATTAATGAATGTTATATCTCAACCACAACTTTATTTCTCACATCTGTGCCTTTATTACTTATTTTTTCCCATAATCGCTACTTTATTTCTAATAAAATTCAACTTTACATTTCAGCTTTGACTTTATTTTTCACAATTGTGACTTTTTTATGGTAGTAGTTATTTCTTGTAAAATTAATTAATGTTATATCTCAACCACAACTTTATTTTTCAACACCGTGACTTTATTTCTAATAATTGTAACTTTATTTCTCATAAAATTCAGTATTATATCTTGATTGCGACTTGTCCGCTGTGACTTTATTTCTCACAACTTTATTTTTTTTTAAATTGCAACTTAATTCTCGTTAAATTAACATTCTATCTTGACCACGACTTTAATACTGAAACCTGTGACTTTATTTCTCATAATTGTTACTTTATTTCCTTTAATTACAACTTTATTACCTGTAAAATTCAACTTTACATCTTGACTATGACTTTTGTGACTTTTTGCTACTTTATTTCTCATAAAACTCAACTTTACATTTCAGCTGTGACTATATTTCTCACATGTGACTTTATTTCTCGTAAAAATTCAATGCAGCATCTCAGCTGTGATTTATTTTTCACAATTGACTGTATTTTTTGTAATTGCTACCCATTTCTCGTTTGTCATTACATCTCAACCGTGATGTTATTTTTCACAATTGTGACTTTATTTCTCATAAAATTCAACTTTACATGTCTGCTGTGACTTTATTTCTCACAACTTTTTTCTTGTAATTGCAACTTAATTCTTGTTAAATTAACATTATATCTCAACCACGACTTTAATACTGAAACCTGTGACTTTATTTCTCATAATTGTTACTTTATTTCCCTCAATTGCAACTTTATTATTTGTAAAATTCAACTGTACATCTCGACCATGACTTTTTGCTACTTTATTTCTCATAAAATTCAACTTTACATTTCAGCTGTGACTATATTTCTCACATGTGACTTTATTTCTTGTAAAATTCAATCTAGCATCTTAGCTGTGACTTTATTTTTCACAACTGACTGTATTCTTTTGTAATTGCTACCCAGTTCTCATTTGTCATTACATCTCAACCTCAAGTTTATTTCCTGAAAATTCGGACTTTATTTCTCATAATTGCTACTTTATTTGTCATTAAATTCAACTTTGTCAACTCGACTGTAACTTTTAGTCCTTGCATTTGTGACCTACTGTATAATTCGTAATTGTGACCTTTATTGTTTTAAGACATTTTGTTTACATCACACACTATGCACAGTTACAGTGTACATAAATTCAAATCAGAGGTTTGCAGAACTTTGGGTTTGGATCGGCTGATGATTTGTTTACTTAAAGTAGCATGCCTGGTTGAATCAGTGCCCCCTTGATTTACCAAGTAGCTGTGACTGGGCAGAGGCAGTACCGCAACAACAGGACACAAGCGCTTTGCGCAGGGTTCGGCTGATTGCGTAATGATGAGCTCCTGCTGAATTTACTGCATCCAAAACTGCTCCTAATGGAAATTTAATGGGCACTGGTAATAAAGCTGTCTCATTAGGAAACAGGGAGGTTAAATCAAAACCCAATCAGACAAGAGAGGAAGTCAGAATAAGTCAAAGCTTACGGGAAAAAGTTCTTCGTCATCAGTTTGCCCCAAAAGCACAACCAGTCTGTCATATCCGGTGGGGGAGAGAACCCATATTATTTCTCTGTGGAAACATTTGCAGAGTGTTTCTACTTTGTGGTTTAACAAAAGAAATATACCTGACTTTAACAGCACCGATAACTGCGCCAGACTTCGTTTCGCTGGATTAGGAAATGTGTTGAGTGCAGTAAAAGTTCCCTTGCTTGTTGTGGAGAGTAGGACCTTGATAGAAGGCCTGTAGGCCTATGAAAATAAATGTAGCACGCTGACAGACAGGCCCAAGCTTTGGCTGACCCAGTTCTAGGGAAAATTTAAAATGTAAATGAAACAAATGAGGGGTGCAGAAGAAAAGACCATGAGAAGTTAGAAAGAGAAAACGCAATGTTGCCAAGTTCTGGCCACTGCACATGAAATCTAGGATGGGATACTTGTAAATAATGGTTAAGGATGTGGACAGAGTATAAAAACCTTGAGAAACAGACAGGGGATCCACAAATGTGGAGCTGGCCATGATTGAGGGATTAAAGAGGGTTTCAGAAAGCCAGAATTTACCCTCTACTAGTATTTTCAGCAGGGAATGTCATGCCTACTGTCTGTTTTTGCCGAAATCTCTTCCTCTCCCATTGAAGATCTGTCATGCTCACCTGTTATTTGTCTTGTGCATTTGTAAAAACATCTCTTTTAGATGCGAATCAGCTTTAGCTCCCATTAGTCCCAGCTTTAATCTCCCGTGCTCTCGTTCAGGGCCGGTGTGCTGGAGCGATCCTGTTGGGAGATTTCTGGAATGTTCTGGACCGTGAAGCATATGAAGAGTAGCTCATTATATCTCTCACCTGTCTCTCAGCAGCTCTCTCACTGAACACCCTGGCTGTCTGTCTGCAGGGTCGATCGGGTCTTTACAAACAATCTGTGATGTGCTTCGTTACAAAATGCATGTGCGCTGCTCTGACGGGATGGAGACATGCAGAACCTTGTGAACGGGCGACTGTGTGCATGGTCTTCCTATAATTTGATGGATTTTATGTCCCCATGAAACTGTACTGCATGTTTTATAATGTAATATAATACATTATAAAAAATAATATAATAATAATAATAATAATAATATAATGTAATATATTATTATTTTTATTATTATAGAAATTACAATTATTACATGTAAAATACTTCACATTTCAGTATATTAATTTATATTTCTTTATTGATTTGTTTAATTTTTAAAATCTATTTAAATAATAATAATAATTATTAGTAGTAGTAGAAGTAGTAGTATATAAATTAAAATTATTATAAAATACTTTACATTTCAGTATATTTATTTATATTTCCTTATTGATTTGTTTATGTCTATTTAAATAATAATAATAATAATAATAATAATAATAATAATAAATATTATTAATATAGAAATTACATTTCAGTATATTCATTTATACTTCCTTATTGGTTTGTTTATAGTCTATTTAAATAATAATAATAATAATAATAATAATAATAAATATTTTTAATATAGAAATTACATTTCAGTATATTCATTTACACTACCTTATTGGTTTGTTTAATTTTTATAATTTATTTAAATAATAATAATATTTATTAATTATTAATAATTATTGTTATTAATATCGTTGTTAGTATTATTATTATTATTATTATTATTATTATTATTATTATTATTATTAATTATTATTATGATTATTATAGAAATAAAAAATATTAATTGTAAAATGCAGTCATTTATATTTCGTCATTGATTTGTTTATTTTTATAATCTATTTTAATTATTATTATTATAGAAATTAAAATGATCAAATGTAAAATTTTAAATACCTTACATTTCAGTATATTCATATATATTTCCTTATTGATTTGTTTAATTTTTATATCAATTAAAATAATAATAATAATTCTTAGTAGTGGTAGTAGTATATAAATTAAAATTATTATAAAATACTTTACATTTCAGTGTATTCATTTATATTTCTTTTTTTGTTTATAATCTATTTAAATAATAATAATAATAATAATAATAATTATTATTATTATTATTATATAAATTACAATTATTGTAAAACACTTTACATTTCAGTATTTTCATTTATATGTATTGATTTGTTTATTTTTTATAATCTATTGAAATATTATTATTATTATTATTATTATTATTATTAATAATAATAATAATAATAATAATAATAATAATAATAATAATAATAATAATTGCGAATTTGGTGTGTCTCAGTACCAAAGAATAATAAACAACTTTCAAAATGAAGGTTACATATATATTTTCAAATTTGCAATTTTTAACATTAGCTTGTACATGACCTTATTATTTTTGACATAAAAAACTATTTATTGTGGTACATATTTTTTTCTTTTTAATGCGTTAAGCCATTAAATTAGCTTATGTCTCTCAAATTACAGTCCGCTCTTTTACATTAGTGCTACTTGGTAGAATATTGATAGAAATGACATGATTTCCATGAAGGGAAAGCAACTGCAAGAACAAATTTTTATATCTTTTTACCTAATTTTTCTAAGATTTAATCTGAAGGAGCAATCTATTAAAATTATCCCTAAATGTTAATCTTCTGCTAGCATGTTTTTCTTTCCTAGCTAGTAATAGGCTTCATCAGCTTAAAATATCTACCCATGGGCAATAGACAAACTTCCTAGACCACATGAAATATTTGATCAGGATGATTATGTTCTGCCAGCCTGAGCTTGACCAGTCTGTTTTTTTCTGATAGACAGAGGTTTTCTCCTTCTGATAAGATGGAGAAATTGCTGCTACTTTTACCTTTTTTCAGCAAACCTGCTCATTCCAAAATCCACCAAACTGCAGGATTGACCCTGCATGTCATTCTGGTAGACTTGCTAATGTGTGCAAGTAGAAAAAAAACGCATGTGGAATGTTGTCACTGACATGTTTTGAGTAATTAGCCTTGATTGATAAAAGATGAAGAGTCAGTCCAGCAGGCAGCCACACACACCAGACGGCTGCACCTGGGAATCTTGGCCTGCATGTGGTGCATTCATAACTCCTCATTCTCCCATGTGGAGACGCAGTAGACAGAGTTCATCCTGGTCACCGCTCTGCTCTCCTTCGGTCTCTCTCTCTCTCTGTCTCTTTCTCGCTATGGGAATCTGGCAGCAGTTGTCCTGCAGGCTCTGCTCCAGCTAAGAGGAATCATTTCAGGTACAATCCGGAGCTGTAAGCTGCAGATGGTGCCAGGAAACAGTAAGGTTTAGCAGTGTTGCTAAATGGGTTTTAGTGTCACAGTTGGGTCAGGAGATATAAATGATCTTTTTTCAAGCCAGACCAAAACAAAACCTTTTTTTTTTTTTTTTTTTTTTTTTTTAACTTTGCATGAACTGAGAGTGAGACAGTATGGGGAGGAGCAGATGGGCCACTTGTAGAAAAATTGAGAAATTGTAACTCTCAGTAAGTCTTGCATATCAGTTAAAAGAGCCTGTCATCATTTGGAGCAATTTCATTATATAGTAGTTATTTTATAGAATATTTGTTTCAGTATAAATCATTTAAATGAAATACAAAAAAAAATTGTAATATTATGTAAATATATAGACTTCTTCTGTGATGAATATGAATATATTTTTATGGGGATAAACTTGCACCACCCTGACATTTTTGTTATTATAAAGAAAATTACATTTTTAGTTTTTTTTTAAATGAGATTTTAAGTAAATAGGTCATGTTTTAAGCAGTTTTCTTCAAATATGAATAATTTTTGAAAAACTTGTCTGCCAAATCAAAAGTCACATGGTTCAACCAACATGCAGAAAAAAAAGGGGACCACTTCAGACACTCACGTCTGTGTCAAGTTCAGTAAGTTTCTTAAAATTATATATATATATATATATATATATATATATATATTTTTTTTTTTTTTTGGCGATATGGATGTATATAAGCTCAGCTGTGATTTGGCCATAGGTAATCACAGTGTGCTGATACTGTATAACCATATTGCACATCTACGAATGTGATATTGCGTTTTTTACAAAAGTTCTGTGGCACAAATGTGTAAATACATTAGAAACAACAGAATGTGTTTAAAAACCTGTCTTTTGTGCAAACTACTTCCTTCCGCCACAAATTCAAATCTTACTTTAAAACTAGTCCTAATTTAAAACTAGTCGCTAGTCGCTCTAGAACTAGTAGTGAAGGAACGTTGAGTTGCATCATTGAAATATCATTGGGGGTTGAAAACGTTTTGAATTTGAAGATCAGGGTAAATGTAACTTTTTTTTTTCTTCTGGGAAGCGTGTAAGTATCTTTTGTAGCTTCTGAAGAGCAATATTAAATGCCAAAAAAATATATTATTAAGGCAAAAAAGGAAAAATGTACAATTCTTCATTCTGTTCAAAAGTTTTCACCCCTGGTTCTTAATGCACTGTTTTTCCTTCTGAAGCATCAGTGAGTGTTTGAATCTTCTGTAATAGTTGCATATGAGTCCCTCAGTTGTCCTCAGTGTAAAATGATGGATCTCAAAATCATACAGTCCTTGTTAGAAAAAGTTTCAAATACACAAAAATGCTGAAAAACCAAAGAATTTGTGGGACCTGAAGGATTTTTCTGAAGAACAGCAGGCAGTTTAACTGTTCAGGATAAACAAGGGACTCATAAACAACTATCACAAAAAAAAAAAAAAGGTAACAACACAGTATTAAGAATCAAGTGTATGAACTCTTTTGAACAGGGTCATTTTTATAAATTCAACTATTATTTTCTGTTGTGGACTGTAAACACCTTTTATGCGAAATATCCCCAAAAATGTCAAAGCAAATTTTTCAATAGATGTTATATTTATTGACAAATCACACATTTGAAGTCTAAACAAGCACAATCTCACCCAAAATTCTATTAAAACTACATTGCGTGACACGAAAACAGTATTATTTATAAAATTATAGTGGATTCAGACATGCCAGACAGACTGCCATGACACTCGCTATGAGAAATACTGCAAATGGAGTGATACAAATGGTGAAATGGTTGATTCTGCTATCACTAGAATATTGCACTCCTCTCAGCCAGTCAGATTTGAGGATCAGAAAGAACTGTTGTATAAATATATATGAAAACCTTACATTTATTTATTATTTATTTAATTACTAATTATGATGTGTACACTTACAAGCATTCAATGTGTAAGAAAAATGTTTTACTTTTTACTTTTTTAGAGTCATTAAATTTAAACACTGTCTCAGACACTCTCTTTTGTTATTGACTCGCTTTAAGTTTTTGGGTAGTATTTGAGTCAAACAAGTATTTGGTGCTATTGTAGTCAGATTTGATTGCTGATTTGAAATTGTACAAAGAAATTGCAGAGTGTACGTGTTGGTGAGCGTGCGGAGACAGTTTGAACTCCGTATTAAAGCCCGTGTCCATGTATACACATGTAGTCAGGCTTTAGGTATGCTATTTATCAAACGACCTCATTGTGTGAGTAGAGTCCAGTAGAGCTCATCTTTCTTTCAACAATCTAAAATGAAGAGAGTGTGTCAATCTCAGGTCAAACCACATTTTATCTATCTATCTATCTATCTATCTATCTATACATCCATACATCCATCTACCATTTAGTGGAGCCAGAACTCGTTCTTCAGCTAAACTACGGCTCAGAAAGTCACTTTGACCTTCACCTCTTGTTGCTTGTGTCTTTGTCAGAGCTCTCGGTTTTATTTCTTCCTCCAGTCGTTTCTGTCAAATGGGAGCTCTGTGATTTTAGTGGCCTCCTATGGAGTTCCCTGAGCTCTTGTTATGACCCGCTTTATGTGTCCTGCTACAAATGGAAGTCATGTTACGCTTGGGTGGATCAGGCTGCTCAGATGTTTTCCCCACTGCACTGCCACACAGCCTGAGATTTCAGGCTTCAAGAGCAATATTTAAACTGCTCTATGTGTGCGCGTGAAGCTGTTTGTTATGATTCCTGCCTGTCCTCGGAGTCTCTCAGCTTGAACATATGCTGCCTTTCCCTCTTCGGATGTTTGGAAATCGTAATTGTGATGTACATTCAAGTCATTTTGGTCAGAATCAAAGAAAGCACAGAAAGCAGTTTAAGTGCTAGTGTAATGTTATGTATTTTATTATACCTGTCACTTCATAGCTTATAAAATGCATAGAAACTAAGCTTTACAGTCAGAATTTGCCATTTTAAGGTATAATCAGAAACAAGCTCCACTCAATTGGTTAGTGTTGTTAACTCAGTCAAGAGTTCCAGAATACTTAAATGCAACTTGAAAGCATTAACCTATAAATCTGGTTTTGGGTTGGTGTGTTTGTATATTTCTGGGTTCATGTGAAGACTCAAAGTGTAACAGTTCAGTTGTTTGTTTGAGAACGGTTCACCTGTTACAGCTTATATCTTCCAGGGAGCATGTGAGTTAATGTGTGTGTATGATAGAATAACTCTTTGCAGCAGAGATGGATCAGACAGCTCCAGATGGATCTCATTGACACTCTTCACTTTGATCAGAGCGAAATCCTGCTCTTCACATATAAAGGACTGTATCTGTTTGTACTCTGATTGCTTTAAACTTTGGACACATATGTGAGGGTTCACTGGTGTGTGAAGCCTTTTCTTTATAGTTCAGGCTCTGTCACGACACTTCCCTCACCAGAAGACCTCCCCTGAGTCGCTAAAGAGAGCCAGTGATGTTTTAAGAAGACAATGGAAACACTGACCACACTGCTGTATCACTGCTGCGCACATGCAAAGACACACACACACACACACTCATGCACATCAGTGGAACAAGACGATTTTGCTTCATTGTTGCATGTCAAGTGAAAATCAATCATCTTCAAAGCACACAATTTTGCTCGATGAATATTAAATACTAAAAACTTGAACTTTCTAAGTGCTTTTATGTACTAAAAGGACTATCCAGTGGTGAGGAGGGACAGAGGTTGAATTTATACTAGCAATCCAGACACCTCAGAAACTGCAGCAATGTAAATGTACTTACATATTTCTCTCTCTTTCTGTCTTTCAGCTCTTGGACAAATCATGCTGTATGTGGATGGAATGAATGGGCTTATTGGACACAATGAAACTGTACAGTGGCTTTACACACTGGTCGGATCAAAGGTAAAGTACTATGAATTTCATTATAAAAATGATCAACGAGTGTGTTTTTGCACTTTGTGATTTTTCCTGCTTCCCAGTGGGTTAAGTGATACATCGGTACAATATCGGTAATCGGTTATTTTCAATGTTTTTTTCCCTTTATTTATTTGTAAGCTATTTGTAAGGGTTGATATGATATGATATATATTCACGTTTTGATACCCAAATTCAATTGCTAAGTAAAACAGCTAAAACTGTTTATTTATTTAGTATTTCACTCCTAATATATTTAGACAAAATAGTAGCCATAACATGAAAATAATGGCTTATTGGTCATAGAAATTACTCCCAAAAGATCATTTAAAGTCATTGTTCTGTAAAGCATCAAACAGACATTACAAAAAATAGATTCAGCCTTTATGTTTTATTTGATTCAAAATAATTTATTAGACATGAACATTTAGGCTGCAACGGCCTAGGCCTAATGTAAACTGTGGAAAAAATTATACTTTGATTCCATATTTTTTGTTCAGACGATGTAAGTCATGGTAACCAAGCTTTGTTACCAACAGTCTTAAAAATACCTTTTTTCACGTTCCACAAAAGAAAGATGTGAAACGACATAAGGGTGAGTAAATGATGACAGAATTATATATATATATTTTTTTTGGTGAACTATCCCTTTAATGTAAAAATATGAGACAAAACACATATAAGGGCATTTTTTGCACCATTATCTTGAATTTATGGCATGAGTGCGTTTGTGGAGTTGTTGCCCTGCATCGTTTGTCAATAGTCAGCTACCGTTATACGTACAAGTCTGGGGCAGGGCCAGCACGTTATTTTTCACAACTAATGAATTAAGTTAATGCGTTAAACTGACAGCTCTAGTTTCAAATAAAAATAAAATGCAAATAACACAGACCCTGGACCACAAAATCATAAGGGTTGTTTTTTTTTTAAACTGAGATTTATACATCATCTGAAAGCTGAATAAAGAAGCCTTTCATTAATGTGTGGTTTGTTAGGATAGAGGAATATTTGGTCGAGATACAACTATTTAAAAATCTGAACTATTGAAATATATCAAAATCAAAATATTGAGAAAATCGCCTTTTTAAGTTGTCCAAATGAAGTTCTTTGCATGTCTAATCCAAAATTAAGTTATGATATATTTATGGTAGGAAATGTACAAATTATCTTCATGGAACGCGATCTTTACTTAATATCCTAATGATTTTTGGCATAAAAGAAAAAACGATAATTTTGACCCATACAATGTATTGTTGGCCATTGCTACAAATACACCTGTGCTACTTACGACTGGTTTTGTGGTGTAGGGAAAAGAAAATTCTGTCATTAATGACTCACCCTCATGTCGTTCCAAACCCATGAGACCTTCGTTCATCTTCAGAACACAAATTAAGATATTTTTGATGAAAGCAAAAGTAGATGAGAAACTTTGAATGTCCAGGTCTATTATTTTGTTCAGAGGTAATGAATTCAATAAGGTCCGATTGGTACTTTTTCTTGTATTTGTGTTCTTTTTAGCCAATGTTTGCAAATGTTTTAAGTTAGGGCAGCTTCCAGGTGTGCCAACTTAACCAATACTCATAGGGTGGCGTAGTTTTGCACGCAGTGTTCATGACTGACTTTACTTTTTTCCCCTGTATTTATGCTCTTTTAAGCCAATGTTTGTGAAGCTTGCTTTAGCTCAGCAGGGCAGCTTTCAGGTGTGCCAGCACACAGAGTGTGGCAGGGTTTTGCACGGCACAATCCAGTGCTCTGGACTGATTTCCTCTCTCAATCCTGTCCAGCCCTCTAGTGGCAATATGAGCACATATGATGAGACACACAAATGTGTGTGTTAAGGGTTGGATGTGAATGAATGTTTGTGATCACCACATCAGCAGATGTTATTATGCCGTTCTGTGTTGGATGTAGTAGTGTTTAAATGCATTTCCTCTTCTTTCTCTTTCTGTTATATGGTACATATGAAACACACAGTATAGGTTGAACTCATTACTAAGCAACTCTTACTTTATTAAATACAGATCTGTTTCTCCACTCCATACACGTTCACATTCCTGACACATTATTTTTTGCTTCTCTTTTCTAGATTTATTTTTATTTTTTCTTCTCTTTTTCTAGATTTTCTTCTCTTTTTCTAGATTTTCTTTGTTAGATTTATGCTTAAAGCACAAAAAATAAATACATAAAATAAAAACAACAAAACAACAAAACAAAACAAAAATGGTCAGTGGGGTATAAAAGATAAATGTGGCTAAATGTGTTTGTTTGATTTTGTTTTGTTGTTTTGTTTTAAACCCTTTAGTAAATTGTTTTCATTTTTTGGCATGGACCACACAAAATTTTGTAAAATTTATCCTTAAAGCACAATAAAATAAAATAAAATAAATAAATTGTTAGTGGGGTAAGAAAAATAAATGTGGCTAAATGTGTTTTGTTTTGTTTTGTTTTTAACCCTTTAGCAATTTTTTTTATTTTATTTTTTTTTTTAATTTTATAGCATGGACCACATTTTTTTTTAGATTTAGGCTTAAAGCACAAAATCAACAACAACAACAAATGCAACAAAACAAAACAATGAACAACAAACAACAAAACCAAACAAAGTTGTCAGTGGGGTAAGAAAAATAAATGTGGCTAAATATGTTTTTTGTTTTGTTTTGTTTTGATTTTAACCCTTCAGCAAATTGTTTTTTAGCATGGACCACACAAAAAATTGCTAGATTTATGCTTAAAGCACAAAAATAAATAAATAAATAAAATAAAATAAAATAAAATAAAATAAAACAAAACAAATTTAAAAATGTGTAAAAAATAAATGTGGCTAAATGTGTTTTGTTTTCCTTTTAACGCTTTAGCAAATTGTTTTTATTTTTTAGCATGGACCACACAAAATTTTGTTAGATTTATGCTTAAAGCACAAAAAAACAAAACAAACAAACAAACAACAACAAAAACAAACATACAACAAACAAACAAAAATTGTCAGTGGGGTATGAAACATAAATATGGCTAAATGTGTTTTGTTTTGTTTTGAACCCTTTAGCAAATTGTTTTTATTTTTTAGGATGGACCACAGAAAATGTTGTTAGATTTATACTTGAAGCGCAAAACAAAACAAAACAAACAAACAAAAAACAATGAACAACAAAAGAAGAAAATTAAACATGGCTAAATGTGTTTTTATTTTGTTTTGTTTGCAGTGAGTGTTTTTCAGTGACACCACTGTTTGAGTGATGTTTATAGGAAAGTTGCACAAATACAGTATAAAAATAGAAATGAAAGTAAGGAAAAACTAAAATGTCAAAGAGGGCTAAAAAAAAAACAAAAAAACAGGAGAACAGAAAACAGACAGGAAAAAGAGTTTCAACAATCTACTTGCAGGACATTTAAAGATGCTCCTCCTTCTGTCAGTGTGCAATCATGTGTCAGAGGCTGTTATCAATATCCTCCATAGTATCCTATTCAGGAAAATGTGTCAAGATATTCTCAGGGCTTTTATTCCCTTTAAATATACAGTTCATTTAGTCTAGATGGTGTAAGATCCGATGTGAGCTGCAAAATGACATATTATTGGGTGTAAAGGCAAATGTTAAGATTAATGTTGTTTACAGAGTTGTATAGAGATTAATAATGTGTTTCTTTGTGTGTGTACATGTGTGCAGTTCCGGTTGGTTGTTAAAACTGCTCTGAAGCTGCTGCTGGTTTTCGTGGAATACACAGAATCCAACGCACCTCTGCTCATCCAGGCTGTCAACACCATAGACACCAAGCAAGGTAACGTACACACATTACAAAAACAAACACACACACACTTATGAAATACTCTTGGAAGGTTGTTGCAATGTCTCTGGAAATCCATTTTCAACTCTCAGTCTCTGTATTTGAGTCCAAACTCATATCCAGAGTTTGGATGTTACAGTGTGTGTGGGACTGAGATGATAGAAACTCTCTCCAATGGTGAGGTTTGGTTACTTAAAAGAGAGAAAGCAACAAGTGACGATGACAGTTAACAAACTGTTCTTGACTCTTTTTAAGATATTTTAAGGTAATTGCTAATATTATCAGCCCCTGCATTGGCAGTGAATAAAATATGATAGTCAGCAGAGTAAATCAAGATTAATGGACTGAGCTCATGGAGGGGGGGGGGGAAGTGTTGATAGGACCAGAGCTACTAAGATAGGACAGCTAGAATGAAAGTTTAATACTGTTTTAATACTGTTACATAAGAAGAGAGAACGCTGTCTCTGGTCTCCCATTGAGAGACAGACAGGCTGGCAGATGAAGCAGAACGTCTCCTGTTATTAATCTACATAACAGACATTTTCTCCTCAAACTAACACTGCTCATTTGTCTCTGAACCAGCCATATTTCAAACGATTTACTTCAAATACTATTAGAAGTTTATTAAACCACAGCTCCTTTGAATTCAGTCAATTTGATTCAATATGTCTTCAATACGTTTCTGTTTTTTAAGACAGATTTTGTCTGCCAAAGTCATGTGGTATGTCATATGTCATTACTATGTGTCAGTAATATGGTGTGAATTTCCAAGTTCATAGTGTTATATATAAATGAATAATTAATGATATTTGTATATATTTGCACGTTTTACCTTTAATTATGCAATTTTTGAGGTTCCTAGTAGTTTTGCAAGTCTCCTACAACAGGTTCACAAGTATACAAGGTCCAAAAATCGCTTTAGTTTTTTTTAAAATACGCATTTAATATCACCTCATTTTCCAGCAATTCTCAAACGACTCATTTGAAGTGCTTCAAAGATTCAGTCTTTCTAAACTCCTCCATCTATTATTTATCATACTTACAGGATGTGATTTAATCGAGCTGGTCCAAATAAACTGGGTACTCAGTTATCTTTCAAGAGTAAGCATTTTGTGAATTCTGCATTGAAATCCCCGAGCTTAGAGAAGCTGTCGTCAGTAAAATGACGTGTTTGTGGGCGGGTCGAGTTGTTCACAGACAGCCAATGTCAAACATTATGCAAATGTATAGGATTCGATTTACTAACTGTGTACATAGTCAATTCGTTATTTTGGGAGACAATAACTATTTATCATGCACTTTCGGCTTTGCAGATTGTTTACATTCACATACAGCGACATTACACACTGCACGAAAGGTAATACTGGAAATCTTATTTCTCATTGACCCTCGCTGACCCTTTTGTTTATCCAGGCTGTAAGCCCTGGTCCAATACCATGGAAATCCTGGATGAGAAAGATGGAATGGACACTGAGCTGTTGGTTTATGCCATGACCCTTATCAACAAGGTACATGGACAGTATTATGTTTCAGAAATGTCTCTTTTTGCACACTTTCAGTCACATTATGTTGTATATGAAGTTACGTTTGTACTTTTATTCTCATATATCTGTTTTATTCCTGCAGACATTAGCAGGTCTTCCTGACCAGGACACGTTCTATGATGTGGTTGACAGTTTGGAGGAGCAGGGCATGGAGGCCGTGGCCCAGAGACACATCAACAGGAAAGGCACAGATTTGGACCTAGTGGAACAGTTCAATATCTATGAGGTTAGCATGTGCTCAGTTTGCTTTTCAATCGAACATCACCTGAATGATCCTGTTAAGAACTGTTTATCCTGAGGTCTAAATTCACAGCAAGTCCATATGTACAAAAAGTTTACATACACTTTGCAGAATCCACAATAAGAGGGATCATACAAAATGCATGTGATTTTTTTATTTAGTACTGACCTGAATAAGATATTTCACATAAAAGACGTTTAATAGTTCACAAGAGAAAGTAATAGTTGAGTTTATAAAAATGACCCTGCTCAAAAGTTTACATACTCTTGATTCTTAAACGCTCACTGATGCTCCAGAAAGAAAAAAGATGAAGATGAAGATTCTTATTTTGCCTAAATATCATATTTTTTTTCATTTAGTACTGCCCTTCAGAAGCTACAGAAGATACATGTTTCCCAGAAGACAGAATAAGTTACATTTACCCTGATCTTTAAATTTCAAAAGTTTTCACCCCCGCTGACTCTTAATGCATTGTGTTTCTTTCTGGAGCATCAGTGAGCATTTGAACCTTCTGTAATAGTTGCATATATTTTTCAAGTCAATACTAAATAAAAAATAACATGCATTTTAGTATGATGGTAATATTTTGGTATAATAATTAACATTTTGCAGATTCTGCAAGGTGTATGTAAACTTTTGACCTCAACTGTATATATTGCACAAAAAAGTAATCCTTGATATATAAAACCTTAACATAGATGCAGTATTTGCTATTGCTGTTAGTTTAATAGTTGTGTTTATCCATAGTCAACCCTTCGTCATGAAGATGGTGATGATGAGGCACAGCCTCCTCCATCTGGACACAAAAGTCGGCGTCGGGCCAGCGTTGGGGCCACACCTGAGAGGCGAGGTTTGGAACGCCGCCGCAGCCGAAGACACTCACTCCAAAATGGGAAAGGCCACACCTCTGCTCCTTCTTCCCCCTGTCACAGCCACACACCCAACATCCTGCCCCTCAATGGCCAGAGAATAGATGATATCAGCGAAAGGTGAGAAAAGAGAGACAGAAGTCGACTTGAATAAATCATATTGTGTCTTATACTACATTAGGAAAAACAGGAATTCTTTAAAACAAGGATTTAACTGAAATTTCAGTTGAAATATATTAAACTTGTCATCATGTAACTGGAAAATAAGACATGTATATACTATCTATACGTTTAGATATTTTAGGTGAGATTATGAAAATGTAAAATCACTAATATGACACTTTCAGTTATTGTCTTGTGACATCTATGAAAAAGTGAAAGCGAAAAACCTACACTAAGCCATTTTTTTTTTACCTTCCCCTGACCACATGTATTCATTTTCAGCAATAAAACACTGTGTGTAGTTCAGGATGTACTGATTTTTAAAGAACAGGAAGCAGTTTTATATTGGGTATTCTATCATGTTACTTTTGACATGAGACTTTTTAAGTCTCAAAAGAAGATGGAGAATTTAATAATGCTCCGAGGGAGAGACGGAGAGCACTTGCTAGTGCACAGACATTCATATTAATCATATGCACACGAGGGAGGCGGTGGGAACCTGCGAGGCTGAGAGGAAATAGGAAGTTACTGAAATATGGAGGTTCGAGCCATGGATACTTCTCAGGGCTGTAGCACAGCATGAGGTGCTCGATCTTGTCCTTGTATATTTTGTTGTAAACTATAATAATACAACTTAATCCGTATCCTTTGAATGTTTCAAAGGACAAAGGTGAACTCATAGATATCCATACTGGGAATCACAGTAGTATATCAGCTACTGAAAAAGCTTCATATGGTTTTTCTCTCATTCAGCGAGTCAGTTGTAAGTCGAGGGACACGGTAAGGTCACGTAAGGCAGTGGAGAGAGAGAGCAGAGGCCAGCTCAGCCGCTCTGTGTTAGTGGAATGTTGGAGAGTCTGGATGTATTCTGTGTCTCTGAGAGGATCTTACTAGAGGTGATATTGAATTACAGTGCCCCCGAAAATGTACTTGCCAGTGTGTGGGATTGGTCATTATGTTTGAGTAAATACAACTCACTTTGAGTCCTGTAATCAAAAATAGAGATCCAAATCTCCAGTTTTCCAGTGTTTCAGCATCATAACATTTTGAGAAAACAAAAAGTACAAGTAGAAAATATAATTTTAAGCCTCAAATTAGATATCTGTCTATCTATCCATTGTTTGTCCATCCATCCATTCATCCATCCAATAATCTATCCATCCACGATTCGTCCATCTATCTATCCATCCATCCATCCATCCGTCCACCGTTTGTCCATCTATCCATCCGTCTGTCTATCTATCCATCCATCCATCCATCCGTCTACCGTTTGTCCATCTATCCATCCGTCTGTCTATCTATCTATCTATCTATCTATCTATCTATCTATCTATATCTGTCTGTCTGTCTGTCCATCCGTCCATCCATCTATCCATCCATTCATCCATCTATCCACCGTTTGTCCATCTATCTATCCATCTGCCTATCCATCCATCCATCTATCCGTCTGTCTGTCCATCCATCCATCCGTCCACTGTTTGTCCATCCATCTATCCGTCTGTCCTTCCATCTATCCATCCATCCATCTGTCCACCATTTGTCCATCTATCTATCCGTCTGTCTGTCCATCATCTATCTATCTATCTATCTATCTATCTATCTATCTATCTATTTATCTATCTATCTATCTATCTATCCATCTGTCTGTTTGTCCATCCATCTATCTATCCATCTGTCATCCATCTATCCATCTCTCCATCCATCTATCTATCCTCTGTCTGTCTGTCCATCCATCTGTTTATCCATCTGTCTGTCTGTCCGTCCATCTATCTATCCATCTGTCCATCCATCTATCCATCTCTCCATCCATCTGTCTATCTTCTGTCTGTCTGTCCATCCATCTATCTATCCATCTGTCTGTCTGTCCGTCCATCCATCCATCTATCTATCCCTCTGTCCGTCCGTCTGTCCATCCGTCTATCCATCCATCCATCCATCCATCCGTCCATCTATCTATCTATATTGAACACATTATTTAATTGAATTTTAAATGGTATGTTATGAAAATACATATTAAGAAATTATCTTATTTTACAAAAAATCTTATTACCTTTTCAAGTATATGTATGTTGTTTTAAAGATGTTTACATACTTTTACTGGAAAATGAGACTGATTAAAATATAGCAAAATATGTAACTTTGTTTTTCTCTCTTGCATATTAAAATATTTTGATGTCCTTAAACATTAAAAACATATAAACAGAAAAAAAAAAAAAAAAAAAATCTTAGATTCATAATATCTGTCATGATGTTCGTTATATCGGCCATAATACAAAATACATTTCAGCAACCAACATCTATACAAAAAAACTAACAAAATTGTTTGCTGTGAACTCTTGTTTGAAAGCTGCTGAGTACCTTCAGTCAGATAGGGCCAGAAAACCAAGAACTGTCAAGAATACTCCTGTCTCTATCTCTATATATCTCACGTCACTCTCCTTCTTTTGTTGAGCTGAACAGACTGCTTGTGCTTTTGATTATTGATGACAGGATCTGCTGTTAGTGATGGGCTTCATGGGTTATTTTTCTTCGAGCGGTTTGGTTGACAGATAGTTGAATTCATCTCAGTCAGTCATCTGATCCTGACGTCTGTTAGCTAACCCACCACAGGAAATTAGAAGGACCTTTGAAGTGCGGTGTTTTCCATATTAGTAATAAATACCAGTCTACTGAGAGATGGTTAGAAAGCAAGACCCTTGAGCAGTGAGGCACAAGACTTCTCCTCTTACTCCTAAAGGTCTTACTCCTTTGCTGTATTGACTGTTGTGTAACTCAGTGCGTCTCAACTGGTGGGTCGTGACCCAAAAATGGGTTGTTGTTCTGTTTTGACAATGGATAGGTATGGGAATTGTGATCAATTTAACAATTTTTTAACCATCAAGATGCCAAATGATAAATTTAAAACAATTCTTGAAATGGAAATGACTTTCATTGTCTTTTTAGTGGCAGGCTGGCAGCATAAATTCAGTCCAATAATTGGCCTTAACTATATATTAAACAACAATGCTAAACGAAAAAATGTCACTCGGTGAGCTATTGGCACTACCTGTTGCTATTTTTATGATATACTGATACAATGACCACAGCTACTGAAGGAGCTTACAAGTGGTTATGGATATAAGCGTAGGCTTAAACCAAATGCTGTACCATCGATTTTTCCTCACAAGGAGTTTAATTTCCCTGGATGTCGAGTGAAATCCGCACTGAGAAACTCCTTCAGTGGCAACACCATCATGACAAGCTTTGGCATGTTTACTAGAAATGCTAGGATGGCATCTAGCATTTCCTTTCTCTGCCATTTGTAAGTTTGTTCAGTAGCTGTAGTATACTATAAGCCTCAAAGGCATCAGGACTAAAGTGGAGAGAGCAAAGACGCGGGTCTTTGTTTTATTCACCCACAGGCATCTTCCCATTATTTTCTCCTCTTCTTATTGCTAAGAAAGCATGGAAGACTTACATTGCATACCTTGTTGTCCACCGACTAAAAATTACAACCAAAACAATGTGTCGCTGTTTTATAGAGTTGTGTGTTCCGCGTTTTGTTGCGGTAAAAATAGCAACAGGTAGCACCAGTAGCTTACTGAGTGCAACCATTTGACGCAGTCGAAATAGTGGTGTCCACACTGTTCAAAAAATGTATAAAACAAAGTGGATTTTTTAAATAACGTACAATTTAAATGGTTTTCTACAACATATTTCAGTAAGAGAAATCATGTGCATTATATTAAGCCATGCAAGTCTTAATCCCCGGGGTTTCCTTTAATCGCTTTATGACCTTATGCCGATAAAGGAAATCACAAATTTACATGACCATATGCTTTGTTGTCTTTTTAAGCATAATCAGTTTAAGAATGATCATGTAAATGCACTCACTATATGCTTTTGATTGACTAAAAAGAATTGGCTTTTAAAAAATTATTTGTTCAGAAATCAGACTACACTGGTCGTGTTGTCTATTTTGCGCTGTAGATTTATGCTGCTCTCATGTGCTATCAGATATTTCCTATTTACCACTTCTTAAGTCATAATTACAAGTTTGTCGCATTCGAGTGCTTTGTTGTCGGAAAGAATAGGAAACATGAAGGACAACAGATTCATTTTTGCCTATTTTTTGGGGGGAAAGACTTATTACAGTTTTTCTCAGTCAGTTTGGTGCATTTCTTAAATCTGAAATGAAATTCTCAAAACTACTTTTTCAACCTCCACATCATCTAGTCACTTGTGCACATCATAATATCAGTTTCTCATTCTTTTGAACAAGTTGCGATTACTTTGGTACATTCATGCAATTGATTATGTACATTTGTCTGTGTTTTCCTACATTGTCAGTTGCTAATGTCATGTTGCTCAAAATGTATTATATAGGTCTCTGTGCAATAGTCTTACCCCTCAAAACATCTAGTCATTAGTTTATCGTATAAGTCATTAAATGCAAAATGGTTGATATAGTTGTCATAAACTATGAAGTATATTTTTTACACATTCCTGTTAGTCTATTTGTAAATTTGCCATGCATCTTGGCTTTCACTAATAAGGGAATGCAGATTAACCAATAACAAACCAGTTCTCTGAAATTCCTCATACAGTGCTGTATGGAAAAGCAAAGTTCTGCCTAAGGGGTGATTTCTGTGTTTGTCTTTCTAATTTTGTATTTTCGCTTTTGTGCATCTGCCATGTACAAACATCTGACAGACATCTGTAAGATGTCAGTTTTACATACACTCTAAATCATAAACATCTTACAGTAAAGACATCTAATAGAAGTCTATTGGACACCTGGTAGGAAACGTGCAGGTGAGCAAACAATCTAAAAAATGTTGCAGATGTAAATGTAGACGTAAAATAGACGTCTTAGTGATGTACGTGTACTTTCAGGGATATTTCTTTTTCTTGTCTATCACAATGACTCTGTAATGTGTTTTTTTTTCTTTTCTTTCTTCTTTTTTTGTCCTATCCAGTCTCTTTCAATCAATATCTCACATACAGTAATGTGTACATTTGTACTTTTGAAATGGATATATGGCACATATAAGAATTGCAGCCTTCTGCATTTCAATACAATAACTGGCAATTATTGAAATAGTTTACATCAGATAATGCTAATAGAGTACACTGTTTGATTGACAACATGACTAGACATTTTGGCTATGTTGTTTGTGAACAATGACACAAGGACTTTTCATTCTGATGGCACTGGTATGTTCATTGACATGCATACTTACTTTTGATAGATGAACTAAAGATTTTGAGTAAGTTACAGGCTTTTGCAGGTAATCCATTGTGTTGTGTTGTTTGTACGAATTGTTTTGAGAAATGCACATACTTCTTTGCAAATGTTAAGGATGATTTGAGAAATGCACCAAAGCGACTGAGAAAAACTGTAAATCCAAAATTCATAGAAAATATGTAATACCGAACTAATTGTGAGGTGCAGCATCCCATTTTCTGGCCACTATATAAACATTTACCCGCATTCACCCGCATTCACCCGCATTTAGCACAAGAGAGGATAATTGTTACTTGTGGAATCTAGATAATCAGCTTGCTGATGATTTTAGTCAAATAAATTATATTTTTTGCTGTGTAACAAATGCAATATGTAGGTTACGTGACTGTAATGACAAAAGCAATGAGAAAGCAAAATAGATGTTGTGGGAAAAATGGATAAAACTTACTAGTCACTACAGCAATGGTTTGCTCCACCTCCATGTTTATAGTTTACAACCAATCTCTTAAACGGCATATCAAAATGATCTCTTGAGTTTCTCAGTCATAAATATGATTTAAGAGGCCAGTTATGTCTAATTTTTGTCTTGGCAAGGGGTAGGCAAGTTCGGTCCTAGAGAGCCGCTATCCTGCAGAGTTCAGCTCCAACCCTAATCAAACACACCTAAACAAGCGAATCAATGTCTTCAGGAATACAAAGGCTATAGGCAGGTGAGGTTTTTTTCAGGGTTGGAACTAAACTCTGCAGGACATCTGCTCTCTAGAACTGACCTTGCCTACCCCTGATCTAGGAAACTCAAAATTTATGATTATTCTGATAGCACTTTGAAGGCAGCATCATTGGCAATGGTATCCTCCATATTGTGTTGATGTGACATTAGTTTTGGCCAAGTAACATAACGTGGCTTTTCCTAAAAAATTTCTGTTGCAAATACCTGTGTCATATTGTTTGCTGTCAGAGCATGTGGTGAAGGGACTTGTTCTTGTCCTCTCCTTTCATTTCTGTTCTTCCTTTCCTGTCTTTGCTCATCCCTCCTTCCGACCCTCAATCCCTCCTTTTCGCTACAGAGAGGAGGAAGAGGAGGAAAAAGATGAGGAGCTTCAGAAAACACAGCTCTCTAGACAGGCATCCGGAAGGTATTTCAGCAGAATAGGATTTCAGGGTGTAGCGTCTTAGAGCTAGAAACCAGATTGTAGATCCTTATCCATTTTCTGATGCTATCTCTTCCCTGACTTGACTAACATAAATGTCTTCCAACATATCATGGTGTTCACCATCATTTACTAGATCTTCTGCTGTTATTCTGATGTTCGTAGCTGGATGCCATCAACAGTAGATGAAGCTTCTAGCTTGTGTTTGCCTTTAAAGTGCATGGTCAACTTCATTCCCAATGCCGCCGATACAGACAATGAGGAAAACCTCCGGGACAGGTCTGGGATCAAGGTTATCCGCAAAGCCCCAGTGTCCTCCCCTCCTTTTACCCCAGATTTTGGCCCCCCAATATCACCCAGACTGTCTTCTTGGGCTTCGGTCAGGTCCTTGGGGGCCCTCCCGTCCCGGGGTTCCTCTGTCACCTCCTCAGCCTCCACCTCCCCAAGCGAAGACCCCTTGTCCCCTGTCCCTCCTCTGCTTTCCTCCACTCTTCTTTCTACTGGCACAGTGGATTCGGACGAGGTGTCTGTGGGCACTCCTCAGGCTCGAGACCCAGACAAGCACGGCAGGTAGTGCAGATAGACGCAGTAGATTCTCGCCACTCACAGAACAAGTTCCCATGCATGCAAGTTCCCATGGGCTCTGTTCCAAATCTTAGTTAGGGCTCATAGTTAATGATTCTGTTTTCCTGACAAAATCTGCCTATGGAGTAGGCAGAAAATTCTATCTATCTATCTATCTATCTATCTATCTATCTATCTATCTATCTATCTATCTATCTATCTGTCTGTCTGTCTGTCTGTCTGTCTGTCTGTCTGTCTGTCTAATCTGTCTATCCGTCCATCCTTCGTCCTTCTGTCCATCTATCTATCTACCTTCTATCTATCTATCTATCTATCTATCTATCTATCTATCTATCTATCTATCTATCTATCTATCTATCTATCTATCTATCTAATCTGTCCATCCGTCCATCTATCTATCTATCTATCCATCTATCTATCTATCTATCTATCTATCTATCTATCTGTCTATCTGTCTATCTGTCTGTCTACCCTGCCTTGCGTTGTGAAAAAAAATTCACCCAAGACTTCAAAGGAAAATGTCTATTAATTTATTTAGTACTGTAAAAGATATATAAAGTAGTTTCATATAAATATATTTAATAATATCTATAAATATTAGTGTTATCAATGTGATGAGCTATTAGCTTAGCTACTGTACATGCTAACATCAAACTATTGAAATCAGTTCAGATGAGAAGTGCTACTTGTGTGTTGTGTGAGTGTCCAGTAACAGAGTTGCTGCCTATGTAAAGAATTTCAAATCGTTTTATTAGGTTCCTGTCTATAAAAAAGAGAGTCACCAATGTAGACAAAGTTTGGAATAGAGCCATTTAAAGCTGCATGTCATATTCAGTAAATGACTTTCACTCCCACATAGTGTCAAGCTATGAGATCCCTGAGAGATGAACTTAGGAAACCCATGTCTGTTTTTATCAGTTCAAGTCTCACAAACACTATGACCACAGTATTTGTGGCACTTTCATCCTCTAATAAGCAGGGAGTGTGGCATGGGATTCGCTTGATCTCTGGATCTCCTGTGAATGGCGAGGGTTTATTGTTTTGCCTGTTCCATCAAGCCCACCACTAAAAAGAGTCAGACCCTCACCTAGTGGATCATCACCCTATCCCTTTGTATCCGCTTCCAAGAGAACACTGTAAAACGTCCTGTATCTTCCAAAAATTGCACCCTCATAAAAAGCGCTACGCTCGCTGTGTCTTAACTTATGGTCATGTGCAATATGTGGCTTATCCTGTCTTATATATCAAATCCTCAGACCAATAAAAGGAGAAATGGATACCAGTATGATCAGAGCCTGATAAATCATTATACTCTGTGGGCTTAATGTTGCTTCCTTTTTATTTGATGGAATGCAAAAAGACAGATAATTTTATAAACTAAAGTCTTTTTTCCCCTTGAACCAGCCACTGTAGTGCAAGACACTCCCTAAAGGATGCTAACTTTTACTGACATTTACAGCTCATCTGCCTTTCATTGGTGCATTGTACCACTACAAAGCCAAGAGAAGCCTGTAAATTAAGTCACACATAAAAGGGCAATTGTATTTCACCCTGGACAGTGCCTGTAGGGTCCACATTTCATGAGAATAAAGCTGAAAACGCTTTGCGATGTCATGTGCATGTTTGCCTGACATTAAGACTATGGCAGCTTGAGAAACCCATCTGGATTACAAAGTGGATCAAAGACGGTTTTTTAGTCTGCTGACTCTATGCAAACGTGGACTCTTTAATATTTAATAACGTAATTACACAGCAGTCTTATGCTAACGGCACAGTACACTATTAATGTCAGCATGACATCAAAATCTTCTGTTCTGAGAAAGCTTATAGACTGGCATATCTTTATTATTATAATTGGTGGGTTCTTAAAGGTAGATTATACTTGTATTTTCCCCTTCTGCTGTCTATTTAACAAGGTCTTTATATTTAAATGAATAAACAGATACAGCTTTGATTCACTTTCTGTCCATATTGTCACTGTGCTTGTCTGTCAAGTGCACTTGTCCCTTTGTCCTCTTTTTCTGTTGCAGCTGTCAGTCAGTCACTAATCCTTCTGTGTTTATGTCGATTACTAACCTTTTTTCATGTTCTGTCTCTTCTATGCAGTCTGTCAGATGTTAGATACTCAAACACATGCAGTTCATGTGGCAGGTAAGGGAACAAGTTGGAATCAAAACAAGTTTTGGTGCAGAATTTTAAAGGAAAAACATGTGAGTTCAGGTCTGGCTTGTGTCAATTCCTAAGCTCTTCATCCTAGCTCTTTATTTCTTGTTCATCTCTTGGTGTCTAAAAAAAAATAAAAAATGTCGCTCATGTAAAACCCTCATTTCGTTCCAAACCTGTAAGACCTTTGTTCATCTTCGGAAAACAAATTAAGGTATTTTTGATAAAATCCAAGAGCTTTTTGACCCTGCATAGACAGCAACGCAACTGACAAGTTCAAGGCCCAGAAAGATAGTAAGAAAGCTCTCGGATTTCATCAAAAATATCTTAATTTGTTAAATGTTAAAATGTTCGAAAGATGAACAAGCAATTTGCACTTACATGGGTTAAAATTCTACAAGAGCAGGTTTTCGTTGGTTAGGTCAAAATCAATTCACAACACTTTAAAATATGTTTGACTCTATATGCTTTTAGGTGCTGGAACACTTTGAAATTTCGATCAGTGTCTGTTTTGGTGGTAAGCCAGGATTCATTCCCAGCTCTTGAGTGCTTACTCTGATAATACGTGTAATGAATCACAACAGACTCAAACATAGAGGCAAGTGTAGGGAGCGAATGACAGCATGTCACTGACCTCTTTTAATGAAGATGTGGGATTGCACAGAAAAACAAGCCCCCGCATTTCTTGAATCATATTTTCCAATACAAGGTCATATCGCGTACATCTGCAGCCAGTGATCTGAACTGGCAAGCTGCTTTATTTGGAGAAAAGAGTTTACTTTGTCACCCACTCATGTGAAATCTGGATTTAGAGGAGCACCTGTGTGTGTGTGCATGTGTGTCCTTGGCTGTTTGGGTAGTGGAACGAGGCTTCACATTGGCCTCTTCACAGATAGTGTCTGTTGTGGTGCTGATGGAGGAAATACATGACATAATTTGGATTTGGAGCTTCACCCCCCTTGGCTGTGTGTACTAGATAAGTGTGATAAATGAAGTGAATGGAAAAGATGGTCATTAGTTCTCTTGGATAAATCAAGACTTTAGCTTTATGCTGTTAAGAGGAAACTTCAGGACAAAGAACCCTATAAATCTAATCGGATATCTATGGATGAACTTTGAATTAAATTGTCTTTTTGTCTTCCTTTAGCAATGGCTACACCGGTACGTATCCTGGCAGGTCATCTGGGGTGTCCAGTGCCCCCTCCACACCCTATAACCGCTTCGGCCCCTCAGGAGGTCCACCTGCAGACAGTAAGCCTGACAGGTGAGGTACTTTACTTCTTTGATGTACATATGGTTCTGTTCTGCACAGGAATCTTCAAATGTAACAGTTCTGAGGCTAAAATAGTTACGATTCTAAAAATAACATCAGAGAATATTCAAAACATATTTAAAAGGTGTCCTCTAGTATGATTGGATAACCTCCTCATACCAGAACACTGATGTCCATCAGGGTGAGCTAAATACTAAATGAATCAAGTATGTTAAAACAGTATGTTTAAAGGGATTGTACACCAAAAAATGTTAATTCTGTCATTAATTACTTACCCTTGTGTAGTTCCAAATCCGTAAGACCTCCGTTCATCGTCAGAACACAAATTAAGATACTTTTGATGAAATCCCAGAGCTTTCTGACCCTGCATAGACAGCAACGCAACTACCACGTTCAAGTCTATGTGATAGCGGTAGTTCAACTGTAATTTTGTGAAGCTACGAGAATACTTTTTGTGTGCAAAAAGAAGGAAACAATAATAATGACTAGGGCTGCAACGATTAATCGCACGCGAATCGAATTTCCATTTTGCGCGCGATTTGGCGTAGCTTGTCAGTGCTTTACGGCTCTGTGTATTACTTGCCGCTCCAGCTGAACGCATGTGATGGAGCTTTACTACTAATCAAAGTACCAGCTTCATTGACTAAACGCGCCTCACGACATTGTGCGATTAATCGTTGCAGCCCTAATAATGACTTTATATAGCAATTTTTTCTCCACCATGTCAGCCTTCGATACACATTCATGAGAGAACCACAGATGTCACGTGGACTATTTTAATGATATCCTTACTACTTTTCTGGGCCTTGAATGTGTCAGTTTTGTTGCTGTCTATGCAGGGTTAGAAAGCTCTGATTTAATGAAAAATAGCTTAATAGCTTGTTGTTCTGAAATTCTGTTTCTCTTTGGTTTCTCTGGTCCTCCAGGCCGACTCTAGGTGGATTGTTGACCTCCTCCTACAGGCAACATCAGGAGTCTCTGAATGCAGAACGTGAGCGGAGACGTCTGGAGCGAGAGGAGAGACTTCAGCGCATTGAACGAGAGGAGAGAAACCGTTTCAAGTTTGTGGCCTTTCTCAGCATTTCATTTTGATGCAGTGTGTGTTTTCACCCAGGGCTAAATTATTTCACTAATATGACAAATGTATCAGAGCTTCCAACATCATCTAGTATCTCTCATGTTGGAGATGGCCATGAGAAACATTTTGTCCTGCAATTTAGAGCCCTACATCCAAATGTTATCAGAGATCTGGAAGTTTTCCTGACTGGGCAAGTTATTGCTGCTTATTATGGTCACTCAAAGGAAAACAGCATTCAGACCAGACAGTGAATAATGATGCTGGGCTGCAGGAGGATGGAATGCTTGTTCTCTATGTATTGTCAGTCTTTTGGCAGCCTCTACTGTTGTGTAATAACAAATTAAATCAACAACTTGAGTGGTCACTACTTTGTTAACAGTAAACGTTATTTAACCTCATGAATTCCAAATGTCTTTGGTAAACATATAAAAGGCATTCCTTTTTACTTTTTACATGTTTGCTCATGTTGATTTTTTTTATTGCAGTCGTGATTATGTGGATAAGAGAGAAGAGGTTAGACAAGCTCGAGAAGAAAGGTACATTCCAGCGTGACTTTCACTTTTAGATATAATATAATATAATATAATAATATTCAAAGGTTTGGGGCCAGGAATGTTTTAAGTTTTATGTCAACCTGATCTCATGACGAAAATGTAGCTGAGGGAGCTTTTTTCTCTCAAGAGGCGAAATACGTACCTCTATATAGGTTTCGTGACATTTTCGATGTGAAATGTCCACTGAGTGGCGCTAAAAGAGTGTTTTTCTCTAGTTTTTTCTCTTCCGGAGCAGATGAATGTCACCGCAGACTTCTGACTTGAAATGTCTGTTGAGTGGCGTAATAACTCTAATGCTCTGTGACATTTTAAAATAACGTATTATCTGTACAACCCGATAGTATGGACAAAAGCAAATGTGACGTAAAAACACAATCACAAGCATGCCTGTTTTAGCTGTTTTTTTAGATCTCTCATCTTTCAGCTTATTCATCTTGAGTTTTTCACCAGATTCGTACCCAAGGATTCCGCATTATAAGTCCAATTCTGTGCCAGCTGAGTTACCGAACAAGCTTGTTACGTTCGGAAAGCGAAACTTATGGAGCTGTAATCATAACAGTGTATGCAAATGATAACAAGTGCTCGCTGTTTTACTGCCTCTAGTGTTCATTTCTGTTTTCAGACTGCAGTGATATGTACTTATTGGCGCATATTTCGCATCTTGCGAAAAAGTTCCCACAGGTACGTTTTTGTCATGAGATCAGGTAGTTTTATATAAAAATATAAAAAATAATAGATAAACCCTTAAAAATATCCTTATGTTTCTGAAACTGTAATGATGGACAGAACATGTTTTTGCTTTCTTTATAATGAATTACATCAGGCACTTATTACTCATACAGCATCACAGATGATTTCTATCATACTGGATAAATTACTCCAATACAGTTATTTCATAAAGTCTTATGCCGTGTTTAATATCAATTATCAGCACAACGGTAGTAATACACATTGAAATCATTTATTAGACTGAGCAGCAGATGGGAAGCGTGTCGGCACGCGCTGCAGGTGAAATATGGGCGTTGGGGCCCCTTTATGCCTGCTGTAGATTAAGACCTTTAAAGACGACAGGACAAGGTGTGTAATTGACTTTAGACATGGGCTTTTTCCATTTACTGTAAATGCAAAAACATGCATTCTGGCAAGTGGAACAGCTCAATGTCTGTGCATTTATTCAAGATCTTATCAGAAGTCATGGTCTTTCAACCTTTTTTTCTTCAATTTGATGTGAACCTTATAGTATAGTGGAATTAAAGGATAAGCCAACTTCAGGTGATAGAAAGGAAATGTTATATAGTGATGAAACATCTGGTTCTTGTTTTTAGTAAATGCTGTATATTAGAACTGGCACATATTTTTGGGGTTGATAAGACAGGAGGGGAGCAGAAAGCATCTGCTTTGACACCTGTTAAGGAAGAGTTATAGGTAACATAGTGGGAGGAATTGGTATGGAAGAATTTGGAAGTGAAGTTTATGCACAAAGTTGGAATCCATATTTTCTTGCATGCTGAATACATTGAATTTTTGTAATTATTATCCTGTTTTATGTGATGTGAGCAGATATAAGCAATTGGAGCGATTGGCAGCAGAGGAAAACGAAAAGGAACGGCCGAGGTCGACAACACGGGGCCGAACAGAAATCACCCTCAGCCTGAGTTCACGAACCTCCAGGAGCTCCTTGTCTCGTTCTGCCACCCCTTTGACTGTAGAGGCTCAAGAGGATAAGCGTGTCCCACATCCAGCACGAGGTGAGATTCCTCTGTGTGTGCAGCAATACAGTGTGGCGTTTCTGGAAAAAACTCTGGTCCTAATTTTTCCTCCAAAGTGTGGAATCAAGTGGTTACCACACAAATGTTTTGTAAAGAAAACAATGTAAAGCCACTGGGGCTGTCAGCCATTAGGAAAAACTACATTTATTTGAGGGTTTATTGACCTCAAATATTAACCACAATTTCAGAAATTGGGTCAGTGGTCAGTCAGCCTTTCATATGCAGCCACATCTGAATCTGAGGGGCTGGAGCTGGTATGAATGGGCTGAACGACTGGAGCCTGGTCAATCATTCAGTCTCACTGCGGAGTTTCTGACTGACTTGAGACTCACACATTCACATGAGAATCACACAGCTGGGTACCCAATGTTTCAGCCTTCTAAGTTTCATCTTAATTTTAGTTGCATTTTAATCTTAGTTTTAGTTTTTCCATGTGCGTTCCCATTTGTCTCAATTGCAGCTCTTAGGAAATGAGTAAGTATGTGATTTTAACTGTGTAAAGGGAAAAATATAAGTCCTTTTCAATTTCATTTTAAAATTTTAATTTACCCAAAAACTAAAAAAAAATCTGACATCATTTACTTACTCTCACCCATATGACTTTATATCTTCTTACGTATTTTCCACAGGTACGTTTTCGTCATGAGACCAGGTTGCTTTTCGCTATGTAAAAATAGTAGTATTCTCTTTGCAATAATAGTAGTTAGATGCTATTTATACTACTTAGTGCATGTGGCAGACATTTGCACCCCAGTATTGTAGTACATTATAAAACAGTATTCAGTAATAATGTATTGAGTGTAAAATATCATTTTTATTAAAAAAATTAAATGGATGCCGCCTTATTGGGACAGTAAAGCCCTCCCTACTCCTACCCCTAACCCTAACCGATAAACCGATTACAGTTTTCGATTATTTCCTTTATTTTATTGAAAATAAATGGCTTTCCGATCTAATATGTGATGTGAAAAGGGAGAAGAATGAGTTCAGCCAAAGGCGGATTCGAACTCGGGTTGATCGCGTCAAAGAGTGACTGCTACCTGCTTTACCGCCTACACTACTGGAGCTGTTGTTTAGCAAGCATCTTTTGTAATGTTGACTATCCCAAGCACACATTGGTGGGCGGAGTTATTGTAAATAGCCTCTGCCAGCAAGGCAGGCTATTGTAAATAGACACTCCATCTAAGGAAATGAAAGTGATATGACTGCCAAGTAAAATGTTCTTAATAAAATTAGGAAATTTAAAAATGTAGTGATTTTCCAGGAATATATGTGGTGGTTTAAAGCATTGGTTTGTAACCAATAGGTTAAAGGTTTAAACCATACAGGATGTGAGCTTTGAGCCCTAGATTGCTCCATGAACAACAACAAAACAATGTGGCGGTGTGACAGAATATTTTCTAGAATAACAGAGTGATATTTGATTATAGTACAAAATCAGAGAGAAAGTAAGACATCCATCAGCCGTGACATGATAATCGAGTGGAGCGGCTTGAGGTTGTCCAGTCAGTGAAGCCCTGGTTATAACACATTCATGTGGTTTCTGAAGGCCAGAGCATTGGTCACACACTGGTCAGTGAATGAAAGCATGACTAGCCATTTGTAAAAGGATAGCAGTGTGGATCTGACTGTGGTTTCGGAGGTCTGAACTCCACCCAGACCATAAATTGAAAATACGAAACAGATTAACTGGAAAAAAAAAAGACAAAAAAACTTATTAAGAATAGGATTTTTTATATATATCAACAGCACACTTCCTATATCCTTAATATATATTTACATAATTAAAGTGTAATATATTGTATACTATATACTATTTCCATAATGACATTTACTGTTAAAAGCTTTCAGTCATTCAGCTTTTATATTTTGCCTGTGTATTCAAACAAACGTTTGATGGTAAGGTTGTGTGGAATTTTGTTTTGTTATTCCCCATGCTCCTGCAGGATCACATTTCCTGTATTTATTTGCTTTTCCGAATGTGGAGGAGTAGATGTGGTAATGTTATGTGGGTTACCGTAACACAGACACTGGGAGAGGGGGATGTGCAGACTGCACGTGAGGGATGAGGGGTGCGTGCATTGTATGTATGCAAAGTTTGTGCACTGCATCACTTCCCTAATCAGATTTTTGGTCTTGTTTTTCAGTAAAAATATCTAAACACCTTTAACACAATATTAATTTAATTGCAAAGGATGATCTCACAGCTCAGTTGGACTGGTAGTGTCAAAAAGTGAAAAGACTTTTAGTTTTATTAATGTCACCATCTTGGATATTATTTTGGTCACTGAGTATTAGGTGTAGGTAAACACAGCATGCTGATATACAGCCATATTGCACGGCTACAAGTGTGATATTGCATTTATACAACAGTTCAACGGCACGAGTGTGTAAATACATAAGAAACAACAATGGAGTGTCTTTAAAAACCCTCCTTTGTGAGAACTATTTCTTTCCACCAAATCTCAAGTTGACAGTTTAACAGCTGAGCCCAAGCCTCTGTTACTAATTCGAAAAAAACCTGCATCTGATACATTCACTCTTAATGTTTTATATTCACAATAAAACATTAATTTGAATGTCTGCTGAGGAAAGAATGTCCGTTAGGCTTATCTAAACAAACTATATTTCATGTTTAACAACTATAGAGACATCAGAGCCAGCTGAAAAATTCCAGAAGATCTGGCCGAGGTGAGGCTTCTCTTGGCGGATTCATGAGCGCTCAACGGCCACGATTCCCTGGTGCTCACATCTCCAAAAACATTAAAGCAAATTTTCAAATAGATGTTAACTTTATTAACAAACCGCATATTTGAAGTCTAAACAAGTACATTCTCACCTGAAAAATACAGTTTTATTTATAAATTTATAGTGGATTTGGGCATCCACCATGACAATCGCTGTGAGAAATACAGCAAGCAGAGTGATACAAACGGTGAAAAAGTTGGAGTTCTGATATCACTAGAATACTGCTCTCCTCTCGGCCAGTCAGATTCAAGGACCAGAAAGAACTGTTCTATAAATGTCAATATTAACCTCTTGTTAATTTAACTTTTGGTAAGACTTTAAATTAGAAAACCCCATATTCTAGATCCCTAAATGCTACCCTTATACCTAAACAACAACAAACTACCTTACATACTATCAATACTTAGCAAATTGGGAGTTTACTGAGGGAAAACTTATAGTTAGTAGTGAATATATGTCACCTAATCTAAAGTTTTATTAAACTTTTTTATGAATCACACATACACTGATGTTTAGGAAGATAGCAGTCTTGCTTGTGTGAAATTAACCATATTTATGACTCATCCCACACTACACTGACTTTTGTCCAATCAGATGCTCTCTAGAACAAGAATGTCCCTCCCACCAATAACGTTTCACATGACAAGAAATTAAGCTCATGGCTTTGACATAACTAACATCTACTGGCAATTTAAACATGCAGATGAACCTCCTGTATGTCCCACCCAAACTTCCTTTTTCAATTTTCCAACAGAAAACTGAAATTTCATGTGGCTTTTATTTCAGGACATGGTTAGTGTAACTTGTAAGGCCTTTAGTGTTTTCACTGGATGGAGGATTCATTGTCACAAGTTTATTTTAAAATGGCCTTGTTTCATCATTAGTTCCATGGAGGCTGGGCTTCTTATCTGGAACGGGTACCGAGCCAATCTTTTTTTCCCCCCTCAGGAACTGAGTCTGAGACAAGCCGTCCGGTGCAGGCAGCAGTCGTATGGCCTTCCTCAGAGCCTCCCTCTGCCTCAGCGCCTGCGCCGGTCTCACCCTCCGAACCAGAGGAGGAACAGAAACCTGTGGAACCATCAGACATCACACTCTGTCTGTCTCCAACAAACTCTGAGCCAGAGAGACCTGAGACAGAGGAGAAAGCGGAGGATGCTAAAGCCGAGGAGGGTGAGGCAATGGTGTTGAGTGGATTGGAAGATGAAAAGAAAGAAGAACCAGAAGGAAACTTTGAGGAAGATACTAATGGAACGGGTACAGAGGAGTGTGTGAGAGAGCAGATGTTAGAGAGGGATGTAGAGGAGAGTGCCATCCTGAGTGAGAAGGAGAGGCAGAATGAAGAGCTGAATGAGAAAGATAACTGCTCAGCCTCCAGCATCTCCTCAGCCAGCAGCACTCTGGAGAGAGAAGAACGAGAGGAGAAACACGTCAGTGACAGTGACTCAGGTGAGAACAACACATACACAAGTCAAATTCTTATTTAGCATTTTTTTGGTCCCCCAACAGACATTGTATAAATAATTTTTCTACTAATTGTAACTAATTGTAATTGAGAGTTAGCTGGTATGTAGTTGTCTAAACGTCTAAAGTGGACTATCGGAATGAAGTGTAACAAATTGTTCTTGCATACTTATAGTCTGCATCTAGAACTGCACCTGTCAAAGGTTGAAGACCAATTGACTTTGTTCAATTACCAGTGACTTTGTCAACCAGTGACTTTGTTCCTCATGTTTATGATTTAGTGCCTTGGTATTTTGCAAAGATTATTTCGCATATGTGGAAAATTGAGCTCTGGGGAAAATCATCCTAGATAAACCTGTGATGGTAAAAGTGTTGTAAAAGTTAGAAGAGTCACAGATGTGTTATTTAGCAGACACATGTCTTTTATTTGAAGCATGTACATCACTTGCATCAGACAGACAGTTATTAGAATTTGATTTAAATGATGCATTATGTTGCAGTTCATAATAAATTTACCAGCCAACTGGCATATTTACTCACATTGGTTTGCCAAGCATCATTTTTTTTTGTAATAATAATTATTCAAACAACAGTTTTATGGTCAGAAAGAAATATTTATAGCTAGTTTTGTTCCCAGTTTAAGGTTATTTTCCCAGTTTACCCACCATTGGCAGGTGTGACAAAAAGTTTTGGACACATTTTCTTAGTAAGCTAAATTTTTTTCAGCGGTGAAAATTCATTCCAGTTTCAGCGTTTCTGTTTTCCCTTTATTGGTGCCGGGTTACATACATATTGTTGAAACTTGCTCTGAATTTGTATCTTAGGCCAGTGGACAGACTGTATGAATGCAGCGGATGTGAACGATCAGTGCAACAAAGTTCTTAACAGCAAACGCTTCATGCTGGACATGCTTTATGCTCAAAACAAGAAAGGAGAGGAGGATGAGAAAGAAAAGGAGAATGAGAATGAGAAAGGGTGTTCAGGTCAGGACTCCTCTGTGACCAGCCTTGCTAATCGCATCTCAACTCTGGAGGCACGTCGGCAGACTTGCGAGGACAACATGAAGAAACTGGATGTGGAGCATCTGGATAACCAGGGTAGCGTACGGGCTGTGGCTGAGAAATTTGGAGATTTGGTGAAAGGACTGGTATTGCCTCATGAGGTGGAGCATTCTGGGAAGGAAAAGCAGCAGGCACAGGAAAAACCTCTTCCGGCTCCTTCACCAACACCCCCTAAAAAGGAGTCGGACCACATATGGGACCAGCTGATGGCCACGCCACGGGAGCTACGCATCAAAGAGCTGGACTTCACGGACTTGGGAGAGGAGGATGATGTGGACATTTTGGATGTTGGCAACATGATCGGGTCAAGTGACCTCACACCACCTCCTCCCCCGCCTCTCTGCTTGCCCAGCCTTCCACCCCCGCCACCGTTATTTGGATGCCCTCCACCTCCCCCTATGCCGGGCATGATGATGCCCCCTCCGCCACCTTTTTTGGCTTCAATACCTCCCTCACATCTCGGATCTCCTCAGCTTAGTCGAGGAGAGCCTCCGCTGTTCCAGAAGAAGAAGAAAACCATCCGGCTGTTTTGGAACGAGGTCAGACCTATAGACTGGCAATACAACAACCACAAGAGATGCAGGGAGTCACTGTGGTCCAAACTTGATCCGGTCAAACTGGACATAGCCAAGTTGGAAAACCTCTTTGAGACAAAATCCAAGGAGTTGCCAGTTACAAAGGTACAGTTAAATTACTTCTTTTCCAAATATTAATCATCAGGTCTGCTTTTTTGTTGATTACATCTTCAAGATTATTGTTTTACTTAATATTACACAAGTTATTTCCTCATCAGTGTCATAATAGTTAATGGTAGAACCAGAGTTATCCATAAGTATAGACCAGGGTAGGGGTGCACCAGTCATTTTGATGGTCTTACATAAAAAAGGGTTTAAAGGTCACTACATTCTTAGTAACTAATAGTGTATGGCTGATGTTTCAATTAGGGGTGTGCCCGAATAGTAAATCTGTATTTTGAAAGGCACGGAAAACAGATAACGCTTCTACAGAACCACTAAAGGGACATGGTTAGCTGCTTGCTAGCGGTAGCCTGTTACAGTACATAAATTTTCACTTACCACATGAACAGAGTAAGGAGAGATGACTGATAGGACGATGGTGAATGATTTGCAGATCCTGAGCACCACTGACAAACATCTAATCTTGTAAAATGTGTGGTAAGTACTGCTGCTCCGTAGTATACACAGAGTACGTGTGATCGCGAATCTTGAAAGTAAAAGCAAAAAGCGATTTCAGTGCCCTGGATATTAATAGTGGTTCCCTGATGTCTGCAGTTTACATACAGTATATTTACCAAAAGATATAATTGCGCAAGCATTGAAATATATTTTTCCTCCCATCTTGTATTTATTCCCTTTAGGGGTTCCGTAATACATATAATTTCCTTTCCGAAACGGTATTTGGATTCGGGCACATCCCTGTTTCATGCTTTATTGGTTTCTTGCTGGAGAACCGTTAAGATGTAAAATGTAAAATGAGTGTAAATGTCAATATTACTGGTTTCTGTCCCATGTTTTAAGCACATTTTTGGATGTAGCATAAAAACACTGGATGAAAACACTAAGATGTGCATAAAAAATCTTAAAATGTGCATAATAACTTACCGTATACGCTAAATTAAGGTTGATAAAGTTTTTATCCAATAAAAAAACATGGGCATAAACTATGATGTAAACACATGTAACAAATAAATTCCTCAATGCGCAACAAAAAACTCTGACTTTGCCTTAGATAATATGATTGGATAACTGGACTAAACTGGACCAATTCTTATTGCACACCTTCCAAATATTTTAGTTATTCTGGAATGCCTGAACCAAAGTCTGTCATCAAAATGATTTGGCTTCAATTGTGTCTCACACAATTGCATGCTCAAACATCTCAAGCATCTGCCTGCAAATGCAAGATAACATGACAGCGTTTTTTTTATTGCATTTCGTCTGCACGCTCTGATGTGTAAGTAATTTATTATGTAGGAAAGCCAAGCTACAGCAGTTTCCCCAGTTGCAGCAGCTCCATTTTTACTATTGATAATTTGCACCTGCTTTACAGAAAGCGACAATTTTGTTTTCTCTAACACATAGGATGTTTATGCAGTATTCCAGTTTTTCTGCAATATTTGCAACTTAGGATGTAAACATAGCTAGTGACATTAAATAGGCCTATGACTACAAAATTTAATTTTGTTAGGTGAAACATGAGCTCACTGATAAAGTTAGTATAGTAGTCTCCTTTAATTTTATTGTATTAAACCATTATTTATGGAAGCTTTTGTAAATACTTTAAACAATGTAGAGGTCAAAACACCCTTAACTAAAGAAAAACAATGTGCTCACTGTAAATAAATAAATAAATAAATAAATAAAACACTCGAGCCAACCAGCTTTAGGTGTTATAAATATGCTCAACTTAAGGAAAACATATTGTATCAACTTAAAAATTAAAATTATTTTGTGCTTACATCAAACATAATATTCTAAAGTTTATCAAATCAAAAATAAAACGTTTCAATAGTTTAATAAGCTTGCATTTTTCTGTTAACCTGGGCATTAATGATACATTGAAGTATGTAGAACTTACTTAGTATGTCTAATTTGTGTATCAGTTTGTTGAGATAACTAAAAGGTTATATAAAGTTCATTTTGTGCACCAAAGCAAGTTGTATATACTCAGTAAAATGGAAGAAACTTCAATGAACACTAATCACAATAATGGTGATAATATTTTTTTGATAAATTCTTGCTGTTTAGCATTTGACCTAAAATGTACTTTATTTAATTTATTTAATGTCAACTTTTTCTACATTCGATAGTTTAGTCAACTTTTGAAATAGAGTTTGTCTGACAAATTTAAATTGGATTTTTTATGGTACAACAACAGCCTTGCATCAAGATGGCATTTTTCCTGTTTTTCTTGGGCAATGAAAAAATTTATTTTTATTGCTCTACTTTGATTTTACCTGGCTTTTATCAGCACATGTGAACACAAGCTATAGCTTCTAGAAAGTTGCTTTGATCTTTTCTGGGCCTTTCTTCAGTAACACATGGTATGAATTCTGACACCTTCCGTTGCCCATGTGCGGCCTGCACAGCTCTTTCTTATGACATGATCGCACGTGTTTAGAAAAGAGCTGCAGAATGTAGGTCAGAATGGTAATAGGTTGGTTGATTGGCTCTGATGGATTCCTTGTATTACCTAAAAGCTTCATCAAAGGTGCTTTCTGGGATCCATAAATCCTGCTGCCACTCAAAACAAAGTCAAGTCACAAGTCAGAGCTTGGCCGAAACATTCTTAACCTAATCAATACAGCCTGTTACGAGTATCTTGAAGTTTGTATGTGTGCTATACACTGAAACATGAACTGCACCGTCATTCCAGTTCATGTACGTTCTTTTTCATGTACAGAGATAAATCCCTGATTTAATGGAAAGAACACTGATGTTCACCATCACAGATTTTAAGTGTTGGAGATGAATTTATGTTCTGAAGATGCAGATCTATCATATTATTTGGCTTGTTCGCTCTAAGATGGTGTCTCAGAAATGTGGCCTGCATGGGGTTTCCTCTCCTCTCTGCTCTGAGCAACCTTTTCCAGCTGTTTTTCATTTTCAACCCGTTCTCCCTCCCTTTTTCCTCCGAGCCCCTCCTCTCCCCCAGTTTGGCAGCAGACAGAGTACCATCATGGCTCTGCTTCTCCAGAAATATTCTCCATCAAAGTCCCAAAATAGCCCTCAGGTGCTTGCGTGCCTTTTCAGCGAGTAAACATTAAACATATCCCGGCTTTGTGTTCATATCTCAGGAAGCCATTTTTGGGGTAATTATCCACATTAAAGAAATGCCTTTCCTATTCAGCTCAGTGACCAGCGTGAGAGTAAGAACAGGCTGAAGGATCCTTATTTCATACTAGGTGTGGGAGAATAGATGTGTATCATGATGGGTGAAGCAGGCTTGTTGTGGGAACTAGAAACTTTCTTTTTATTATTAATGTTGAAAGCAGCTGTGCTGCTTAATATTTTTGTGGACACTGTGGTATGTTTTTTCAGGATTCTTTGAAGGATAGAAAAGAGCAGCATTTATATAAATAGAATTTTTTAGCACTGTAAAAGTCTTTGTCATCTTTGATCAATTCAGTGGATCATTTTTGAAAACTTTAAAGCAAAATAGGCCCTATCTTTATTAATAAATGGCATATTTAAAGTTTAAACAACTACCTTCTTGCCCAAAAAACTCTTAAAACTACATTCCGTGACACAACAATGGTAGTATTTTTAAAATTATAGTAAGCATATTGTGTAAGCAGAGTGATACAAATGGTAAAATTGGTCCTGTGGCGATACTGGTAGAATAGGATGGCTAGAAAGACCTCTTAGCCATTCAGATTCAAGAACGAGAATATATCAGGGGCATTTCCTCTAAGAAGCGTTAATGAGAAGGCTAATTAAAAAAAAAAAAACTAAGTAAGTAAAAGTAAGTTAAGTAAACAACTCACATACTTAGATATAACCACTTTGTTACAGCAAAATAAGACTTGGTTTTTAGTGAGTAATCGGCTTGGTAAAATTTGAAGTAAATCTCCCTATCTGCAACCAGTATTTACTGAGCTTTGATGACTGATGATCCAGAAAATTCAAAAATAGTTAAAAGTTATCTATTAAAAATGATTGTTTAATTGTTACTGCCTTAAGTAATTATTTTGGAATAAATGTAAAATGCTTAAAAACCCTTAACTTGGTGAGATTCATATGTGCCTTTAACAGTGTTGGGGGAAACACATTACAAGTAACGTGAGTTTTTAGTCAGATTTTTTTTTTAGGTAACTAGTAAAGTAACGCATTACTTTTTCATTTACAAGAAAATATCTGAGTTACTTTTTCAAATAAGGAATGCCTGCTACTTTTTTTCCCCCATTTATTGATTGAAAGCTCCCCTGTCCCCATGTGGAGAGAAATCGGAAGTAAGATGTCATTTTAGTTCTAGAATAAATGTTAACATGCATTAATTCATCTCACTCACAAAAAAACAGACTCAGTATTCATCAAAATGAATAAAAACAGTGAAATGCAAATATGACACAAACCTGCAATAATTAAATAATACAAATATCTTTTATGAATTTAATCCCATTTTATTAACCGACGTCTCTGCTGCTGATTTTTAATGATCCAGTTTAGTCGTACTGACTAAGAGTGTTGAAGAGTGTTGAACTTTCTTCTTCTGCATTCTACTGTACAGATGTGTATATTTACTTTTCTCTCAGCCTGAGGCTTTTAGTGTGAAAAAGATTTTACATTTGCCAAAAATAGAATTTTTATATTAAAAACAAACAAGCAAGCGTTGCCTAGATTTAAAAAGTAACGCAAAAGTAATGTAACACATTACTTTCTATAAAAAAGTAACTAAGTAACATAATTAGTTACTTTTTAGGAAGTAACACAATATTGTAATGCATTACTTTTGAAAGTAACTTTTGCCAACACTGGGCTTTAATAAATAAAATACTGATTACATTGTTAATCTAAAAATCTACAACATATATATATAGGAACAAGTGTGATGGTACTATTTAAATAATGCATAAACATGAAATTAGGACTCTTAAATTTTGAAATGTCAGACGTTTTTAATTAGCACATTTTTACCACAAAATGATAATCATTCAGAGCATATGAATTTGAAATCAGGTATTGAAAAAAAATAAATAAAATAAACAACAAAAAGATTTTGAAGATTTTCCTGCGATGCATGCATCATGTTTTTTTGTATTTCGACAGAATACAGTTCTGTTTTGTCTGCTGAATCTAACTGGCAAATCTTCTCAAAGTGCAGTCACTATGAATAACTCTGATGATCTGTTTATATATCTGATTTCAGAAAACGGCAGCAGATGGGAAGCGTCAAGAAATCATCGTTTTGGATTCCAAAAGAAGTAATGCCATCAACATTGGCCTGACGGTCCTGCCGCCTCCTCGCACCATCAAAACAGCCATCCTCAACTTTGACGAATACGCCTTGAGCAAAGAGGGCATAGAGGTAATACTGAACCGGTTTTAAAATCGCATTCCGTTTCGCAAATTATGCCAAATCAACTGCAAGTAATCAAGCAAATTCGACATGATGAAATTCTTAAGAAAGGCTACAATAAAACTCAATACATACGTTTCAATTCTAAAGCTAGTTACAATGCATGGTTACACTTTAATCCTGAGAATGCCAGACAGGTTACCATGCGGAAAACACATCTGTCCTTAATACTAACCTTGTTTTGAGTCCACGTGAGTCACATATTCCTTGAACCCCTCTACAGTTCGCTTTGCTCTCTCTTTCTCTTTCTCTCTCTTGTTACATCGATCATTCAGGCATTTATGATCATCCCCAGACTGCTACATGAAAGCATATTTCTACCAAAATACATGGTTCTCTACAACTGTGTTCAACAAGACAGAGACATACTGACTGAAGTCGAGTTGGCAAACCAAAAGAATCGAGGCAAAGCTTGTGTCCAAAATAACTCAACCCCTTTGCCCTGAGAGCATATACGTTTACTTTGGATTTCCGCAAAACCAATAGATTTTACCCTTAAAACTAATGTTAAGCAAGTTGGTTTGGCCGGCGACTCAAACTGAAGCATTTTTGGCAGTGCTCATATAATTCATCTCAAAGATTAAAGGTTAGCAAAATGCTTCATTTAGCCTGTTACAGCCCATGATACAGATCTGAGGTAAATGTCTCAATATCAACATGTGAATAATGGAGCTCCCATTTTCTCATAAAATCTGTAATTTTTTATCTTTCGTCATGGGAAAAATGGATTAGAGTGTTTCTCTCCACCCTTTATGTCTCTACAGAGAACGTTATATTCTCACCGACAACCGCAATTTATGTTTCTCAAGATTTTATCAGAAATTTCACTCTGGTCAGGAGAAATTACCTTTTTTATTCGATTATTCAGTTGTGCAACAGTGGGATATCCTCTTAGCAGATGAAATAGCAATGAAATAGTCATCATTTCCCACATTTTTTCGCAAAGCCGTGTCTTCCCAGGTGTTGTTATTCATCAACGCTCAGATGATTGATGGAGCGAATGCCTTTCTAGGGGTGAATCCCCATATACAATGGTTTCTGACAGTGATACTAACACTCCCCGCTGGGTCTCGTGCTCTTTCGTAGAAAATCCTGACAATGATTCCTTCGGAGGAGGAGACGCAGAAGATTCAGGAGGCCCAGCTGGCGAACCCCGACACGCCGCTGGGCAGCGCAGAGCAGTTCCTCCTCATTCTGTCCTCCATCAGCGAGCTGTCCGCCCGCTTGCAGCTTTGGGCCTTTAAGATGGACTATGACGCTCTAGAGAAGGTTGGCCTCATGTTCTGTTAGCTCACTTATACAAATTAAATGACATCATTGTGGTTTGGGGTCAATTACTTTTGACCCCGCCTCTACTAAAATGTCAGCAGAGGCTCTTAACTACTGGGTTGTGATCCAAAATGGGGGTGCCAGGTCCTTTCTGATAGGATAATGGATAGCAGGGAGAAATCAATGCTAAATGTATTTAATGAAGTGCAGTTAACTAATACAATGATGTATGATTTAGATCAGACATACTGTATACAGTTTGCTTGACATGTAACTTCGAAAACCATGAACTAAACCACTCAAATGAAATGGAAATGTAATTAAGACCACATTAAATATGGTTTTCAATATGGTTTTACATAATAAATTATTGGCAGAGAACATGAAACTAGAGAAATGTCAAACTACAGTTACAAATCAAACTGTAAAGTTGATTGACAAAGTTGGGTTACAGTAATATATTTTAAAAAATGCATTAATACACATAAAAGTTTAGGGTTGCCAAGTTGCTGTTTTTTTTTTTTTTTTTAAGTAAGTAAGTGTCTCATGCTGACCAATACAGTAATACTGTAATAATGTGAAATTTTATTACATTCATTACAATTTAACAATTATTAAATTTTTTTAAATATATTTATAAATGTAATTTATTCCTGTGATGACAAAGCTGAATTTTTAGCTTCAATACTCCTGTCTACAGTGTCACATGATGATTGTTTACATAATATATATGTGTGTACTGTGTGTATATATAAACACACACACACACACATGTCTGTATATATTTAAGAAAAATGCTATATTTATATATTACAAATATTTTTTAAATATAATATCAATTATATGAATAGAAATATATATATATATATATATATATATGGAAATACATGTAAATATTTTCAAAAAATATACTCTATTTGTGTGCATTTATATATACATAATAAATATACACAGTGTACACACATATATATTATGTAAACAAAAACTTTTATTTTGGATGCGATTAATCGCGATTATTCGTTTGACAGCACTAATGTTTTTTGGAAACCATGATATTTTAAGGATTTTTAAAAAAAAAAATCTTTAAAAGAGGATTTAAAATGAAAACTTTTTGTGGCATTATAAATGTCTTTACTGTCAGTTTTGATCAATTTAATGTTCTTGTGAAAACATTTACTGTATCACGGTATATAAATATATTAGCAGTAATGTATAACAAATTCTGAAAATTGTTTTGTTGTTGTTACACTGTAAAAAACAATTTGTTGAGTCAACTTAAAATAATTTGTAACCTGGCTGCCTTAAAATTTTAAGTTGATTCAACTCAAATATCTAAGTTGTTACTTACAACTTAACATTTTAAGTTGAATAAATTTATTTTAGTTGACTGAACATAAAATCTTAAGGCAGCAGGGTAACAAATTATTTTAAGCTGACTCAACAAATTGTGTTTTTTATTTTTTACGGTGTAGAACAGTGTTAGGGCTGTTTGAGTTTCTCTATTATATGATGAACAGTTTTGGTATTGTGTTGGGATAACAGATCCTGAAGCAAAACCACCGGTCTGCAAAATTCTTTCCCAGAGGCTATTTATTTCAAATCCTTTCTTTTTTCTCTCTCTCAGGAAGTAGCAGAGCCACTCCAGGACCTGAAGGAGGGCATGGACCAATTAGAAAAGAATAAGACGCTGCGCTACATCCTTTCAACTCTGCTAGCTATTGGCAACTTTCTCAATGGGACCAATGTAAGTGCCAGCGAATTCTACAGCTCTTCTTTCAACCCCTAATCTCTCCATCTCCATCTGTCTTTCTTTCTGTCTGTCTGCTGTATTCGCTTAGATCTTAATAACGTTAAAAAGGCTGATGGAGATAAACCTGATAAGGTGGTGAGTTTGGCATGAAATTTCTTTTGTTACCGTAAACCATTGAGCGTGGGCAGCAGAACAAAGCCAGCGAGAGTCATGTCACGTCCGTGGGGATTTCTCCATTCCCAGCTCTGTCGTGCCTCGCAGACTTGCAGACAGGATTGAGATTCTGTTAATCATATGTTAATGAAGCATTGGTCAGAATCAGCATGGGAGCTGCACATAGACTCTGCACACGTTCAAAGCGCTTTTATCTTAATGCGACTGATGCTAATCAACTAAACTACATCAGAATAATGTCAAAATGAGGCCTTTTTTAGGAAATGATTTGATGATGGACCAGATCCAAAGTGACTAATGCTCTCAAGGTGCATGTGATTTTCCACATCAGAGCTCATTTCATCCGCGCATATTTACACTTTCAAATTTATCTGATATAAAATTTCCCTGCTTTTCCAGCACGCATTACACTTTTCTTGTTTTTTTTTCCTTTTTTATCTTCAGAGACCAACCGTGGCAAATTTACTACACTTATTTAAAGTAATTAAGGAATGATTAATTTCAGTAAATATGAAATGTCTCATAACATGTCCAGCACAAATGTATAAACAGTTCTGGGTTTGGCAGGTTAATATCTAATCTATATTTGTATACAATGTTAATTTTTCACAGTGATTAATGTCACATAACATGCACATTTTTTGCCTCTAATAAAAGGGAACCCTGGGTAGTAAGGTGGTGTCTCCTACTGAAAAATGTAGGAGGAAACCCATGAAAGATTTATGTTATTTAAGAAATGTTTTATACATATTTTGGACTATGTGGGGCACCATTATTTAGATTGCAATCGGTGAGCTATTGGCGCTACCTGTTGCTATTTTTATCACAACATAACTCGGAAAATAAAATACTGATATGATAACCAGTGGCATTGCATATAAGCATCGATTTTTCCCCACAAGGAGTCTAAACGTTTTCGGATATTGAGTGAAATCCAAGAGAACAAAGGCACGGGTCTTTACGAGGTTTTATTTGTCCATAGGCTTTTTTCTCCTCTTCTTATCGCTAAGAAAGCAGTGAAGACTTACATCGCTTCTCTTGTTGCCCTTTGACTGAACATTACAACTAAAAAACACACAATCTGGTATCATATCAGCATTTTATTTTCCAAGTTGCTTATTCGAGTTGCGGTCAAAAATAGCAACAGGTGGCGCCAGTAGCTCACTGAGTGCAACCATTTGTGACCCTGGACCACAAAACCGGTCTTAAAGGAGAAGTCCACTTTTAAAACAAAGATTCATATATAATGTACTCACCCCCTTGTCATCCAAAATGTTCATGTCTTTCTTTCTTCAGTCGTAAAGAAATTATGTTTTTTTGAGGAAAAAAAATCTGGATTTTTCTTCATATAATGGACTGATATGGTGCCCCGATTTTGAACTTCCAAAATGCAGTTTAAATGCAGCTTCAAACTAATGCGGTTGTAAACGATCCCAGCCGAGGAAGAAGGGTCTTATCTAGCATAACGATCGGTTATTTTCATAAGAAAAAAAATACAATTTAAATACTTTTTATTCTCAAACGCTCGTCTTGCCTTGCTCTGCCTGAACTCTGTGTATTCTGGCTCAAGACAGTTAGGGTATGTCGAAAAACTCCAATTGTATTTTCTCCCTCAATATCAAAAATCATTTCAAAGTCATCCTACATTACTACAAAAGTACCATCCCAGTCTTTGCAAAGTAAACATGCAAAAAAGGGATCAAAAACCCTTAACAGAAAAGGTAAAACAGCGATATAGGACGATTTTGAAGTTGAGGGAGAACATGAGATGGGAGTTTTTCGACATACCCTAACTGTCATGAACTGGAACAAAAACAGTCCAGGCAGAGTAAGACAAGACGAGCGTTTGACATTAAATAGTATATAAATTGTATTATTTTTATGAAGATAAACGATCGTTTCGCTAGATAAGACCCTTCTTTCTCGGCTGGGATCGTTTGAAACCGCATTTGGGATCGTTTAAAGCCGCATTTAAACTGCATTTTGGAAGTTCAAAATCGGGGCACCATTATACTGAGAAAAATCCTGAATTTTTTTCCTCAAAAAACATAATTTCTTTACGACTGAAGAAAGAAAGACACGAACATCTTGATGACAAGGGGGTGAGTACATTATATGTGAATCTTTGTTTCGGAAGTGGACTTCTCCTTTAAGTAGCATGGGTATATTTGTAGCATACAAATACAATGTATGGGTCCAAATTTTCTTTTATGCCAAAAAATCATTAGGATATTAAGTAAAGATCATGTTTCATGAAGATATTTGTAAATTTCCTACTGTAAATACATCAAAACTTAATTTTTGATTAGTAATGTGCATTGCTAAGAACTTCATTTGGACAACTTTAAAGGTGATTTTCTTAATATTTTTTTTTTTTTTTTTTTTTTTGCACCCCCAGATTTCAGATTTTCAGATAGCTATATCTCGGCCAAATATTCAAATATTGTCATACCCTAACAAATCAATGGAAAGCTTATTTATTCATCTTTATTCATCTTATGACTGGTATTGGGGTCCAGGGTCACATTTCATGTCATGAAAAGAATGGCGCCCCCATAGTCCATAATATGTATAAAACAATGTGGATTTTTAAAGAAAATGTAAATCTTTCATGGATTTTCTGCTACATATTTCAGTAAAAGTCATCATTTAAGTTATAATTATATCTTCTAATGTTTTAAAGATATTAATTTGCTGTGATTTGGTTTTAAAATTATTAACACATTTAAGACATGTAGCTCACTAGAATGCAGTTAGTTGCCCTTAAAATTCAAGATGTGAAAGAAGGAAAAAAGAGCCTATATAGGTATATAATATTGTGTTAAATACTGTCTGAACTGTTTTTGTTTCAATTAAAAATCTGTTTTGTTACTGAATTAATGCAGTTTAATGATTTTTAAATTATATTATTACAAATGACCTTTTAGGGGGTAATTTCTCAGACAAAGTTTATGTGCAGTTAATTAGAATAATTAATTAGATTAAATGTTTTAATTGCTTAAAAGTGTTATGGTCTTTTTTTTATTTATGTGATTGTGTTTTCAGGCTAAAGGCTTTGAGCTGAGTTACCTAGAGAAAGTTCCTGAGGTGAAGGACACTGTTCACAAACAGTCTCTACTGCATCACGTCTGCTCCATCGTCGTGGAGAAGTTTCCAGAAAGTTCAGACCTCTACTCTGAGATTGGAGCTATCACTCGCTCTGCTAAGGTTAGCAGAACTCCCGCAGCGCATTTACAGCACCATCACAGCTTTTTTATCATAATTTCATATATTTTCATTATATTTAATATGGTACAGGGCAAGAACACCTGACCTTTTGTACAAAGAAAATCACATGATCACTATCACAAATTTACTTATTTGACTAGTATCCTAGAAATAGTGCACAATCTTATTTCGCCTTTATTACATTTCTTTGTTTTAAATATTTTAAACACTAAAACTTTGTTCATTTCCAGATTTAAATTAGATTTTAATCCCAGAATTTCAATATCGTCTCGGATGTTTGGACTCCAGTGTACAAACAATGGCAGTGTGCCACGTGCAAAGGAAGAAATCAAGGCTTCACAAATCCATGTGTTGTTGCTAAAAGTAATGCATTGCTTTTGAAGTGAACGGACCAATCATGAGCTGCCTTTATTAAACACCGGTTGTCCTGTCTTCTTCAGGTTGACTTCGACCAGCTGCAGGAAAACCTATCTCAGATGGAGCGTCGCTGCAAAGCATCCTGGGATCACCTAAAGGTCATAGCCAAACACGAAATGAAACCAGCCCTTAAGCAGCGCATGTCGGACTTCCTTAAAGACTGTGCAGAAAGAATTATCATCCTAAAAATCGTGCATCGTCGCATCATAAACAGGTGCCTAAATATGTTTGCAAACATATTCTATCTATCTATCTGTCTATCTGATTTCATACCACCTATGAATGTGGTTTGAATCTAGTTTGCAAAAATGTGAGTTGGATTTTGTGTTTTTTTGTTGTTCAGATGTTGTATATGCTAAAAGCATCATTGGCTTTGTGCTGCCTGTCTGAACTAAGCCTTAGAAATTTTGCAGAGATGTCTGAAGATCACTTAAAGTGATGTCGCTGTGTGTTTAATCTACAGGTTTCACTCATTCCTGCTGTTCCTGGGCCACCCTCCTTACGCAATACGAGAGGTGAGCATTCATCGCTTCAGTAAGATTCTGAGTGAATTTGCACTTGAATACCGAACCACCAGAGAGCGAGTGCTGCAGCAGAAGCAGAAACGAGCCAATCACCGTGAGAGGAACAAGACCCGGGGCAAAATGATCACAGAGGTGAGTGTGAACAATTGCAATACAAGATTACTATGCAAGGATCAGTTTATAGGGATAGTTTACCCAAAAATGAAAATTCTGTAATCATTGATTCACACTTATGTCGTTACAAACCTGTTTGAATTCTGTTCTTCTACTGAACACAAACAAAGATATTTTGAAGAATAACTAAACAGTTGACGGTAGCCATTGACTTCCATAGCAGTGTTGCCAAGTCTGTGGTTTTCCCGCAGAATTGGGCTACTTCAACACTGTTGCCGCAGGTTGTTTTTGATGTCCGCGGGTTGAATCGACCCCAATAACGTCCAGTGTTGGGCATGTTACCTAAAAACGTAATTGGTTATAGTCACTAGTTACTTCTCACAAATTGACTAAATGAGTTAGTATCTGAGTTACATCATTATAAAAGTAACTAATTACCAGGGAAAGTAACTATTGTTTTACTTTAAAAAAAAAAAAATAAAAATGTCACAACTTGGATGCCCCAAATATTAAATATGTTGAATGAAATTTAAATTAAATGATTTTTTTAGTTTGCTCACCAGATATATAAAGCTTAATGGCACAGTTTTTTAAATATCTGAATGTACACTTAGCATCAGTCAGTCAAGCATTATAATATGACATGATAATTTAGCATTAAACTTTAGTAATTACAGCTTTAAAATAACCATGTATGAATGCATATTTCGTCGCCTTAGAATTATAAGGTTCTATCTGACATTTTTGTCAAAATTTAGTTATTCACATATTCTTATTCGGTGACAACGTATTTACATTATGTGATGTTTCTTTTGTAAGCTGTGTACATTTTGGGCCTTTTTTAAGAAAACAAAAATGGTTCTATCAACAGAAGTCTATGGAACACAAAAACTTATTTTGAAGCTCAATATCTCAAAAGTGCTCAGAATGCAGATAGAACCTTATAATTCTAAGGTGATGCTTTGTCATATTTACTGAACTTAGGACTGGTGGTAGTGCGTAAGATATCGTTTGTATTTTAGTGTTTCTATAAAAAAATAATACTGAAAATAAAACAAAACTACTATGAATTCTACTACTAATAACAAAATAAAACGCACTAGGGATTAATGAGCTGCTGGGTTCATGAATATTAATCACGTTGTCTGCTTTCACTCAAACTGATTTGCTGAAATCGAAAACAGGGCTGATAATAGGTGAGCACCAGCCAATGAGATTGCCGTTTGCGCATTAGTTTCACCTACTACCCGAATTCCAAAGGAACTCCGTTATTTTGATAGGAAAATACAGCAAAGAATATATACATAACGACAGCTAGTCATGTGCTTTCGCACTAAAGTTTACGGTTTGTCAAATGCAGGTACGCTGTGCGCATCCATTCAGATGAATTGAAAAATAAAATCATAATAAAATTATAATAAATTATAGTAACGCTGCATGTTATTGTCAGTAACGGTAACGGCTTTGTAACAGGGGAAACAGTAATTCGTTTGATTACTCGTTACTGAAAAAAATAACGCAGTTTATTTATAACGTCGTTATTCCCATCACTGATAACGTCATATTTAGGCCCTGAATTGTGTATTTACCAGGGGAACCCTGACAAAACACGCGTACTTTATCCCCCACGAAACGCAATTGAGCTAGTTTTGAGTAGCAAATGGGCGGGTTTTGTTGTGAAAACCTGGCAACCCTGTTCCATAGCTATTTTTTTTTTTAATAGCTGACGTATACTGTTTGGTTACCCACATTCTTCAGAATATCTTTGTGCTCAACAGAAGAAAAAACTCATTAAGTCAAAAAAAAATTCTGTCGTCATTTATTCTCCCTCATGTCGTTCCAAACCTATATGAATTTCTTTCTTGTGTTGAACGCGAAAGTATTTTGAAGAATGTTGGTAACCAAATAACATTTTCAAAATATCTTCTTTTAATAATGTTATAAGGGTGAGTAAATGGTGACACAATTTTTTATTTTTGAATGAACCATCCCTTTAATATTAAGGGAAAAGTTCTTTAGTCTAAAAGAAATTAAGGTTTTTGAGGAAAACATTCCAGGATTTTTCTCCATTTCAATGGAAGCCATAATTGCAGTTTCAACGAAACTTAAAGGACTCCACATGATGCCAACCAAGGAACAAGGGTCTTATCTAGTAAAACGATCAGTTATTTTCTAAAAAAAATAAAATTTTAGATACTTCTTAACCACAAATGCTCATCTTGGACTAGCTCTGTGATGCACGTCTGTCTTCACACATTACATAATCACATTGGAAAGGTCACATGTGGTTAGTTCTTCATCTCCAGTTCATAACTTCAAAATCATCCGACATCGTTGTTTGACCTTTTTTTGGTAAAAGCCGTTTGACTTTCTTTGCACGTTTGCTAAACACTGGGTTGTAGTCACTTTCCGATGTGACTATGTAATGCGTTAAGTCAAGGTAGTGCAAGATAAGCATTTGTGGTTAAAAAGTGTATTCATTTTTATTTTTTTGTTAGAAAATAACAGATTGTTTCACTAGACAAGACCCTTATTCCTCAGCTGGGATTGTGTAGAGCCCTTTGAAGCTTCACTGAATCTGCAATTTGGACCTTCAACCTGCTGATCCCCTTTGAAGTCCATTATATGGAGAAAAATCCTGGAATGTTTTTCTTACAAACATAATTTCTATTCAACTGTTAAAAAAGAAAGACATGGATATCTTGAGCCTTTTTCAAAAAGCTGTTTAATTTCTGTGCTTCATCTTTGCACCACAAGAGGGAGTCATTATTCTTTCAGATGCTTCCAGCGTCTTATTCACACTCTGTGTCTACTTGAGACCAGTGAGGTCTGATTGTTATCGTGTGTGTGTTCTATTTCCCTGCGTCCGCCTCAGGGTGTTCAGAGTGGCCACAAAGCACGCTCACCACTTGCATTACAATAATAAAACATTGTAAACCTAGCAGTCTTTTGTCGTGGGTTTTGCAGCTCTGGACTTGCCCTGGGTATTTGTTACTCCAGGAGGCCAATTTAATGCCTCTCATGGGGGATGTCATAGCCAGGATAGCCCTTCATGGCGTGTTATGCTTGGCGGGGGTCTTCCTTAGTCTAAGAAGGGTGTCTAATTCAATCTCTGTGTGAAAATCCAAACCTTTGGATGTCCCTGTAGGAGCGCTGAATGCAAGCTCACGCTCTGTAGAGGTAGAGCTGAGGTAAAGGAAGGAAGTGCAGTTACACATGTTGCTGGAAAACAAGAAGTCCAAGTGGATTATGTAGAGATGAAACGTGTGTTTACATTTTTGAAACCTCGTTTTGAGAACAGCTTGTAACTGGGCTCATTTTAAGTTTTTTTATTTATTTTTTGTTTTGTTTTGTTTTTTTCTCACATGCAATAACGATATATACGTTGAATCTCACTAAAATGCACATAGGTCATTTTATAACACAAGCAAAAAAAGGGGGAAAAGAAGTTATATTTTGCATAAAGTAAATTATTTTAAGGTGATTCTTGTTCAATTATTGATATTATGATCATTTTAAATGTCATTTTTTAATTGATTTAAATCTGCAAAAAATGTCCAGGTCAAATTTTATCTCAAAATATTGGAATAGTTATTTAAAATAAAATAAAATATAAAATAAAAGCACAACAAATGCTGCCATTATGTTTATCAATTTACCAAATTTTCCATTTTAATAATATTTATTTTATTTATTTACCAACAAATGTGAAATTCTGTTGTTTAATTTTAAAATAAAATAAATTATATAAATAAATAATCATAAATGCAGCACAACAAATGGTACATTGAAGTTTTTAGTTTTACTATCATTGAAGTGATAGTACCATTTTAATTATTTATTTATTTCCCAGTGTGAAATGTAGTTGTTTTATTTTATGGTCATTGGAGTTGGTGGAAAAATGTACTTATCCTGAATTAAAATAAATAAAATAAAATAAAAAAAAGCATAAATTTAGCACAACAAATGCTGCCATGATGTTTACCATTTTAACAAATTAATTTATTTCCCGAAGTGAAAAGTTTTTGTTTTATTTTATGTTTATTGGAGTTGGTGGGAAAAAAATTACTTATCCTGAAATAAAATAAAATAAAATTCAATTATTTATTCATTACTTTCTTCCTGCCTTCCCAGTGTGAGATGTTGTTGTTGTTGTTTGTTTTTTTTTTATTTATGATCAGTAGAGTAGTTGGAAAATGTACTTATCATAAAATAAAATAAAATAAAAAAAGTTATGTATTTATTTATTTGTTTGGGGTAATATATGACCTGGACATTTTTTTTTAGTTGCCTAAAGTGCACTAGAATGAAATTCAGGCTAGTACTTTTTAAAATTTGTTTTGGAACTAAGAGTCTTGAAGTGCCAAACCAAATTCCAAAAAACCAAAACATTTCCATCTTCTCCGTCACGTGACATCTTTCATTTCTTCTCTGTAGAGTGATGAGGAAGAGGATGATGAGGTATGCGTGTATCAGTGTGCTTTTCTGCGCTTGTGCATGGACGGGTTTCACGTTTCTTCCTGTGATTCCACTGACCTGTAATGTCTAGCATGTATTACCAGAGCATTTCCAAGTTTGTACAGTATCTAGAGGATGTAAGGGATTGAAGGATTAATATTTGTACTATTTTTTATTGTATGCAATGATCGTGCTTCTCCATGTGGACTTGAACAGAAGATAAGAGCATGTTAAACTTTTGTAAATAAAACATGTTAAACAAAGCTAATACAGATGTAAAACTATTTCAAGATCAACTCTGAATTGAAAGTTTGCTATTAATAAGCCTTTATGCACTAATAAATGACTAATGTGTGAATAATATACTAAACCACCAACCATAGATTGGAATTATTTATATAAAACATATTTGTCTGAAGTGAGACTAATAGTAAATGATGAAAATATATAACACAACCAAACAAGTTTTTATATAGAATGAATTGATTTCTTTATTATTTCTCTCCTCAGAGTGGGAAGTTTGCAGGGACTCCTCTGGAGGGTCAGGAGAGTCAGCCGCAGGGTTTGGGCTACACGGAGGACGCAGCTGAACATGAGCAGATGACTGCAGTACTTCGCACCAGCCTGCAGGGTGGCGACAGTCAATCCTCTGTCCTCCCCGGCCTCCGCACACGGACTCGAGCCACTCGAGGTATATTTGTGTATTTAGAGCTACACATGATGCTGATTTGCAGTAGCCATACGTGCTCAACTTGACGCAAACGTTCCATACTTCTCATCTTTGTTTTCTAGGCCATACAGCACTTTTGTCTGCTGCAAATGAAGACACTTCTAATTGCACAAATGACACAGCGGATGAAATCATGGAACGCATTGTGAAATCAGCCACTCAGGGCCCCAGTCAGCGCGCACAGCCCCGTGAGAGGAGACGCTCCAGAGCCAACCGCAAATCCTGTGAGTCTGCGAATACCACACACACAACTTGTTTGGAAGGGCTTATCTCTATGCCCTAAACCCGTCAAAGAGTTTAGTTTAGAGTTTTGAAGGGATGACGGGTGTAGAGGACCAAAAACTGTTCTTTGGAACACACTTCAGGTTGTCCCAAAAATGAAAATTCTGTCATTAATTACTTATCCTCATGTCGTTCCAAACCCGTAAGACCTTTGTTCGTCTTCGTAACACAAATTAAGATATTTTTGATGAAATCCGAGAGCTTTCTGACCCTGCATAGACAGCAACGCAACTGACATGTTCAGAAAGGCCGGAAATGATTGTAGTAAGACCAGAAAGGTAGCAATATTGTTAAAATAGTCTCTCAAAAATTAGGGTTGAACCTTTGATGTCTCACAGACTATTTTAATGATGTCCTTACTACCTTTCTGGGCCTTGAATGTGTCAATTGTGTTGCTGTCTATGCAGGGTCAGAAAGCTCTCGGATTTCATCAAAAATATTTTAATTTGTGTTCTGAAGATGAACAAAGGTCTTACGGGTTTGAAACTACATGAAGGTGAGTAATTAATGACAGAATTTTTGGGTGAACTATCTCTTTAAATATGGTAGCCATGATTGTACTCATTCCAAAGTGGCCTTCGGAGGAGGATTTGTCCCTTTTGGAACCAAATTGTCAAAGATTTGGTAGCAATTGACTGCCATCATATGACTGACAGACTGCAACGGTTTGAGTTATTAAACAACATCAATTAAACATTAAACAAATGTTTCGGATAGATTTTTTAATCATCCTTGTTTTAAAAATAGATGATATTTGATTTATTGGTATTAGTTTAAATAGTTTATTATACTTTTAAATTGTAATAGGAGTTTGAGTATTTAAAGTTCTCTATATCTATATCATCTTGAGCGCTTCGTTCTCTCATTCATTCCGTTTTGATTTCCTCTACAGTAAGAAGAACACTGAAGAACGGTCTTACGCCAGAAGAGGCGCAGGCGCTGGGATTGGCCAGCAGCTCCGAGATGCAAGTGTGAGACAGCAGCAGCCGCTCAGGGTCTCGGCACACACACCTAAACACAAACAAGCTAGGACAGGTCACTTTAGCTCGTGTTTGCTTTCCTCTGGAGCGGGTGCATGTTTCTGGGTTTGTGTTTTACGACGGTTATTGCTGTGGACAATTTGTATTCTCACAGGGGAAAGGGATTATAATCACTAACCCACTATACTTTAGTTATCCTGGGACGTGTAGTCAGACCATACTCCATTTACTAGCTTATGCATTTTGTCCCAAGGTGGTCGAAGAGAATCATTGAAACCACTCAGGTGCATGTTCACTGTTCCTGCGGACTGTTAATGATATCCCAAACATTGTTTTAATGCATTTTTGAAAGAGAACAAGCACAGTTGCAGCGCAACTTCCTGATGCACAACATTTATAGACGCTCACACACACACACACACAGCCTGTAGAATGCTGATTGTCCAGTTCTCCAGTACAGAGACGAACGTCCGTCTCTTACCGCTGTGGCCTTCAGAATGATCCCAAAGAACCGTGTTCGAAGATGACTGGATGCTGTCTCACCGTTTTTGTTTTGTACTGGCTGTTTGGATAAATTCAAAAGGCATTGAATAGTAGCACCTTTAACGTTCATATCTTGTGTAAATCAGCAGCGATTCTTCCCTGGTTTACTGCTGTGGTAAAACTTGTTTGTTTCTTTGTTTGTCCTGTTTTAAAAAAAGCAGGGCTTCTCATGTCACATGTCCGACTGCTTTCAGATAGCTTTAGGTTGCGCAAGAGTGATAGGGAAAAAAAAAAAAACATAAAAAACGTAAAACCTTTTAATTTCTGCTAAACCGTGAAGTCTCTTTGTCCAGTCGAAACCTGTTTAACTTGGATAAAGATGATCAAATTACTTTGCACACAAATAAGAACAAACTAGAAAGTCGTATTTCTCTTTTCCTTCCAGCCGTCATTTCCTCATTCGTTGTCTTTGTAGTAATTCATTTATTTCAACATGCAAAAGTAGATAATCGTCTATTTAAATGAAAGGACTTCTAGCCATATTTGGTTTTAAAAAAAATGATGGCATTATAAAATGAGTGCCTTGACGAAATGTTGCTTTTTTGTGAGAATCTCATTATTTGGTCAGCAAAGGAAGGAAGAGGAAAAGATTTTAGGGCATTTTAAAGGATTTGTTCTAATCCAAGTTGGATATTTTGGGTATGAATTGATCAAGATGTGAGCTAAAAGTTAACTTTCTAGCAAAAACTTGTTCATTTTGTCACAGAAAGTTATATGATTTCAAATTATAGCCCACAAGTCATAGACTACTTGTTTTAGTGTGTTTTCTTAACAATAGGTCAAAGTACATGGATGTGTGGAAAAGAGCAGCATGACGATTCTTCAAAATAGTGAACATTTTTACAGAACTGCAATAGTCATATTGGTTTGGAGAGAGTAAATTACAAAATACTTTTATTTTTTGTCCTCTGTGGTAATTTCGATAAATCTTTTTTTTTGGGAAATTGGAAATTTCACAGATGTACCAGAGAGACACGTGTCCACTGTTAATAATAATAATAATAGTACCATTCAGCACCTTATCATGTGTAGCATGCAATTTCGAAAGGAATTGGAAAATTGAGTATTATAAACTTTATGTTTTTCAACCTTTTTCCCTCAGATTTTTATTCTGAGCATTATGTGGATAAGAGATTAGATACGTGTAAAGTAGAACCTTGATGTAGAGGCTAAACATGAGAGAGATGCTGTACAATTGTGTAAATGTCACTTCAGCGTTTTTATTTTTTGTTGTGTTCATGTTTTGTTTGTATTTTGTATAGAATAGTGTATTATAGGTCAAAAGCAGTGTTATTCTGTGAAAATTCTAATTTAAGAGAAATTAAGCCATGCATGGTTCAAACAATAACAAACGTCAGCGGGCGATGTCATTATTTTGTGGATGTAGCCTGTGATGTCTCGATACCCTGTGAACATAGCTTTTGTTTCATGTGTTTACGCAGCACAGACTTGAAACATTGTCATGCACCCATCAGCCCTGCTCAAATGGCCTTTGATATTATTGCACTCGCATACTGAGTTTCACCCATCGCTACAAGTGCCATAAAAGTTGGTTTTGAATAAAAGATCGAGAATGTGAAAATTTGACTTCTAAATTCCAAATGGAAAAGCATTTACTGTACTTTGCAATAAAAAGCTTTTACAGCAACACCTAGAACACAGAGTTGGACTCTTTCTTTCTTGGTAAATGTGTAATTGTTTTCAGTTAAACCGAACTGTTGTGTGAAAAAATCTATAAATAAATAAATACTGTCTCTATAGTACTTTGGCCACAAATTAGTCTGATTGGTCAAAAAAAGTTCAATTTGGTCATCTGGAAAGTATTTACAGCGCTTCACTTTTTCCACATTTTGTTATGTTACAGCCTGGCTGTGTGTCCACCAAACTGTTTTAGCCAGCTGAAAATGGACAGCTGTTGAGACCAAGCGGCAACCTCCCGGTCTCCCTCTTGAAGCCAACACGGAAGTGACTATAACTGCAATCCCCATGTTAAAATCCCCAACTTTACAGCAGAAAAACGTGTTTACAGCCTGGTACAAAAAGTGGTTTTGGTATATATAGCTAATTTTGCCCTTCATGTCAACTGTGAGGGGGGTGAATATTTTCATAACTCATCCGTTTAAATTGTATTAAGCCTTAAAGTTCTGCATGGGCGTGGCCACTTGAGTGCCAGGTGGATTGCCGCTGCTGTCATCACCGTTGCGCTAGGTGGGTGTGGTTTCAGCAACCAGCTCCACCCACGTCCCACCTCTTTGCCCATTTTCGATTATCCGGGAGTGACGTGCAGTGACGCGATTCCAAGATGGCGACGGCCAACTCCCGCCCACTAAGAGCTTCAAAAATACTCTTCAGAAACCTATGGGTGACATCACGGACACTACGTCCATATTTTTTACAGTCTATGGTTGAGACGCTGTGGTTGCTACAGTATGATACAGAATATCCGCGTATATATATAGCAAACACATAGCGAATGAAATGTTTCTCCAAGCATTATTTTTCATAACAATATTATAGTAGTCCGGCAATTTAATCTGTTAAAGACAAAGAAATGTTGCTTGGTCGTACTACGAGCAGGGTGGTCGGTATTAGTCCCGCCCCTCCTCCACTCTGATTGGTTAGCTGACCAGAAAGTGACAGTGATGAGCGCAGCGTTTTATTCAAAGTTGAATATTCTTCAACTCTCTGCGCCATGAAAATAAACACCCGAACGCTCAGTGTGAAAAAACAAACTCGGCGCTCGGCACGCTCCTGCCGTTTTAACTCCTTAAATGCATGACTGTTTCACCAATCATTATTACATATTCGGGTCTTTAGCGGCCAGGGCCTATATATCTAGCATGGATGGATCTCTAACTTCTGCAATAGAAAAAACTCTCTTGATATTTTAAGAACAACTACGGAAGAATAAAATAAAGCATATTTTGTTACCTTTTGAAACTTAGAAGTGTTCAGTTTGAGCAGATCATTGTACCATCGCTGTCATCGTCGGAACACTTCTACAGTACATTCAGCATTTGGATGATATTCACCATCTCAACCATATTCACAAAACTTAAATAGTTTGATCGCTGGCAGCTTATTCACCACATCCACCATCAAATAACAGTAACATTTATATTTTATTGCATAAAGCCATTCAAACCACTTTAATTTTTGCTTATGATATTCTTTTGTTTTATGCCTGCGATAATTACGAGTTAAACATCATGTCATTTTTGCCTATTAAACAGTGCCACCTCAAGCAATAAAGGTGAATTGCATGTATTTAGTCATCAGATATTTACATATTTTTGCGCACGGAAAATATTCTTACACTATTACCAAACTCCCTTTAAAGGGGTCATCGGATGCCCATTTTCCACAAGTTGATATGATTCTTTTGGGTCTTAATGAAAAGTCTATAATATACTTTGGTTAAAAATTCTCAATGGTTGTGTAAAACAACACCCTTTTTACCTTGCCAAAACCAGCTCTGCAAAAATCATCTCATTCTGGTCGAGGCTGCTTTAAATGTTAATGAGCTCTGCTGACCCCGCCCCTCTCTTCTCTCTGTGGAGAGATGAGCCGGTTTACTTTAGCCGCATTTAGCCGCGTTTAGCCGCTAAACTAGCACATTATTAGGAAAGGCGATCGCAAAGATTCATAAAAAAACCCTTATACTCACTTCTGCTGTAAGTGAAGCTGGATCACAAATGATTTGCACGAACATAGACGGATATATGTAGATCGGGAGGCGCATTCCCTTCACAAACAAATGTAATCCACTGCATCTTCAGTGGCTCAGATGTCAGGAGTAAATGACAACCACTATGTTCATTATTACATCCAGCAACACAACACCCCAATCGCTCAATCAGCGATATTCTTGTATAACTTACATCTCTGCTCCGGCATCGAAACAAAGAGGGCAGACTGTGACAGCTGATCTGAGGTAAAATGCTCATGTCAATCAACTATCGTGGGAGCGGACTCTGTCGGCGTGACGCCACAACGACAGGCATCTGAGAATGGCTCGATTTGAAAAAGGGGATTATTTTTACAGATTAATTAAAAGACACTGCATGGATTTTTATCATAAGGCACATGTGTACATACACTGCCAACACACATTAATGTTGAAACAACATGTAAAAGTGAACTTAGCATCCGATGACCCCTTTAAATGTTTTATTTTTTCTCACCAAATACTTTGTTACCAAAATCTGTTTTTGCATGTCTAATTATTTGTAAGCATAAAAACAAAACTTATTTCAACTTATTTTTAAAACAGCCTTATAAATTTTTTCTCCTCAGAAATTCAGTGTTGTGCATGTAAATTTTTTCTAGTTATCAAATAAAGGCAGAAAACATGAATTAAACTCTGGAAAACAAACATGGAAGAAATGTGTGATTATTCCTTAAAAAATAAAGTTTTAATAATGTTAGTAGTAGTAGTAGTATATACATTCTGCTGAACGATAATATTTTTAATATTATATTTTTACTATACTTTTATTTTGACGGGTTGCCGTGAATACCTTTAAATTTGACGCTAGTTTTACTCAAATGAAACTGTAAAATGCTCATGAAGTGACTATCAGAGAAGTTCTGGAAATTGTTTGTGTATTTATGTCCTCATTTAGTGAGGCGGCAGAGGCTGAAAACACTGCGAGCGTCACGTGTGCTACAGTATGTGTAGTAAACAAAACTCTTCATTCACACAGAGACACGCAGAACACTCAGGATTCATATTTAAATAGTCTTTTGCAGCTTAATATTTACAGATACTAGTCCGTATCATGATTTGATTTAAGTGTAATGACCTACGTTTGATTAATTCATTCAAAGTTTGACAAATTACGTGAAATTCCGTGTTATACAATAAATTATAGGGCCCTACATACAGATGCATTTCTGAGAGATAAAGTCATAAGTACTTTTTTCTCCCCCATACAATTCATATAAACTCTCCAAGAACAGGGTTGTTAGACATATCACCACCTTTATTTAGGGTCATGTACAGCAGATGGTTCTTTTGCGGTGTCACAGAGCTCCTCTAAAATGAGCTGTGACAACATAGAAACTGATGGAATCTCATTACAATCATAATTGTATGACAATTTTAGTGCAACAACAGACATGTAACATGCCTAATGCAGTAAAGATGTTGGTTGTACAAGACCATACAAAAACAACCTTGTGTGTTTGTTTGTTTGTTTGTTAGATATATCTATGGCAAAAGTGAGTTTGCATTTGTCCCCTTAACTTTTTCAGCAAGGACAGAAAGATGCCATGGAAAAGCAAAAAAGAAAAAAGAAAAGAACAAAATTTTCAACGGTAGGTCAAAAAGAAACGAAAAGCAAATGAGCTCAGATCACAGAAAGGAAATAAAAGACAAAATCCAAAGTCTAGGATTCATGGTAAAATCCAGTGCAAACTATGTCTTTTCTGCAAGTTGTATGCAAACTACAAACTAAAGAAAGTGATCAAAGCAAGAGAATATATATTGATTCCTAGCCTGTCTATGTCTACACAATAGCTACACAATGTCCCTGAACAATAGGGTCTGCACAGTACTAGAAGAAATTAATTGTAGAAATTTCAAGTTGGAAGGTTTTCCAAATACAAACAGCAAGTCCACATCAATGAACTTTCATACTGCTCAGATTTAGTATCTCTATAAAGCTGAAGATAGCTGTACTTTTCCTTTTTGCAGTTTTACATGTGCACTTTTTAGGGATGTAATATCAAATGTCGATTCCGAAGCACCAACAGTTTATATTTATATATACACACACATATATATATATATATATATACACACACATATATATACACATATATATATATATATATATATATATATATATATATATATATATATGTATGTATGTATGTATATATATATGTATGTATGTATGTATATATATATGTATGTATGTATGTATATATATATGTATGTATATACATACATACATATATATATATATATATATATATATATATATATATATACACATATACATATACACATATATATATATATATATATATATATATATACACATATACATATACATATATATATATATATATATATATATATATATATATAAATTTTGTTTTAAAAAAAATCTGACACTGGTCAAAAAAAAAAAAAAAAAGGAATGACATTTTTGTGTATGTGTGTGTATAGTGCAGTTTACTTAAGGAATTACCACTCTTATACAGTTACCTGATATGTGATAAGAGAAGAGAGTGTATTATTAACTGACAGTTAACTAGTAAAACCAACGCAGGTTTAAGACAATTTCAGCCTAGGACACTTCAGGCAAAACAAAAAGAGAACGAAAGAAATTCGGCCTGCTTCGTACGATAACTGCTGATGACATAAACAGAAATTCATCTTTTTGTTTGTCCTTTTTTTCTGTCAAACATTAAATAAAAAACATATATCAAGCATATGTCAGTTAGGCACTCATGATGTGATAATAAAATGAGTGCGTGAAATAATAAAAAGAGTGCTTGCATTTCCCTCACGTCCACCTCTGGATTTAGGCTTAACATTGCACAATATCACATAAATTGCTTTTTTTTTTTTTTTTTTTTTTTTTTTTTTTTTTTTTTTTGAAGATTAAACATCTAGTCTTTTTCTGTTTGCATCATTTCAAGCTTCATTGCATATAGATTTCTTTGCCAGATTTCTCACACTAGCAAAGTAAATGTCAATTTTAACCTAGAACACCGAATGAATTCATTCATCTATCCGCCCGCTTGACCAGTCCTTACAGGTCGAGGCAAAATAAATTAGCCGTACAGGAAGAAAGCACCCAAACTTAAGAGATGGTGAAGCACACTTACATACAATTAAAGCTTATCATCCACAGTGTTTTAAAAGCCTCAAATGGTTCTATCAAAATGTAAACCCCACTTATCTAAACCAGTCAGGTAACTGGAGCTTCCATACTTAAAAACTTTAAGTTTAAAACTTGTTCAGAGGTCGCGCTAACCGAAAATTCTCCGTCATTGACGGATTTTTTTTTTTTTTTCAGGGACGGAAAAATCTGAAGGCTGTCCGTCATTTTGACAGATTAGACTGAGGGTGACGTATTGTAAATTGTAGCTGTAATTCCCACTCCTGTCCAGTTGGTGGCGAGTACGCTCCAGTCAGCAGAGCACGGGATACGAATGTTTTCCTATGTGTTTGATTACGCACAGGCGAGTACACAGAAGCTACAACGATTTATCACGGCACATTAAAGAGCGCCAAAACCGTATTTATTGCTTGAATTTTCTAAGGAAATTGAATTTGAAATCTTAGACTTTGTTTCATATCAAAAGTAACACAAATCCTATTGCTATTTATTGGAAGGAAGACGCACTATGTACTATTCAAACATCAACTGAAAACAGCATAGACCAAGAGATCGATTGTGATTTAAGAATCGATATTGGTTCATTAAAATGAGAATCTTTTAAAATTGATGATTTTATGATTTATTTCATTTTTTTTACCCAGCCCTAATGTATTTTGTTGTTTGTAAACACTGTGCACTGAGGTCCTGTAGGTTCATGCTTAAAAACTAAAATGTGAACAAAAATAAAAGAAAATTAAAATGACGGGTAATAACAGATTATGACAGAATTTTTACGACCCTGCTGAAGTCTAGCGCAACCTCAGATATATATATATATATATATATAATTTGTTATATTTGAATTAGAATAACACATTTACTTGCTTTTATTTTTGTTCACATTTTTATCTTTAATCATGAACCTACAGGACGACACTGTAGTGTTTAAAAACAACAAAATATGCTGGGTATAAAAACAAAATACATTTCTCGATTTTTATAGATTCTCATTTTGGTGTCTCAGCTGATGAATGAACAGTACATAGTGTGTACTGTTCATTATTAGGCCTTCCAATAAATAGCAATAGGCTAGGCTTTTTGTTATTTTTGATATGAAAAAGTCTCAGATTTCATATTCTGTTCATTTCATTAGGAAATTCAAGCAATAAATACAGTTTTGGCGCTCTTTAATGTGGCATGATAGATCACTGTATCTTCTGTTTCTCGCCTGTGTGTAATCAAACGCATAGGAAAACATTTGTGACAGTTTCATTGTTGTTCTGGATCCCCTGCTCTGCTGCCAGACTGGAGCGCACTCGCCACCAACTGGACAGAGGTGGGATTGCAGTTACAATTTACAATCGATCACCCTCAGTGTAATCTGTCAAAAGGACGGACGGACTTCAGATTTTTCCGTCACTGTTCAAATTCTGTCAATGACAGAAAATTTTCAGTTAACGCAATCTCTGAGATATATATATATAAGATATATATTATATATATAAGAATTAGCTTACTGTTGAAATGTAGCACCAACAATTTTTTCATGGCAAGTTTTGGGTCTCTAGACTCTATGGTGCACTTAAGAGATAGTCAAGAGAAAACGAAAAGAAATATCTGAACAAAAAAAAAAAAAAAAAAAAAAAAAAAAAAAAAAAAAAAGAAAGTAAAGAAATACCCCCATACCAGAGGCTGACCAATCGCTGTAATTCCCCTGGGAAGAAAAAGTGCAGTCACAGTTATCTCCAGGACCTAGGGTAGAAAAACCCTGTCTCCCAAACTTCCTCTGACGCAGCTAGTGGGGCGACTCCAGCATCTCCATTAGGAAAGTGTCAATGGGGGTGTCTCCAATCAGTTTAAAGAAGAAAAGATGCTCCAGACACTTAAGGCCAATGGAACGCAACGCAGGAAGTCGGAGGAGGAGCTTGGCAAACCTGTGAGTAGGCAAGCAAGCCGATTTTTTGGCACCTCCCACATCTTTATGAGATGAAAACATCTGACTGCTTATGACTTTTATGAATGTCAGTGTGCTGTCTACTTGAGGACTTCACATACAAAAATTTCAGTAAATCATAAAAGAGATCATTCACATGTAGTACATTTAGATTCACAACATAAATTTCATTCTGAGGCTCAGCGAAACAAAGAATGACAAAGAATGAACTGTGCCCGATAGCATTTCTTTGTATGTGAAATATTACAGCACCTGCTTAAACTGACTTGTGGATGCTTGGTGAATAAAACTCAGGTTTTGTCGCTGAAATACTATGCAGGCTTTTAGGAATTTGTGGTGGTACAAAACACTCACCTCCCCTGCTGATCTGGGTATTTCTGTTTGCAATAGGACTCCAGGGACGCGTACACCTTTTCTCTGAGAAGTTCCACCTCACTGCTGCTTGTCAGACCTTTGGCATCTAAGAAATATTGGAAATATTCAGCACAAACATACACCATTCTTTGGGTTTTTCTCCAGTTTTGATGTCAAAGATGTGCATAACACATGCTGTCAAAATGCCATTAAAACTCTTTATATACACCATGAGTTTAAAGTAACGGGCTATATATATATATATATATATATACACACATACATACATACAGGTGCAGCTCAATAAATGCTGTGGAAACGTTCATTTATTTCAGTAGTTCAACTCAAATCGTGAAACTCGTGTTTTAACTAAATTCAATGCACACAGAGTGAAGTCTTTGGTTCTTTTAATTGTGATGATTTTGGCTCACATTTAATAAAAACCCACCAATTCTCTATCTCAAGAAATTAGAATACTTCATAAGACCAATTTAATTATTAAAAGTATGTTCATTTACTATATATGTACTCAATACTTGGTAGGGGCTCCTTTTGCTTTAATTTGGCGTGGCATGGAGGTGATCAGTCTGTGGCACTGCTGAGCTGGTATGGAAGCCCAGGTTTCTTTGACAGTGGCCTTCAGCTCATCTGCATTTTTTGCTTTCTTGTTTCTCATTTTCCTCTTGACAATACCAAAAGGGGGTTAAATGACCATGGTGTTGGTGTGCTTGACTGACCAGAAAACTCACCGGACCTGAACCCCATAGAGAATCTATGGAAACCATTCCAAATGAAATACAAAACTTGTTCTCATATGAAAAGAGGACTTTCGACCACTTTGGTTGTGCATCTTTTTCTTCCACACTTTTTCCTTCCACTCAACTTTCTGTTAACATGTTTGGATACAGCACTCTGTGAACAGCCAGCTTCTTTGGCAATAAGTGTTTGTAGCTTACCCTCCTTGTGAAGGGTGTCAATGACTGTCTTCTGGACAACTGCCAGATCAGCAGTCTTCCCCATGAACCAAACTGAGCGACGATTTTGAAGGCTCAGGAAACCTTTGCAGGTGTTTTGAGATGATGAGCTGATTGGCATGTCAACATATTCTAATTTGTTGAGTGAATTGGTGGGTTTTTGTTATAGGTGAGCCAAAATCATCACAATTAAAAGAACCAGTCATTTTAAAAAACTTCAGTCTGTGTGCACTGAATTTATTTAATTCACAAGTTTCACAATTTGAGCTGAATTACTGAAATAAATGAACTTTTCCATGACATTCTAATTTATTGAGATGCACCTGTATATATGTATGTCCATATGTATATCATGTTGTTCCAACCCAGCTGATATTTTGAACGTTTAACCTTTTTTTGTACATACACTAATCAGTCAAAATTGAACAGTATAATTTTTACATTTTTTAAAGAAGTCTGCTCACCAAGCCTGCATTTATTTGATCCAAAGTACAGTAAAAACAGTACAATTTGGAATATGTTTGACCATTTAAAATAACTTTTCTGTTTGAATATATTTTAAAATGTAATTTATTCCTGTGATTTCAAATCAATTCAGCTACATTTTTAGCATCATTACTCCAGTCATATGATCCTTAAGAAATCATTCTAATATTCTGATTTGCTACTTTAAAAAATAAAAAAACAACATTATTTTTACACTGAAAACAGCTGAATAGAATTTTTTCAGGTTTCTTTAATGAATAGAATATTCAGAACAACAGCATTTATCTGAAATACAAATCTTTTGTAACATTATAAATGGCTTTATCATCACATTTGATCAATCTAAAGCATCCTTGCTAAACGAAAGTATTAATTTCTACCATTTCTTCCCAAAAAAAAAAAAAAAAAAAAAAAAAAAATTATACTGACTCCAAGCTTTTGTTATAGTTCATAATGTTACAAAAGTTTTTTTTTTTTTTTTTTTTTACATAAACGCTGATCTTTGGATCTTTCTATTCATCGAAGAATCCTGAAAAAAAAATGTACTCGACAGTTTTAAATATTAAAAATAATAATAATTAAAAAAAGCATATTAGAATGATTTCTAAAGGATCATGTGATACTGAAGACTGTAGTAATGATGCTGAAAATTCAGCTTTGATCATAGAAAATAAATTACATTTGAAAATATATATTTAAAACAGAAAACTGTTATTAATATAAATACAATATAATACAAATATTTGAAAATGTTACTGTTTTTGCTGTATTTTGGATCAAATGAATACATGCTTGGTGAGCAGAAGAGACTTCTTTAAAAAACTTTTGATTGTTTGTGTACAATGAGTGTTAGTTGGGTCGAAAACAACACTGGACCCCATTAACTTTCCCTATTCACTGTATGGACAAAAAAACAGAAATGTTTTAAAGGGGACATTGGATGCCCATTTTCCACAAGCTGGTATGAATTTTTGGGGTCTACATTAAATGTCTGCAAACACTTTGGTTAAAATTCCTCAATGGTTGTGTAAAACAACACCCTTTTTACCTTGTTAAAAACAGCTCTGTTCACAGTGACCCATTTCAGTGCATGTCTCTTTAATGATAATGAACTCTGTCACCCCACCCCTCTATTCCATTTTTTGTGTATAAAAAAAGAGAGTGAATGGATTTTAATCACTGTAGGGTGGTTGTGTCCACACACCACTAAGACAGATTTATATGCAAGCACCATGTAAAAGTGAAGTTTGCATCCGATGTCCCCTTTAAAAAATATCTTCCTTTTGTGTTCTGCAAAAGAAAGTATGTCAAACATGCCTGGAACAACATAAGGGTGAGTAATCAATCTTTTTCAATTGATTTTTCAATCACTTTATCAATCTTTTTTTTTAATGTGAACTACCCCTTGAAAAATTACAATCAACCAATCATCAAAAAAAAAATTCAATTAAGAAATATCGATCAAACTGTTATTGACTTTTGACTTCTCAAAACTTTTTTAGATAAACCCAAAAAAATGCTTACCTGGGTTAAACAGAACTATGGCACGCAGACAGCCAAGTTCAGTTTTGTCCATTTGCATATCACGCATCTTACAAACCAGCTCAGTCAGCACCCTGCAGACGTGTAAAAAATGAGACTAATAACCATTCTGAAAACTGCATCTCAGACAGAATTATAGGGAGCGTTTCTATACCAAAAAACATCTACACAGGTATGAAGTAAACACAAATGAAGCAGGTATTACCTGTCGAATAAGGCTCCCACCTCTGCACTGTGTGCACTCTCCCTACACAGACATTATGAACACGTTAAGCCTCTAAAACGACTATATTATTACAGAGTTGCAAACAGAGTTCAGGGTGACCTGTCAAAAAAGGCCTCCACGCCCAAGTTGTGAGGGCTGTCTCTGGGCACATGTAGACCTGTGGCCAACAGAATCTCATCCTTCACGCTGATGGAGCGATGAGAGAAGGCAGCGATCAAGAGCTCATTCCATCCTGTTAGAAAAATATCACATGCATATAGTAAAATTCTTTCGTGTACATTTATCTCAATATAAAACAAATGAACAGCGACAAGTGAGTGTAAGAATGTCAAATGCTCATACCAGCCCTGAGCAGAATGACTTGGTCATCCAGGGGCAACTCAGAGAAGTGAGGGATTCTCTTGGCCCACTCCACCAGAGTGAACAGCTGTTTGTCTGCAGCCTGGCAGATGTTAGTCACTGGATCATTGGGCTGGAGAACAGAGAAGTTACAGAGTCAGTGGAGGAAAGAGTTAGCGCAAATGCCTCTGGCACTTCTGAACAACATAAAGAGAATTTGAGAACTGATAAAAGTCTAAGTGCTTTATTCTTTGTCAATCTGTCTGTGGGGATATTCAACTCCAAACACTGAGAATTCAAAAGATGCTAATCTCTACACCAGCTCTGGGAATACCAGCATTTAAAACGTTTTAAATAAGGGCTGTTTTTTACCCAGCAGGAAACAGACTTTGCCAGGCAACAGTCTGCAACAATCAATGCTTGGCATAACTTTGCTAAAGAATTGCTTACAACCTTTCAACCAACCTCTGAAACTTCCATTTCAAGGCAACTGCTGACAATGAGCATGTTTACATGAATGCCAATATTTTGAACACTCCCAAATATTAGTTTACTGGAATAACATACTGTACCAGATTACATTTAAAGCTTGGCAAAAATCAAGGTTACTCTCTGGCAATGACATCAAAATGTAATCATTTGTGTATATGGCTCAGGGTATTGCATTTTTTACGTGAGTTCTGATCTTAAATTAAGCAATAAAATCTATGGCGTATTCCAGAAAGCTCTGGGGGAAAAGGAAACTTGTATGAGCTTGTGAGGTTTCTGCAGATTCAGCATTTTGACTGTTCCACTTCGGCTATACGAGATGAGAACATTTTTATTATTTCTTGGCTTAAAAAAAAAAAAAAAAAGTCAGAGTGTACAATACATTTTCTTTTCCCTACGATGAAACACTCACTCTGATTGGATGCACTAACACAGTAAGGGCAATTTTTGGAAACGCTGGGCCAAAACAAATTAAAAAAATAACTTTTGAGTCTCACATTATATTAAGTGGCCTTAACTACTATGTAATTACAAAAAAAAAAAAAAAAAGAAAAAAAAAAGTACAACGTACTTAGTGTGTTCATACTGCAAAACTTGCAATACTGAGGTGGGCTAAGGTTAGGGACAGGTTTTGTGGTATGGGTATTAAGGGTGGGTTAAGGTGTAACGGATGGGTCAACAGTGTAATTATAAATGCACTTACAGAAATTAATTACAGATGTAATTACATGCAAGATTTTTTTTTTTTTAAATATAAGTACAATGTATGTGGGTAGTTGACAAATAGCCAGCATAATTTTTTATTAGAATTTTATTTTTGTAATGCATGATCTTTTTTTTTTGTTTTTTTTTTACGTTCTTACTGAACTGTACCACAAATTTGTCCTATGGCGTGACATAGTAAAAATTAAGAAAATAAAATAAAATAAAAAACTATTAATCAAATAGCATGGGAGAGATTTATCTTCATTGTTAGATACTTCTTTTCATACAGTGTTATTTATTTAATTTAAAATTATAATTAACAATTTTTCCCCATGACTTGTTGGACAATTTCAAGACAAACTTTGACAACAAGATAAACTTTGCTGTCATCAATTCAAAACTGGTGAAAATTATACCATTTTAAAATGAGTGATATTTCTTTCTCCCCTACTGCAATACTCAACTGTTTTTTTAAGATATTTTGAGATCTGTGGTTCTTTTATGTGTGTCACACTAAAGGACAGAAATTGTAGTTATTAAAGTATTTATGTTTCATTTTGAACACGTCAAAGGAGAAAGAAAGTTTATTTTTGATATAAACGTTTTTTTTAATAATAATAACTATAATAATAATAATAATAATAATAATAATAATAATTTTCATCAACCAAATTCACTCTCTTAGTCAATCAGTACGTTACTGAAACTCTTCTGTCATTGCCATTATTGATATTTACTAAAACAGACACTTCTACAATTATGCCAGAGGTATGTATTAACATTTTTATGCTATTATATATATATATATATATATATATATATATATATTTGTTTTGTTTTGTTTTTTTGTAATTTATAAATGTTGTAATTTACTGAACCTTACTTGAGACAGTCACACCATAGAACAATTTGACTCAAAAAAATAAATAAATAAATAAATAAATAAATTCAAACAACACTGCAGCCTTTTTAACAACAGTTCCATGTAGGATAAAGACATGTGTAACGATATATAGCATTTTAAATAACAACATTAATTATATTAATTTTTATTTTGTGGGACCGTGAAAATGTCATGTCACATCAATAACCCATGTACACAATAAGTGCATTGTACACAGTAGTTAAGACCACCTAGTATAAAGTGGGGCCGACTTTAGTTTTCAGCAGCATTTTAATATAATTTATCTTTCTTTATTTGATTATATTGTTAATTCAATAAATAAAATATTAATAAAATATTATGAATATTTTTAAAATGTTTATAGACTGGACCGTACAGACCCAAAACCAATGCTATTATGTATTATTAGTGTGAACATAAATGTCAGTGTTTTTACTGCACTATCAACTTTAAACAACTTATACAAAATACATGATACTTCAGCCAATAATGGGTTCAGGTTTCTCATGGCTCGTTTACACCATGAGGTATGGTTCATTACATTACAGTACAGTACGGTACGATTCGGGACAGTACACCCTGATCCAGCTTGCGTTTCTACCGCCAAGAGCACCCTTACATGTTAGGTGAGGTGTATGCCGGAAAGTAGCGATCAACGTCATTCTCATGAGAGAATAAGAGAAAAAATAAAATTATAAAATACACCATTATATTTTTTGTATTTGTGCACTTTGATGTAAACAAGCCCAACATGCATGAGCAGCATGGTGGAACAAGTGAAAGAGACGCTTCATTCTTTCCTACTGTAGCACATACAACTGACGTTTTTGTCAACCAATTAACATAGTGCTGTGAGCTTAGCTCCACACTTTTGGTACATTTTCCTGTGCTAGGTACCCCAACGGAAGAGCACCAAAAAGTGGTATGTTACGGTTGCTATTTTGGTACGTCTGACAACTTCTGACAACGGAAACAGAAATAATTGCACGCCGTACTGTACTGAACCGTACCGCTCAGTGGAAATGAGCCATTAGTTATATTATTTGTTCTGTAGACTTTCTAAACAACAAGCGTAACACAGCCATGGGTGGCGTGTAAATATACTCACTGAACCAGTGGCATCAGAGTGCAAGTCTGATCTGTGCTCTACAGCTGTCTCGGCCTCCAGGATCTTCTCCACAGGCATCTCCTCATTGGCTGAACTGCTGCATTCATAGTCTCCATCCCGCTCCTTATTCTTCTGACGCTCTTCCTGAACAGCTAAAGGAGGACAGAAGAGGGGAAACTCATAAATGTCAAGGAATCAGCTCGGCCATCTGTACCACATCAGTGTGCTGTGGTACATGATCTGGCATGGAAACCAAAAGATGCGATTCAAAAACCATCACCATTGTGTCACTAAGACAGACACTTCTCGGGGAGATTGCTTCCATGTACTGTAAGTTGCTTTGGATCCAAGTTACATTGAAAAATAACTAATTACCACCCAAATGACTTTCAAAGGTCAAGACAGGCTTCAAGGCCAGATTTACATTCTGTTATATATGAAAATGTAAGAACAACTTTATGTCCATATTACCTCTGAGATACAATTTTATTTATTACTATTACATTTATTATTTACAATCATTGCAATCTTTATTGTATAAATTTTATTGTATAAAAACTGATTTCTATCAAAAAATTACTGATTTTCTATCAAAATTACAATGACTATCCATTTCAACATGTTCATGGAAATAATAGAAATAAGTTGGAATTTAACAAATTTAATTCCAATTGCAATCACACTTTAAGTAAGTTAAATATTAATTCAATTAAAAAAAAAAAAAAAAAAAAAAAAAAAAAGTCCACTTCCAGAACAAAAATTTACGGATAATGTACTTACCCCCTTGTCATCCAAGATGTTCATGTCTTTCTTTCAGTCGTAAAGAAATTGTTTTTTGATTAAAACATTTCAGCATTTTTCTCCATATAATATCTCCTGATATGGTGCCCCGAGTTTGAACTACCATAATGCAGCTTAAATGCTGTTTCAAACAATCCCAAATGTGGTTGTAAACAATCCCAGCCGAGGAAGAAGAGTCTTAATCTAGCAAAACAATTGGTTATTTTCATAAAAAAAATACAATTTAAATACTTTTTGATCTCAAACGCTTGTCTTGTCTTGCTCTGCCTGAACTCTGTGTATTTGGCTCAAGACTTTTGGGGTATGTTGAAAAACTCCAATCGTATTTTCTCCCTCAACTTCAAAAATCATTTCAAAATCATCCTACATCGCTGCAGAAGTACTGACCCAGTCTATGCAAAGTAACCATGCAAAGAAGATCAAACACCCTTAACAAAAAAGGTAAAACAGCAATATAGGATGATTTTGAAATTAAGGGAAAACATTAGACAGGAGTTTTTCGACATACTCTAACTGTCATGAACCGGAAAAAAAAAAAAAGTTCAGGGAGAGTAAGACAAGACGAGTGTTTAACATTAAAAAGTATATCAATTGTATTATTGTTATGAAAATAACAAATAGTTTCGCTAGTTCAAACTCAGGGGACCATAGAAGTCCAAAAAAAAAAATCCTGAACTGTTTTCCTCAAAAAACAATTTCTTTACGACTGAAGAAAGAAAGACATAAACAACTTGGTTGACAAGGGGGTGAGTACATTATCTGTGTTCTGAAAGTGGACTTCTCCTTTAAGTAAAATAAATATTAATTATGTTGTGCATGGGTACTATTTTTAAATTAAAATTGTGTTATCCTATACATCGCTCAGTCACTCTGTTCTCTATCTGAATTGTCCATTTAAGATCCCTAATGACTGACCATTATTTTAAGTAATGTATTTTATTTATTTATTTATTTAATTGGTCCTTTTACATACAGTAAGTACTAACCAGTGAGTAGTTACACATGTCAAAAAAAACAGTAACCACACATGAACCTTTAGTCCACATAACACAGTTCTCAGCTCTTCAGATACTTAATGAACCACACAAAGGATTCAGTGCGTGAGGCACTGAATGCAAATATTTATGCACCGTTAATGAAACCAAATGTCATAAAAATCATAAGTGGTTCTTGGTTCCCAACCCTAGTTTTTGTCCTGCTGGTTGTTCCCCACCCACATATGACATGCTTTTCATCATCTGCCAGGAGCTGTGGACTAATAAGCTATTTGTTCTTACATTGTTTAACTAAACCCAATCAATCCATCGCTGTCACTGTAGCTCCATACGATCACTGTGCTCCTCCTAACACATGCAATGTCTGACACAACGTTCTCATACGAAAAAAATGCTGAATTTCCGTCACATAATGCTGATGTACCATTAAACTCATTTAAACACCAGTTGCATTACATAATGCTACTACAATGCCTTTCACCTGACTCCATTCTCCACCTACAGTACCTATACTGTATGTTTCTAAACATATAGCTTGCAAATTTCTTCATACTATAGATGATAAATCTTTAATGGAAGGCTGACAGGTACCCACCCTCTCTTTTCATTCCCATGGCCAGGCACTTCTGATAGCGGCAGTACTGGCAGCGATTACGCTGACGTTTATCGACCAGACACTCCTTGTTGTCCCTGCAGGTGTAGCTCAGGTCCTTCCTGACTGTGCGTTTGAAGAAACCCTTACAGCCTTCACAGCTGTACACGCCATAATGCTTCCCTGCACACATAAATCATGTGTCAAACAATTTCATTTTTCAAAACATTCACTGTAAACAACATGCCCTGTTGCAAATGTCTTGATAAAGGAAAATAAGATACATGTCTAATTTCAACATTACTTACTCTTCAGATATTCCCCACATTTCTAGTTTCAACATTATTTGTTCTTCAAACTTTCCTCTTTAAAAAGTGACTCAAATTGGTTTTTGACCAACGAAAATATGTACAATTTAACAATTAACTCCTGAAGCCATTTTGAAATTCCAATATCTCTGGAAATAAACTATATATAGCCTTAAAAATGAAGATTCCAAAAGGAAAGTTGGATAAGACCCAATATCTAAAAGGGAAAAAAACTTGAAAAGTGCTTTTTCCCCCATTTTTGAATAGTCACCATTGGCACATAATGCAACTAAAATCAACAGACTTTATTAATAAGCCTTCTAATCTGTGTAAAAATAACAATGCTGCTGCAATCTTTCTGAAGTCATTTTTACCCCCCTGAAATCTGGCACTGAATCTCAGGTGAAAATTGTAAGATTACCTCTACAAAATTAAAAAAATGCAGTTTCAGTGCAGCTTCAAAGGGCTCTACACAATACCAGCCGAGGAATAAGGTGTGACTAGGGTGACCACCTGTCCCGCTTTGCATTGTAACGCACAGCATTTTCACACCTTGTCCCGCACGTCCCATACTGAGAAAATGTCCCACATTTTCATCAGTCTGTTGGTTTTTAATTATCATGGATCCCGCAAAATCACATCTATGTCCCGCAACAGATCTGTTGCCAGGTGGTCACCCTACGTGTGACCTTTCCATTGTGATTACATAATGCGTGAATTGCAAAAAGCTAGTGCAACCACAAGCATTTGTGGTTAAAAAGTGTATATATATATATATATTTCTTTTCTTTTTTTTTTTTTTTTTAGAAAATGACCAATCGTTTTACTAGATAAGACCCTTATTCCTTGGCTGGGATTGTGTAGAGCCCATTGAAGCTGCATTAAAACTGCAGTTATGACCTTCACTCTGTTCGCTCTCATTGAAGTCCACTATATGGAGAAAAATCCTGGAAAGTTTCTCTCAAAAACCTAAATTCCTTTTCAACTGAAAAAAAGGAGGACATAAACATCTTGCTTAAAGCTTAATGCTCTAGTACACACCAGAGGAACGGTCCCCACAAATGGCGCACATGCGTTTCTGGGACAGCATTGGCCCAGAGCCACTGACAGACTTCAAGACAAAAGGGGGTTTAACATCATCAGAGCTGCTGACAGCATGTAACCCAGACACAGACATTGAAGAGTTTATCTGCAAGAGATAAACAGACAAGTGATGAGAAAAGTCATCAGAAGCACAATAAAAGATCACCAATACAGGCCTTTTTTATTATACGGAGAAGTCCAGAAGAACTTGAATTCCTGACTCACTTGAGAGTTGCTGATGGGTCCATAGCCAATGGATGGGGTGCCCGGAACGCCGGGAGAGCTGATGGACGAGCTGACGGCTGACAGTGGCGAATCTATGGAGCTGACAGGGCTACTGACGGCAGAAGTGGAGGGCGGTATGGAGTTCATAGATGCACACTAGACTGGCCAATAGAGAGGAAACTGTTGATCGTTGATTATCTACTGAAAGACAGTGGACACAAAGAGGGATTTAGACACAATACACTGAGTGCACTGAAAGATTTCTGTAATATTTCTGGATATATCATTAAAGCCCCAAGATGGTCATTCCAGTGAAGAATGGAAAAGAAAGCAAACCTGGTGCCATACTCACAATATCCACCTTTTCAAATGTGTTTCCTCTTGAGTATCTTAGAAAATATGGAAAAAAAAAATATTGCGAGGTGTACATTAGGAAAGAAAACGAGGCGTTTTGTCTGCTGTTTACTGCTCTATTAATCCTGCTGCAGATCCAGGCCGATGTCTAAGGCTGTGTGTCAAAAACTTAAGAAAATGACTACCTAGACAGCACACTGGGGAACCATGAGAGTGTTCGAAGATTTTAATATCAGTATGTTATGATCTACAAAGCAGTCTAAATAGGTAGCTCACTAGGTTCGAAACTTCGAACACGCCCATATTGCCCAAAAATGCTGCCTAGGTAGGCAGCTCACTAGGTTTTGGGACGCAGCCCAAATCTGTTCCTTATAATCACCCCCACCAAAACTGACACTATCAGCGCTAATGTTTGCCAACTACATATGTAATTGATAATATGTAACTAAAACGGAAAAAAACTGTGCTATTAGCGCATCTTAACACGAAAACGAGCGTTGTTGTGAAGCCCCTGACAGCGTTTGGATTATTTATTATTTAGCACGCAGCGCGGAGCCCAGCTAACATGCTAATGACGGCTAACGGACTGTTTACGATTAAAGGAAAACCATTCTGTCCGCCCCTTTTACACTAAATACACTGTTTGAAACGCACAGATGAATCTATTTACGTATAATTATTATTTTGTGCAGCATACAAACACTTCTATGCCAAAACACAAATGGCGAGACGAAATAATACGGCCAGCCCGTGTTAGCTTAGCTTAGCCTAGCTCGTCCAAGTGTTTGTTTGTTTTTCCGTCATTTTTACAGAAGTTTGCAGAGTTTATATGAGCATATCGACTCAGTCTCACCCATCAAACGCCGAATCCTCCGACAGCAACGATTCGTGTCCTTTAAAGCATCGTTTCATCTAATTTTTACAGTTTACGCCATAAATGTTTGCGTCCAGGCAAATGCCTTGTTAGTCAAGCCTCCTAGCGGACACCAAGAGTCTGTTCACTTAAGAAATATATGCAAGCAAATAAATAAATAAACAAATAATTAAATAAATATACACGCAGAAAAGTACTACATGTTCTTTTGGTTATTAAAATGTGTTATTTAGTCTGAAAGCTTTGGAATAATGACATTATTATTATTTAAGAATAAACAAATAAAGTTGGCTGTCTTTTTTTTCTTTAATTATTATTCAATTAATGCATCATAAAAAAAAAAACACCTTTTAATTTTATTTGTACAGTGCAAAGGAGCAGTCAAGTTAGCCCTCTATGGGACATTGTCATTCATAAATGACGCTAAGAAAATTGCATTAAAAATAGAATAATAATGTTCAGTTATGTGTGGAATGTGTTAGGTACACTGAAAAAGAAGAATTTTGTTGGATTTCACTTGTACCACAATAACTGATTTAGATTTCTAAGATGAAACATAATGTTAAGGTTGTTTTAATGCTTCTAAAACACTTTCCAAGCAGTGGATTTGCATCTAAATTTGTCAAGTTTTAGACATTTTCATGTGGGTTCCAAATGGAATGTTAATAAAGATATTTAATGCAACATCAAGACCTTTTCACTTCTTTTCAGATAGTGAAAATGTATTTGAATGTGTCGGATGTAAAAAACTAATTTTGGAAAATTATTTTAGTCCTAAATCTATGTAAAATATGAAGTCAGTAATTTTTTTAAGATGTGAAGTCACAGTTAGTCCCAAATACATACCGTTTTTATATATCTTAACATTCTTACTTCCAAAGTCAACTTCTTGAATCACACAACAATGCAAGACTCAGATGCATTAATATAATTTTCTAAACTCAATCTTACAAAAACATTAATATATATTTCTAGTTTTTCACATTTCTAAAACAGTATCAGCATTATTATGCATTATCTGTGCAAAAGTTACAGTTGAAGTCTTTTCAAAAACTTTTGAACAGAATGACTTATTTTGTCTTCTGGAAAACATGCAAGTATCTTCTGTACCATCTAAAAGGCAGTACTAAAATGAAAAAAAAAAAAATAAAAAATGTACACATCTTCATTCTGTTCAAAAGTTTTCACCCCTGGCTCTTAATGCATTGTGTGGCTCTAAAGCATCAGTGAGTGTTTGAAACTTTTGTAATAGTTGCATATGAGTCCCTCAGTTGTCCTCAGTGTGATAAGATGCATCTCAATATCATACAGTCATTGCTGGAAATGGTTCAAAAACATAAAAACGCTGAAAAACCAAAGATTTTTTGGGACCCGAAGGATATACTAACTATCCTTAAACAAAAAAAATACAACTGTGGATCATTCAGGTAACAACACAGTATTAAGAATTAAGTGTATGTAAACTTTAAATGAGTCATTTTTATAATTTCAACTACTCTATTGTGGACGTCTTTTATGTGAAATATCCTATTCACTACTAAAGTGTAAATCCTATTCAGTACTAAATAAGAAATAGCATGCATTTTGTATTAATCCTCTTATTTTGGATATTCATTTTACATATGTGTGTGTAAACATTTGACTTCAGCTGTATTTGTTATAATAAAGTGACGTTCTTTATTGTATATATGTATGTGGTAATGAGTATTTTGCGATTTCTGAGAACCCATTAATGTTTTGTCCCATTGCTTGACTGAATATTTACATGTTTCTTTAAATCCTAGATAGAAACTACTTGGTCATCTGAGATGATGTGGTAAACGTGCCAGCTTTTCTAATGAAAACCTGTGATGTGTCTATTTAGGGCCCACACACACATTTCTCAGGTGTGTCGTTTCATTCCATCTGATCTGCAACATGACCTGTTCACCCTCATTCTCACATAGAATGCATGTCCGCATGATTGTTTTTCAGCTGTCACAGCGACATCATTATCTTTGAAAATATGTACTCAGCATTCAATACTGTAAGTAGCAACTTCATTTTGATCTAATGAAATATGTTGCAGAAGATCGTGGGAGTACGTGACAACATTATTTCTTAAGGGTAGAGGAGATAACAGGCTGAACAACATTCTTAAAACTTAGACTGCTATCAGAACAGTCAGACTCCAATCACACAGTCTAGGATTAAGAACATTTTACGCTGATGTAAGTATTATATTTCTACATTCTAGATTAAAATATCCTGTCAAATGTAAAACGTCATTCATGCCTTTATTGAGGTTTTCGAGAGTTTGTTTTTCTTGAGTTGAGTATATAACATTACATGCCATGTCAACTTGTGATTTTGATTTGACGGTGTCAGATTGTGTTTAAAAAGAGGAAAAGAAAAGGCTGTATATGGACAATGTATTACTCACACACTGAGCTTGGTGTTGCTCCTGAAATTACAACATCATGGTTTTCTTTCTCCTTGTTGTCTTTGGTAAGTGTTTTAATTCAATGGATGCATATTTTACAATTTTGATCTGGTAAAATAGGACGACACACATTAGTTCAAAAACAGATGGATGTTTTCAAGTGTTTGCCATACAATGAAATACATTCAGTGTGCTAGTAACTGTATTAAATATATCAATAATTCATTTTTTGCTCTTTTCAGGGCTTCTGTCCTTCACTTCAAGCCAAATATCTCACCAGTATCACGTCATAAATGTCAGAAAGAACTGGACTGAGGCTCAGAGATTCTGCCGTGAGATGTACACTGACCTGGCACCTGTGAATAATGAAGATGAGATGAACAGTTTGTTCAAAACCATAACTGACAATTCATATGATGTGTATATTGGACTTTATAGAGGTCAAGTGTTCAGATGGCGTTGGACCCTGCCAGACAGTTTGAACAATGAAAAGACATTCCAAAACTGGAAAAATAATGAACCAGATGAAAATAATAATGTGGCCTGTGCTGCAATGGACAACAATGGGAAATGGTTTAGTGACAGCTGTAACACACAAAAGCAGTTTGTGTGCTTTAATGGTAAGATTTGTTTACTGTCTGTACAACTGTATTGTGACTATACATTTTTTAAAAATAACAAATACAATAGTGTTTCAGTTTCATAAGCGTTTTTTCATAAACATATTAGCAACAGTTAAAATCTTTTGCTTGTCATTCTGTCTGTAACAACAGCCAATAAAACATATGTCCTGATTGAGAGGAGCAAATCCTGGAGGGATGCCCAAGAATACTGCACAACTTTTCACACAGATCTAGTCAATATCAGAACCAACTCAGAAAATAAAGATATCAAGGACATAGCAAAAAATGATGTATGGATTGGACTATTTAAAGACTCTTGGTCTTGGTCGGATCAGAGCAACTCTTCTTTCCGTTTCTGGAATTCAAGTCAGTTAAGTAACAACAGAAGAGACCGTGACTGTGTTACAGTGATGGTGAACCAAACAGGGAAATGGAATGATGTTTATTGCAACACCACTCAACCCTTCATATGTTATGGTGGAATGTTCATTTTTTCTCTTCTTTGCCTTTTAAAACAGCAAAAAAATTAGACAACATAGTTCAGCTTCCTGCATCTCTGTATAATATCCATCTAATCTGACTGCCTTACAGATCTGAAGTCTCAATCAACCACTAAAGCAGGTATACTGTCAGCACTCATTTGTTCACCCTCATGTGGTTCCAAGTAGGGATGCATAATTTGGGGGAAGAAATCTTTTTTTTTTTTTTTTTTTTTTTTCCTTTCAGGTTTGCTTTGCTTGTTTGTAGGGCTACACAGTTTGGCACACACACACACACACACACACAACAAGTTGTGGGAATTGGTGTTCCCAAATGCACATTACAAATGATCCAAATTTGCGGCACTTATGTGGAGTGGCAAGTAGGCCTGTGAATTGAGCCGCGCTGAGAGATAAAAACACAGTTTTTAGCTGTTTTGTGTGTAAAAGAACACAGTGTCATGTTTCACTCTCAAACATACAGCTCATATATTTGATTAAAACAATTTAGTTTGATTACACAAACCCATTAATCGTGAATAATAATACGACTAATCGTGAAGGCCTAGTTTAAGTCTGCTTGCACTTCTTTCTCCTGCAGAACAATAAGAGAGGACATTTTGAAGAATGCATTAACTTTAAAAAAAATATCAAACTGTCTTCTTTTAAGCTCCACAGAATAAAGAATGCCATACAGTTCTAAAACGACATGAGGGTGACAGAATTTTCATATTTGGGTGGAGAATTGCTTTTATCCTCTGAACCTTTTAACACTTGTTTGATGTTCTCACTGATATAGCTACTCCTATACCAGCAACAACTAATACTGAAGGGGGAAATACAAGCACACAATCAACACAAACACTCACTACAGGTCCAGAGCAAGGTAAGAGAAATTTACTTTTATGAATTCATATGATTTTTGCTAAATATTACATATTTTATGAGTTCCCCAATTCGTATGAAAATCGTACAAAATTATATGTGTGGGGTCGTACGGATTTGTACAAGTTAGACACCATAAAATATGCACGAATTGTTCATATGCACGGAGCATTCTTTAGAACTTTCCCATCATGATAAGCCAGCTGGTAAATTTCCAGTGTAGGTGGAGGCTCTTGAGACTACTCTCCTGCCTCGTTCTTATCAGAAACTGAAAAACATAATAATTGCAACATCGTAAATAATGATAGTGGCATGAGCCTGGTAATCCTAGAAGACTACATAGACATGTAGTTGTACATTTAATTGCTGACAGCTAAACACTGTAATAACTGTTTAATCTAACGTTAGCAAGCTAGATGCTTCTCTCTTCAACGACATCTTAATAGTATTCTTAATAATCAATGACTTGCCTTAGTCATGAACACATTTTTAAAATCTTGTACTATTTAAAAGCCTTTATTATTTTTCGACTCTACAGCTGGTTAGGTATGATTTGATGCTGGTTTAAGCTGGTCCTTGACCAGCAACATGACCAGCATAAACCAGCAAAGGATCAGCATGAACCAGCAAAGGACCAGCTTGAACCAGCAACGGACCAGCTTAAACCAGCATCAAAACATACCTAACCAGCATCCCAGCATCAAAACATACCTACCAGCATATGCTGTTTTTTTCACCAGGGCTGTGCAGTAAAATTCACTTCAAAGATTCACTTTTCATTCATAAAAATTCACAAGGAAAACAAAGAAATGAAATTATAACCACATAACCCTTGTAAACACATAATGGCAGTAGAGGATCACTCATTGGCTGCAACTGCCATTTCAACTCCCATAGTTTTTCCACGTCTTCCTTTTTGATTTATTATAAAATTACTAGTATAACAAATTTTAGTACTTTTACCATACTGAAGTATATAGCGAGTGCAGAAAGTCATTAAAATAAATAAATAACCAAGCTCAGACACAAACAGCCTATAAGGGTGAATTATTTAAATACTTAGCCTACATATAGTTTACTACAAATGAAATAAGTTAAATATTAATGGTATAAGAATTAAATAATGCATTCAATATAAATCAATATGAATTTGAAATACTTTAGATTTAATTTAATAACTACATCTTTATACTTACATTTAATAACAGCATATCTTGAACTGTAAAAGCTAGCCTATATTCAACAAACACAAGAATATTACTACTGTAGTTTTGTTCTTCTGAATTTAGTCTGAATCATTTAAGACTTAAGCTCTATTTTTGACATCTGCTTGTCTGATGTTTCATTTGGTTATATACTTGAAGATGAAGATTATGTGGAGCGGCAAGTAGGCCTGTGGACTGAGCCGCGCTGAGAGACAAAAAACACAGTTTTTAGCTGCTTCGTGTGTAAAAGAACACAGTGTCATGTTTCACTCTCAAACATACAGCGCATATATTTGATTAAAACAATTTAGTTTGATTAGACAAACCCATTAATCGTAAATAATAATACGACTAATCGTGAAGGCCTAGTTTAAGTCTGCTTGCACTTCTTTCTCCTGCAGAACAATAAGAGAGGATATTTTGAAGAATGCATTAACTTTAAAAAAAATATCAAACTGTCTTCTTTTAAGCTCCACAGAATAAAGAATGCCACAAAGTTCTAAAACGACATGAGGGTGACAGAATTTTCATATTTGGGTGGAGAATTGCTTTTATTCTCTGAACCTTTTAACACTTGTTTGATGTTCTCACTGATATAGCTACTCCTAGACCAGCAACAACTAGTACTGAGGGGGGAAATACAAGCACACAACCAACACAAACACTCACTACAGGTCCAGAGCAAGGTAAGAGAAATTCACTTTTATGAATTCATATGATTTTTGCTAAATATTACATATTTTATGAGTTCCCCAATTCGTATGAATTCGTACGAATGGTCTACCTCTAACCCCACCCCTAAACCTAGTCATTATTGGGGTCTAGACAAATTGTACAAAATTATACAAGTGCGGTCGTACGGATTCGTACGAGTTAGACACCATAAAATATGCACAAATTGACCATATGCACAGAGCGTTCTTTAGAACTTTCCCATCATGATAAGCCAGCTGGTAAATTTCCTGTGTAGGTGGAGGCTCTTGAGACTACTCTCCTGCCTCGTTCTTATCAGAAACTGAAAAACATAATAATTGCAACATCGTAAATAATGATAGCGGCATGAGCCTGGTAATCCTAGAAGACTACATAGACATGTAGCTGCACATTTAAATGCTGACAGCTAAACACTATAATAACTGTTTAATCTAACGTTAGCAAGCTAGAGATGCTTCTCTTCAACGACATCGTAATAGTATTCTTAATAATCAATGACTTGCCTTAGTCATGAACACATTTTTAAAATCTTGTACTATTTAAAAGCCTTTATTATTTTTCGACTCTACAGCTGGTTAGGTATGATTTGATGCTGGTTTAAGCTGGTCCTTTGCTGGTTTATGCTGGTCCTTGACCAGCAACATGACCAGCATAAACCAGCAAAGGATCAGCATGAACCAGCAAAGGACCAGCTTGAACCAGCAACGGACCAGCTTAAACCAGCATCAAAACATACCTAACCAGCATCCCAGCATCAAAACATACCTACCAGCATATGCTGTTTTTTTCACCAGGGCTGTGAAGTAAAATTCACTTCAAAGATTCACTTTTCATTCATAAAAATTCACAAGGAAAACAAAGAAATGAAATTATAACCACATAACCCTTGTAAACACATAATGGCAGTAGAGGATCACTCATTGGCTGCAACTGCCATTTCAACTCCCATAGTTTTTCCACGTCTTCCTTTTCGATTTATTATAAAATTACTAGTCTAACAAATTTTAGTACTTTTACCATACTGAAGTATATAGCGAGTGCAGAAAGTCATTAAAATAAATAAATAACCAAGCTCAGACACAAACAGCCTGAGCTGTGAATTATTTAAATACTTAGCCTATATATAGTTTACTACAAATGAAATAAGTTAAATATTAATGGTATAAGAATTAAAAAATGCATTCAATATAAATCAATATGAATTTGAAATATTTTAGATTTAATTTAATAACTACATCTTTTTACATACATTTAATAACAGCTTATCTTGAACTGTAAAAGCTAGCCTATATTCAACAAACACAAGAATATTACTACTGTAGTTTTGTTCTTCTGAATTTAGTCTGAATCATTTAAGACTTAAGCTCTATTTTTGACATCGGCTTGTCAGATGTTTCATTCAGTTATTACTGTCAATCATATTAAATGACTCATGCATATTTAGCAGATTTACTCTAGTCCTCTTACACAAACAAAACTTTTCTTCAAATTGTGAATGGATTATGTAGAGAAAATGAGCAAAGGACACTCCTATTATGACAAAGTACAGTTGACCGGAAATGACTGAGCTGGCTTGCCTAAAACAAGGAAGTAATCTGTGTATATGGTCATTTGGTCACGAGATAGCGACTGATTTTTCGGTTTTAATTTCTGCAGGTAATGGCAGAACATGTGACAATCTTTATATGTGAATCATTGACTGATTTGTTGAAAAACAGATTATAAAACAGATAGTTCTGGTCCTTGATTCAGTTGTGTTCAAAGCTGTTGTAAATTACTCTACAAACATACACCTTTGTTTACGTCTAACCACTTTGTTGCAACCACAACCGTTTCTGAGGAACTACATTGTTTGGTGGAAGAATAATATTTTTATTTGCTCTGTTTTATTTTGTGAAACCTTACTACATATATGGAATAACCGTTTTATAAAAGCAATAAGCCCAGTGAAGCCATGGTTTACAGTGAATTTAAACAGCTAAGGGGGTTTTAGGCACTTTGCTTCGTGCCTAACAATGCCCCTTATAAATTCACTGTAAGCCACGGCTTCTTGGGGCTTATTGCTTTATTTACTCATGAATGCAACTTCTTTGTTGCTCTGAGACATGCTTTGGCTTTGTTGGGAATTCTTTCATTGCCAGAGACAAAGTAATTGGCAAAAAAGCTACTTAATATTACCTTCTTGATTATTTAAATGTTGTATCATAACAACCGCACAGTAGCTTGTGATATTGTTATATAACATATTAGTATACTTACACTTTTTTAAATAAAGAATAATTTTACTCTTATGCTTGCGGCCCTGAGTAAACACATTTTCAGAGTTCAACAAATAGTACATATAAAACTAGTCTTATTATTTAAATATATGCTATCATTTATCAAGTTAAGTCACCTTTATTCAAATAGAAATTTATACAGACTGTGTCAAAGAAGCTTCACAGTAATAAATAGGAAAATAACATTGTTTTAATGTTGCAGAATGCAGTCAATGCAGTTGAATCGATAATATTCCAAAATACTGTCTTATGTTATACCATATAAATGAGTATTATACCTTTTTCCTTATTGTTGCACTTACAATTTACAACTCCCCAAAGATAACCTGATTCTGGTCCGTGAGAACCTGACGTGGTCCGAAGCTCTGACTTACTGCAGAAAGCACCACATAGACCTGGTCTCCATTCACAGTGGGGAGCTTCAGAACAGGGCAGCGAGAAAAGCCATCCAGGCTTCGACTTCTTATGTGTGGCTGGGTCTTCGTTACACCTGCAAATTTAACTTCTGGTTCTGGATAAAGAACAGAGAAACAGGCTGCTATCAGAACTGGGCTTCTGGTCACGGGCCACATGGTTATGAAGAGTGTGGGCTGTCAGGAGCTATGGAGTCCACTGGGAGGCACCGTTGGGTTGGGAAACCAGAGAGCGAAAGACTCAATTTCATCTGCCAAATATGTACTAATGCATTTTAACCATAAAGAATGATGGAAAACTGTTAAGATGCAGTCAGAGAGAAACTGCTTGTCGTGCACTTTTATTTGATCCTATACGTTTTAAAGGATACTGGAAGATTTACATGTTATTCCACGAAATCCAACAAAATAAACTGTTAGCATCAAAACACACTGATGTTACATTTTTCATCTGGGTTTTTAATTCATGTATATTATTATTATTTCTTCTTTGTTTGGCTTTAATTTAAAGTTACAACAGAATAGTGTGCCTATTATTATAACTGTTGAATAGTACCAGCAATTATGTGATCTGTATCTGAACACGTCTGATTAAAGCTCTTTCATATCCTTTCATTTTTATATGCTTGTTCTGAACATGGCTGTAATGTCTGAAATAATACAAAAATCATTTTACATATTGTAAGATGAATCATATTACTTTTTAAAATATTGTAATGTTATAATGAGATCACAATATTGTACACAAACAAATTAAATAATATTTGTTCAAGAAGTTTGTTGCACAACATAATGTTAATTGGCAAAGCTGTGGTTTTAGACCTTTCCACGTAAGTATTTAAATGTTTCAAATAAGTATTCAAATTATTTTAGTCTATTATGAGGTAGTTTACAACAGAGGATCAAAGAACTCTTTGTGCTTTGTGTCCCTCTCTGCATTCTGTAGCAGGAACACAAGTGTGGTTTTCATTTGCCATCTAGTTATTTTAAAGGGAAAGAGTGTAATGAGAACTGTAATATGCTTACCACACTGGATGAATGTGTCTATTAGTCTATAGCTTTTCTATGAAGACTGCACCATCATGCTGTTTATACTCCTCGCTGTCTTAGGTAAGCTTTTTAATACAGACTTTCTTTCCTAGCTGCTGAAACTGCAGATGTAATTAAGCATTTACTGCCATTATGGACAAGAGCATCCTTATTTATTTATTTTCAAGGCATTAATTAATCAATTTTTATCCTATGCTGTTCTCAGGGATTTTGCCCTTCACTTCAAGCCAAATATCTCACCAGTATCACTTCATAAATATCAGAAAGAACTGGACTGAGGCTCAGAGATTCTGCCGTGAGATGTACACTGACCTGGCGACTGTGAATAATGAAAATGAGATGAACAGCTTGTTCAAAACCATAACTGATTATTCATATGATGTGTACATTGGACTTTATAGAGGTGAAGTGTTCAGATGGCACTGGAGCCTGCCAGACAGATTCTATGATGAAAAAAAGACATTCCAAAACTGGATAATTAACAAACCAGATGAAAATAATAATGAGGGCTGTGCTGCAATAAACAACAATGGGAAATGGTTTAGTGATAGTTGTGACACACAAAGGCAATTTGTATGCTTTAATGGTAGGATTTTCTAAAATATTTTACACATTAGTTCCATAATGCACCCACTGATTTCTTTTAACGTAACAGACATGATGCATATGGAGTTTTACAGTTTATTTTAAACTTTTTTTTCTGTAGAAAAACTAAATTTTATCCTGATTAATGAGGAAAAATCCTGGAGGGAGGCTCAAGAATATTGCAGAGATCACACAGATTTAGCTTATGCCAGAACCAATGCAGGAAATCATGATATCCTTCACAATATGGGATTGCTAAAAAATGTGTGGATTGGACCATTTAAAGATGCTTGGTCGTGGTCCGATCAGAGCAACATTTCTTTCCGTTTCTGGAATTTCAGCCAGCCAGAACACATCAGCAGGCACCACAACTGTACTGCAGTGATGGTAAAACAAAAAGGGAGATGGAATAACATTCAGTGTAATATCACTCTGCCCTTCATTTGTCATGGTGGTGCGGTTCATCACTTTCTTCTCAGCTGCCTTTAAAACTGCACATTACAGTTTTATAAGACAATTTTTATTTACTGTCCCTCTGTAGGTAATACATCTCTATTTTGCATTCTTTGCAGATCTGAAACCAATCACTAAACCAGTGACAACAGCCAGACAGAACCCAAGTACATCTATCACACATTCATCCTCAGAAATCTAAAAAGTGGCATGGGAAGGGATAAAATAGAATAAAATGAGCAGCTACAAAATAATACCTTTTCACAGATTGTTATAGAACAGTCCACATTTAAATATAGACTACATAAAAGCCTTAATTATAAATATTATAAATGTTATTTACCAAAATTGTTCTCACTGATACAGCTACTCCTGGATCAGCAACACAGCACAGACCACTCCTAAACACAACTGTGGGGGAAAATACAAGCAATCAGACGACACAAATACTCACTATAAGTCCAGAGCAAGGTGAGTGATTTACTCACTGTGAATATTTGTTGTTCCTTTTTTGTTATTTGAATTTATGCAGTAGTTGGCCTATGTTGTTTATAAGGCCCAACAGTAAGTAATAAGTAAATTTTCACTGTCCCACAAAAAAGTAATGAATTTTTATTTTCAGCAATTTATTTTCTAGAAATATACTTTAATGATTATGTTGAATATAATATAATAAAATCTTTCTTTTTTTTATTTATTTCTTTTTTTACAAAAGGAAATATTGAAACATTGAAAATTATGCATTTTTAAGCAAAATTATGCTGTACAATTCAGAAGTTTACTGATGGGATTTTACAGTCGTATTGATATTGTAGCACAGCAATCTATCTGTAATAGCTATGTATAAAAGACCATATGAGAAAAAAATTTTTTCTTAACAAATAAGCACAATTTGTAACAACCACATAGGATACATCACAGAAACACCAAACATTTAGATTACTTTTTTTAATGACAAAAAAAGAAGAATGGACAAGAACAATGAATGCAACAATTTCAGTGCTAATGTGCCACTGACCAGGGATGCATTTCCCAAAAGCACCTATGGTCGCGAGTTTTGGCATTACCAGTAGAGTTCAGTGGAACTTACCACCATAGTTTGCTAACGATGCTTTTGGGAAACGCACCCCTGAAAGGCAGTTCCGTCAACTATCCTGAAACAAATGCACATTACAAGTGACCCAAATTCACAGCACTTGCAGAGAGGAAGTTCATAAGGAGCAGCATGTAGGCCTGTGAACTGAGAAACTGACAACACTGGATCATGAGCTGTTTGTGTGTAAAAGAACACAGTGCCACATTTCACTCTAAAACACACAGCTCGTATATTTAAATAAAATGATTTAATTTGATAATTACACAAAGCCATTTAGTGATTTTATTATGATTAATCATGCAGTGCTAGTTTATGTCTGTTTACATTTCTTTCTCCTGCAGAACAATGAGAAGATTTTTTGAAGAATGTTGAGGGAAAAAAATTCAAACTATCTTCTTTACAGCTGCACAGAAGAAAAAATGTCATACAATTTTAGAACAACACCAGGGTGACAGAATTGCTTAAAAAAGCAATGTTGCTTAAAGGAACACTCCACTTTTTTTTTTTTTTTTTAAACTCCCCTAGAGTTAAACAGTTAAGTTTAACCATTTTCGAATTTATTCAGCCGATCTCTGGGTCTGGCAGTAGCACTTTTAATATAGCTTAGCATAGATCAGGGGTGGCGAACTCCGGTCCTGGAGAGCCGCAGCCCTGCAGAGTTCAGCTCCAACCCTAATTAAAACTCACCTGCCTGTAGCTTTCTAGTAACCCTTCAGACCTTAATTAGTTTGTTCAGGTGCGTTTGATTAGGGCTGAAGCAAAAGTATGCAGGGCTGCGGCTCTCCAGGACCGACGTTCGCCACCCCTGGCATAGATCATTGAATCTGATTAGACCGTTAGCATCTCTAAAATGACCAAAGAGTTTCGATATTTTTCCTATTTAAAACTTGACTGTTCTGTGGTTAGATCGCGTCTTAAGTCCGATGGAAAATGAAAAGTTTCGATTTTCTAGGCTGATAAGGAACTATACTCTCTTTCCGGCGTAATAATCAAGGAACTTTGCTGCCGTATCATGGGTGCAGCAGGCGCAATGATCTACGCCTGCGTCCCAATGTGCATACTATCCATCCTGAATTCTATGTGATAGTAGTAATTTTCAATACTATTTAGGGCAGATAGGGGGGATAGTATGCACATTGGGACACAGGGTACCTGTGCAAGCAGGTGTTCACATTGGTTATGTTGACGGAAGTTAGTCTATTTTCAGCCGCTGGATAATATCATTGTGCCTGCTGTACCCATATTATGGCAGCAAAGTTCCTTGATTATTATGCCGGAATGACAATATGTCACGCTACACACACACAGACGAACACACAGGAGGAGACAACAAGTAAGTGAAACTGGATACAATGTTTAATGAAGGATTAGGCAGGGTTAAACAGATGAACTTGTAAGTATGGCAGACTTTCCTGAAGTGGTACGTGAATAGAGTCCAAACACAACAAGCCAGGGATGAACACAGGAACCAGAGAGTAATCCACATAAAAGAAGTCAAGTCTTTCAGGGAGCAGGGCGATCTGGTGTGCATCTGAGACCAGACAAAGCTTGACTGGCAAACAGTTCCTTTTATAGGGAGTGGATAACAGGTGAATGTAATTAGTATTCAGGTGATGAGGACCGGGTAGGTGGAGCTTCCTGTGCAGTGGCTTGTGAGGGTGGTTGAGGTGAACGCCTGACACTACCCCCTCCTCCAGGGGCGGCTCCCGACGCCCTTACGCGACGCCGAGGACGACCACGACCGCGAGGGGCAGGACGCTCAGGATGGTTGAGATGGAAATCAGTAAGTAGACTGGGATCCAGTACGTCATCCCGAGGAACCCAGGAGCGTTCTTCAGGACCATACCCCTCCCAGTCGATAAGGTATTCCAGACGGCCTCCTCGACGTCGCGAATCCAGAATCTGGTTGACCGTGTAGATGGAAGGCTGGTCCAGGATTTCTGGAGGAGGGGCTCCAGCCTCAGCTACCAGGGTTTCTGTGGCAGAGGGAAAGTAGGGTTTAAGGAGTGAAACGTGAAAGGTGGGGTGAATGCGGTACCTGGGAGGGAGCTGAAGCTGGAATGTGACTTCGTTGATCTGCCTCAGGATCTTGAACGGACCTATGTAGCGGGGACTCAGCTTGCGGCATGGGAGCCGGAGACGGAGATCGCGGGTAGAGAGCCAGACGGAGTCACCAGGTTGGTATGGGGAGCAGTCCTACGTCTGGCATCCGCAAAGTGTTTGTCTCTGCGAATAGCTCGTTGAAGATGGTGGTGAGCTGAGTCCCACACTCTCTCGCTCTCCCGGAACCAGTGGTCAACAGCTGGAACATTAGAGGGCTCCTCCGTCCAGGGGAACAGCGGTGGCTGGTAACCGAGTACGCACTGGAATGGTGTTAATCCTGTAGAATCCTGACGTAGGGAGTTCTGTGCGTACTCGGCCCACGGGAGGAACCTGCTCCAGCTGTGTTGGTCTTCCTGACAGTATGCCCGGAGGTAACGTCCGAGCTCCTGGATTTTCCTCTCTGTCTGGCCATTGGTCTGTGGATGGTAGCCTGAGGAGAGATTAACAGAGACACCAAGTAGTTTGAAGAATGCCTTCCACACATGAGAAATGAACTGAGGGCCCCGGTCCGATACAATCTCTTCCGGTAAGCCAAATTGACGAAACACGTGATTGAAGAGATGTTCTGCGGCTTCCATTGCCGTGGGTAGGCCGCTCAAAGGGATCAGCTTACACATTTTGGAAAAGCGGTCTACCACTACCAAGACGCAGGTGTTACCTTCTGATCTGGGTAGATCGGTGATAAAATCTACACCCAGGTGGGACCAGGGCCTCTCTGGAATGGGCAGTGGAACCAAGAGACCTGCGGGAGACATGCGGAGAGAGTTAGACCTGGCGCAGACAGAGCAGCTCTGGACGTACCTGATGGTGTCCCGGCGCATACTGGACCACCAGTAACGGGTTTGTAGGAGCGAGAGGGTCCGTTTGCTGCCTGGGTGTCCAGAGCCCGGAGACTGATGAACTGTACCCAGAAGGCGATTACGTAGGGAGCTGGGTACATAGATTTTGCCTTCTGGGCAGTCCGGCGGAGCAGGCTCCTGGAGAGTGGCTTGTCGGATGTCACGATCGATGTCCCAGATGATGGGGCTGATGAAAAGATGCGAGGGAATGATGGGCTCTGGATCTGTGGATGGTTCCGGAGATGATAGACGAGAGAGGGCATCGGCAGGTATGTTCTTGGAGCCAGGTCTGTATGTAATCTTGAGGTGGAAACGGGTGAAGAAAAGGGCCCAACGTGCTTGACGGGGGTTAAGTCTCTTGGCATCGCGGAGGTATTGTAGGTTCTTATGGTCCGTAATGATAGTGACTGGGTGCCTAGCCCCCTCCAACCAGTGACGCCACTCTTCCAGGGCCAATTTGATGGCAAGAAGTTCTCGATTCCCTACGTCATAATTTTGCTCCGCCGGAGACAGTTTGTGTGAATAGAATGCGCAGGGATGGAGGAGGGCAGGATCACCGGCCGCTTGTGACAACACAGCACCAACCCCAGCAGTGGAAGCATCAACCTCCACTGTAAAGGGAGTTCAGGGTCAGGATGATGTAGGAGGGGTGCTGTGCTGAAGAGATGTTTCAGGTGCTGGAAAGCTTCGTGGGCAGCGGGGTTCCAGGTGAGATGTTTAGGCTTACCCCGCAGGAGGGAGGTCAGAGGAGCGGTAATGGAGCTGTAACCTTGTATGAACCGGCGGTAGAAGTTCGAGAAACCAAGAAATCGCTGGAGTTCCTTGACAGTGCGGGGCGGTGGCCATTTTAGGATGGCATCAACTTTTCTCTGGTCCATGTGCACGCCCTCGGCGCTGATGTTATACCCCAGGAAATAAACAGAAGACTGATGAAACTCACATTTTTCCAGTTTGAGGTATAGCTGATATTGGCGAAGTTTGTGGAGGACCTGCTGGACGTGCTGGCGATGTTCGGCCATGTTCCGGGAGTAAATCAAGATATCGTCAATGTAGACTAAGACAAACTGATGAAGGAACTCCCGGAACACCTCGTTCATAAACGTTTGGAAGACGGATGGACTGATAGATAAGCCATAAGGCATGACCAGATATTCGTAGTGCCCTGTAGGTGTTACAAAGGCGGTCTTCCATTCGTCTCCCTCACGAATACGAACGAGGTTATAAGCACTCCGCAGGTCCAACTTCGTGAACACCTGGGACCCACGAAGCTCTTCGAGGGCGGCTGGGACCAGAGGGAGCGGGTAGGGCTGTTGAATGATCTGGGAGTTGAGGATTCTGTAGTCAATACAGGGCCGGAGACCTCCATCCTTCTTGCCCACGAAGAAGAAACTTGAAGCGGCCGGTGAGGTAGATGGACGAATGAATCCTTGGTTGAGGGCCTCTGAGATGTAAGCCTCCATCGCTTGGCGCTCCCGGATGGACAATGGATAGACTTTACCTTTAGGTAATTGAGCCCCAGGCAGCAGATCGATGGTACAGTCCCATGGCCGATGCGGTGGTAATTTGGTGGCTGCTTGCTTGCTAAACACATCCTGGAACGCCCTGTAGTCAGCCGGTATTTCTTGAGTGCTGGATGGTTCTGGACTTTCAACCAGGGTGGATGCTAACTGAACAGAAGTTGCGTGATGAGAAGGAATTCCAGACAAACAGTGGGTGAAACAGTGCTTACTCCAGCGGGTGACGTCACAGGTATCCCAGCGGAGCTCCGGGTTATGGATTTTCAGCCAGGGGCGTCCCAGGATGATGCTAGCGGTGGATCCCTCCAGTACCAGTAGTTTGATTCTTTCAAAATGAAACAGTCCGATTTGCAAGGTGACGTATGGTGTAGAATATTGTACCTTCCCACGCCCGAGTGGTTTTCCTTGTATTGTAGTGACTGCATATTCCTGATGATGGCGTAGGCGAGAGAGTTGTAATTCCTTTAAACAGTCCGAGGAGATGAAGTTGCCTGAGGAGCCTGAATCAAAGCAGATATGGAAATCATATGATCAGAAGTATGCAAGGTTACCGGTATTAACGTGAGCAAAGTAGGTTCGATTTCAGAGGTAATCGTACTCACCAACGGGCGTGGGGGTCGGATGGGGCAAGTACGGAGAATATGTCCGGATTGTCCGCAGTAAATGCATAGTCCCTGGCTGATACGGCGATTACGTTCCGTGCAAGAAAGGCGGGTGGAATCCACTTGCATGGGTTCTGGTACTGGAGTGCTAGCAGCCACCGAGGCAACCTGAGGAGCGGTAATGGGAGGCTGGCAGGCGGCTAGCTGCTGAGAAACGCGCGTGGTGCGCAACAAAAATGCCTCCAGTCCGATATTATCATCATAAATCGCCATCGCAGATCTAATTTCGGGATTCAATCCCTGGCGGTACGCACCCAGCAAGGAGATTTCGTTCCAACCGCTAGCCGCCGCCAGCGTGCGGAAGTGAAGAGTGTAGTCGTGGATCGAAGAAGAGCCTTGACGTAAGCGGAAGAGTTGGTCTGATGTGGATAATGCACCGGTGGCTGTACTGAAAACTTCAGAAAAATGAGAGACAAACTGATCGTATGAGTTGATAATCGGGTTGTTGGAGTTCCATATGGCCTCTGCCCACTTCAGGGCCTTATCGGAAAGGAGTGATGTGAGGAAAGCCACCTTCGTCTGTTCCGTGGGAAACTGTTGCGGTTGCATTTGGATGTATAGATTTACTTGCAATAGGAAACCGCTACACTCAGCTGCCTCACCCGCATATTTAGCGGGTATGGCCATGGGACTTCCTGAGGCAGATGGCGGTGCAGGTGGAATTAAGGCCGCTTTGAAGGCGTTCACCAACTCCGTGAATGGATCGCTTGCAGCTGGCGTCTCGGTGCTCATCTTTGTGAGAGGTCTGGTCTTCTGTCACGCTACACACACACAGACGAACACACAGGAGGAGACAACAAGTAAGTGAAACTGGATACAATGTTTAATGAAGGATTAGGCAGGGTTAAACAGATGAACTTGTAAGTATGGCAGACTTTCCTGAAGTGGGTCGTGAATAGAGTCCAAACACAACAAGCCAGGGATGAACACAGGAACCAGAGAGTAATCCACATAAAAGAAGTCAAGTCTTTCAGGGAGCAGGGCGATCTGGTGTGCATCTGAGACCAGACAAAGCTTGACTGGCAAACAGTTCCTTTTATAGGGAGTGGATAACAGGTGAATGTAATTAGTATTCAGGTGATGAGGACCGGGTAGGTGGAGCTTCCTGTGCAGTGGCTTGTGAGGGTGGTTGAGGTGAACGCCTGACACAATATAGTTCCTAGACATATCGGCCTAGAAAATTGCAACTTTTCATTTTCCATCAGTCTTAGTACACAATGTAACTACAGAAGAGTCAAGTTTTAAATAGGAAAAATATCTAAACTCTTTGGTCATTTTTGAGCGAGATGCTAACGGTCTAATCAGATTCAATGATCTATGCCAAGCTATGCTAAAAGTGCTACCGCCAGGCCCAGAGATTGGCTTAGAAAACGGTAAAACTCAACTGTTTAACTCTAGGGGGAGTTGAAAAATGAGCCTATTTTCAAAAAAGTGAAGTGTTCCTTTAAAAATGCAGTCAGAATCATATTATCCTTTGAACATTTAACACTTTTTTTAATACATGAGAAATGTGTTTCAACATATTTCAACATGTTACAAATGTTACAGCAAAAGCATTAACTATGCAACTGATTAACCAAAATGTTCTCCATGATACAGCTACTGCTAGACTAGCAACAACTAATTCTGTGGGGAAAAATACAAGCATACAACCAACACAAATTCTCACCACAGGTCCAGAGCAAGGTAAAAGAAACGCTTACTGTCAGTATTTTTGATGCTGTCTTCAATATGAAAAAAAAACAAAACAAAACACTGATGTTGCATTATTTTGGTCTATGAATTCATATATATTATTTATAGGGGCTCAAGCACATAGTGCTGAAACCCTAATTGTTATAATGACCAAGGATCAGTAATCTCAATCAGTAAAACCGACCGGGCAGACCAAACTATAAGTCCCCGTGTGTGGGGTAAAAGGCCCCCCCCTGCCACCTCATACATTTGTAAGATTTTTAAACAAAATGAACAACTTGTTTGATTTATTTTCGCACAAAATCTGTTGCTCCGGAAATGTTCAGTACAAACATATATATTTTTCTGCAATCATACACTTGTGGTGCAGTGAAAAGCACATTTTTTCTTAAGGGGTTCCTTTAGCCCCATATTTGCATATCTCAAATAAAACATGGTCATTAGCCGCTGGCCAATGAAGTTTGCGCACCTGTTAGACAAGGTTAAAGGAGGTTGATCGAAACAAACAACAACAACAACAACAACAACAACAAAACACTTTCTTTCTAGGTCCTTCTAGGTCAGAGGTTTTCAAACCTGTCCTGGAGGCACCCCTGCCCTGCCCATTTTGCATGTCTTCCTCATCTAACACACCTGATTCAAATCATCAGTTTATTAGTAGAGACTGCAAGACCTGATTTGGGTGTGTCTAACAAGGGAGACATAAAAAATGTGCAGAGCAGGGTGCCTCCAGGACAGGTTTGAAAAGATCAACAATTATCAAAAAATGTTGAACTTTCTCCTTTAGCTATAACAGGGTCATTTACAAAATGGGTGTGGTAGGTAAGCACATGCATCACATGACTCTAAACAAGCATGGAAACATAGACATTGGGCCATAGCTGGCACTTCAACTCTTATAAAAGTGAAAATGCTGCACAATTTCCTATGCAAAATGACAGCCATAATGACTAAACAGTAAATCGTAGAGACTTGAAACTTGGAGGGATGGTAGTATTCACTCTACCTACAACATCACCAAGGCTCACCCCAGTCAGCCTGACCACACCACTACAGCAATCAAAAAAAAAAAAAAAAAAAAAAATCGCTCATAACTCCTAAACTGTCAGTCACAGTGTTGTTAGGGTATTTTGGATTTTTTGAAAAACTTACTTTTGCGAACTAGTCCAAGGTTTTTTCGCCCGATCGGAACTAAACCAGTGCAGAAAGATTCTCTGGAGCTGTACTTGTGACTCACATTAAACATTAAAAAAAGGCAGGGCCCCTTTTAATAAAATGGCTATAAGTTTAAAATGGAATGAGATATCTTCACCAAACTCAGAACACTTATGTAGGAGCTCAATCTGAGATCACATGAAAAAAAAAGTCTCAGAGCTTGGCCAATTGGTGGTGCAATAAGTGGGGGAAAAACATAAAAATGGCCAACCATCTGTCAAATCAACATGAAAAAATGTACAAAGTGCCACAAGTGTCTGTAAGCACATTTACATATTTTAAAAAACATGGCTGCCATTGGCCAATGTATTTTGAGCACCTATTAGACAAGGTTAACAGAGGTCAATCGGAATGGAACACAGTGGGCCTGTTTGACTTATGGGCCTAAAGGTCTGTGAGAAATTTGAAAGAAATCTGCCACTAGGTAGCGCTAACAAGTTTTTCGTCTCTATATTCATGCCATGTTTTATGCATACACTCAATATTCATATCATATGATAGATCTCCTCATTCTGAACAACTTTGCCTAAAATATTTAAATGTTTCATAGGAAGTAAGTATTCAAATGTCATTTATTTTAGTCTATTATGAGGTAGTTTCCAACAGAGGATCAAAAAACTCTTTGTGTATTCTGCCCCTTCTGTGTTCAGTTACAGGAAGAGGAAGTATGGTTTTCATTTGGTTATGTAGGTCTGTTTTTTTTTTTTTTTTTTTTTTTTTTTTTTAAAGGGAAATATTGTAATGAGAATTGTAATATGCTTTAACGCATGTCATTTCTATGCTGCGCCATCATGCTATTCATACTCCTTGCTGTCTTAGGTAAGCTTTGAAAATACAGACTTTAATAATCTTTCTTGACTGTTTTTCAAGGCATGGCATTCATCAATTTTTATCCTGTTTTCTTCTCAGGGATTTTGCCCTTCACTTCAAGCCGAATATCTCACCAGTATCACTTCATAAATATCAGAAAGAACTGGACTGAGGCTCAGAGATTCTGTCGTGAGATGTACACTGACCTGGCGACTGTAAATAATGAAGATGAGATGAACAATTTGTTCAAAACCATAACTGATTATTCATATGATGTGTACATTGGACTTTATAGAGGTGAAGTGTTCAGATGGCACTGGACCCTGTCCGACAGTTTCTACAATGAAGAGATATTCAAAAATAAGAAATATAACCACACAGATATAAATAATAATGGGGGCTGTGCTGCAATGGACAATGATTGGAAATGGTTTAACGATAGCTGTGACTCACAAAAGCAATTTGTATGCTTCAATGGTAAGATTTTCTGTTGAAACTATTAAGCATTAATAATGAAATACATTTTGAATGCATTTCATTATTAATTTTTAACTTTTTCTTGTTGAACTTTTTCTTGTTGTTTGTTAGCAACAGCCAATGAAAAGTATATCCTGACTGAGAAGAACAAATCCTGGACGGAGGCCCAAGAGTATTGCAGAACCTTCCACACAGATTTAGCCAATGTCAGAACCTGCACAAAAAATGGTGTCAATAACGTATGGATTGGACTATTTAAAGATGCCTGGTCGTGGTCAGATCAGAGCAACTTTTCATTTCGTTTCTGGAATTTCAGCCAGACGAAACTCATCAACAGGCACTACAACTGTATTGTAGTGATGGTGAACCAAACAGGGAAATGGAATGACATACAGTGCAACACCACTCTGCCCTTCATCTGTCATGGTGGTGGGTTCAACACATCTTCCACAGCAGTCTTCAAATCTAAACAGATTGTTACAGGCTACATTAGAATATAACACATACAAACCTGTTGTCTTTTATAGCATAACCCTTAATGATGAATTTGAAGAATCATGAATTTTTGTTTTCAGCAATTGTAAAATAAAACTAGAGATAATTTACTAGAGACTTATTTACTGCATCTATGTAATATGTCTATATTTTGCCTTCACAGATCTTAAACCAGTCACTACACCAGTAACAACAGCCAGACAGAATCCAAATACATCTCTCAAATGTAATTTCTCAAACATTCATCCTCATAAACCTAATGTGACATGAGAAGGACTAAAGTAACAACATCAGCAGCTGGTTTAGTACAAAAGAACAGATTACCTTTTTGTGTAGTTTGTTAAAGAACAGTCCACATTTCAATATATTATATACAAATTCAAATTCTGCTAAATAAAGAGCTTTAATTATACAGTTTTTTCACCAAAATGTTCTCACTGATGCAGTCACTCCTGGACCAGCAACGACACAGTACAGACTTCAAAACACAACCAAGGAGGAAAATACAAGCAGTCAGTCTACACAAATACACACTACAGGTACAGAGCAAGATAAGTGATTTGCTGTTAATATTTGTTTAATTTTATGCAATTTCACTGTCCTCACCACAGAAAGAATGTTGAATTTTTTTTTTGGAATTTACACAATATTCTTTTTTTGACAAAAATTTTATAAAACATTTCTTGTTGACAAATCAGCAGAATTTGTAACAGACACATGGGATACATTACAAAAAAACAAAAAAACATTTACATTTGAATGGCAAAAAAGGATGTACAGGAACAATGAATGCTCTGTCAACTTTCCTGGAACTCATATCTCTAAAGGAGAAGTTCACTTCCAGAACAAAAATTTACAGATCATTTACTCACCTCCTTGTCATCCAAGATGTTTGTATCTTTCGTTCTTCAGTCGATTATAAATTATGTTTCTTGAGGAAAAAAATCAGGAATTATCTCCATATAATGGACTTCAATGGTGCTCCCAAGTTTTGAACTTCCAAAATGCAGTTTAAATGCAGCTTCAAATGGCTCTAAACGATTCCAGCCAAGGAAGAAGGGTCTTATCTAGCGAAATGATCAGTCATTTTCAAAACAAATTGACAATTTATATACTTTTTAACCTCAAACGCTCATCTTGTCTAAGTCTGCATGAACTTTTTTTTTTTCCAGATTTATACGGTCAATACAGTTAGGGTATATCGAAAAACTCCCATTTCATTTTCTTCCCCAACTTCAAAATTGTCCTACATTGCTGCAGAAGTACCAACCCAGTGTTTACAAAGTGAATATACAAAGAAGATCAAATGCCCTTTACAAAAAAAGATAAAACAGCGATGTAGGACAATTTTGACATGGAAGAAGAAAACGAGACGGGAGTTTTTTTTGACATACCCTAACTGTATTGACCCAGATTACACAGAGTATGTATGCGCATGACAGAGATGAGACAAAACGAGCATTTGAGGTTAAAAAGTATATAAATTGTCAATTTGTTTTGAAAATAGCCTATCGTCTTGCTAGATAAGACCCTTTTTCCTCGGCTGGGATTGTTTAGAACCATTTGAAGCTGCATTTAAACTGAATTTCCAAAGTTCAAATTTGGGGGCTCCATTGAAGTCCACTATATGGAGAACATTCCTGAAATGTTTTCCTCAGGAAACGTAATTTCTTATCGACTGAAGATAGAAAGACATGAACATCTTGGACGACATGGGGATGAGTAAATAATCTGTACATTTTTTATCTGGAAATTAACTTCTCCTTTTAATACTGAACCCTTATTTAGTAGGTTATAAAAATAATGCACTTAGATGCATTATGTAGTGAGCAGACACATTTTCCAAAAGTCTGTAAAATAGAGCATAAACCCAACTCACAGTGAATGTTCTCAGATCTTTGGCTAACGTTCGGTCACATTTCATTTTGATGGTTCCCTTAGACATTCTGTAGACCAGGGGTGCCCAACCTTTTTCATAGAGATCTACCTTCCTGCAGAGTTTAGTTCCAACCTTGATCAAACACACCTGTCTGTAATTATCTAGTGCTTCTTCAGATCCTAATTAGTTGGTTCAGGTGTGTTTGATCAGGGTTGGAGCTGAACTCTGCAGGAAGGAAGATCTCCAGGAACAGGGTTGAGCACCCCTTCTGTAGACTAACTTTGCAACTGCAGTATGTCAACTAAATCTCATTAGAGAGGGTTTACACTTACGTTAATCCGGATGACTGGCGCCATATTGGCGATACTCGGATGTAAACAACAGCATGGATTGCATGGTTAATGTACTACTGAATACATTGTTTTGCTAATTTAAACATGTGGAAGCTGCTAAATCATATAGAGAAGGACTTAGTAAGTAGGAAGAGGCACAATATTTTTACCATTAACTAAAGTTAATAGGTGGTTAAGATACGTGTGAGCAGTATTAATTAAGATATTAGCCTAATATTTCAACTACCTGACTGGAAATGATAAAAATAAACACAAAATGTTGTCAGAATTCTTGCCCTGGAAATCCTGATTCATTTTGGCCAACCACAAACGCCTTTTGTTCCTCAGACAGTTTTTTGTACTCTTCTTTTTGATTGGTTATAACTTTTGGCTGTCTATAAATGTTTTTCCCAGTCCGACCGATTAGTACAGCCCAAAACATGACAACAATGGACCATTTTAGCAGGAATAATTAGCAAAATATGCAAGTTTCGCTCAGTTCAGTGGCACTGTTTTTACATCAGTGCCGCCAATATGGCAGATGGATAACGGATCATGAAAACTCTCTATTAGTAGACTGTTAGCTTAAGGTTACGGTTAGTACAATAAAATATCAAAATAAACTGTAACGTTCTGGCAAACATTCTGGTGGTTTCTGCCCTGTCTGTGTTCAGTTACAGGAACAGGAAGTGTGGTTTTTATTTGGCTATGTAGATCGTTTTTTTTAAAGGGAAATATTGTAACGAGAATTGTAATATGCTTTAATGCTTCATGTCATTTCTATGCTGCACCATCATGCTACTCATTCTCTTCGCTGTCTTAGGTAAGCTTTTTTAAATGCAGACTTTAATAATCTTTCTTGACTGTTTTCAAAGCATGGATTCATCAATTTTTATCCTTTTTTCTTCTCAGGGATTTTGCCCTTCACTTCAAGCCGAATAACTCACCAGTATCACTTCATAAATATCAGAAAGAACTGGACTGAGGCTCAGAGATTCTGTCGTGAGATGTACACTGACCTGGCGACTGTAAATAATGAAGATGAGATGAACAGTTTGTTCAAAACCATAACTGATTATTCATATGATGTGTACATTGGACTTTATAGACGTGAAGTGTTCGAATGGCACTGGACCTTGTCTGACAGTTTCTACAATGAACAGATATTCAAAAATAAGAAAAATAACAATGCAGATATAAATAATAATAGGGACTGTGCTGCAATGGACAATGATTGGAAATGGTTTAACGATAGCTGTGACTCACAAAAGCAATTTGTATGCTTCAATGGTAAGATTTTCTGTTGAAACTATTAAGCATTAATAATGAAATACATTTTGAATGTATTTCATTATTAATTTTGAACTTTTTCTTGTTGAACTTTTTCTTGTTGTTTGTTAGCAACAGCCAATGAAAAGTATATCCTGATTGAGAAGAACAAATCCTGGACGGAGGCCCAAGAGTATTGCAGAACCTTCCACACAGATTTAGCCAATGTCAGAAACTGCACAGAAAATGATGTCAATAACGTATGGATTGGACTATTTAAAGATGCCTGGTCGTGGTCAGATCAGAGCAACTTTTCTTTTCGTTTCTGGAGTTTCAGCCAGAAGAAACCCATCAACAGGCACTACAACTGTACTGTAGTGACGGTGAACCAAACAGGGAAATGGAATGACATCCAATGCAACACCACTCTGCCCTTCATCTGTCATGGTGGTGCGTTCAACACATCTTCCACAGCAGTCTTCAAATCTAAACAGATTGTTACAAGCTACATTAGAATATAACACATACAAACCTGTTGTCTTTTATAGCATAACCCTTAATGATGAATTTGAAGAATCATGAATTTTTGTTTTCAGCAACTGTAAAATAAGACTAGAGATAATTTACTAGGGACTTATTTGCTGCATCTATGTAATATGTCTATATTTTGTCTTTACAGATCTTAAACCAGTCACTACACCAGTAACAACATCCAGACAGAATCCAAATACATCTCTCAAATGTAATTTCTCACACATTCATCCTCATAAACCTAATGTGACATGAGAAGGACTAAAGTAACAACATCAGCAGCTGGTTTAGTACAAAAGAACAGATTACCTTTTTTTGTGTAGTTTGTTAAAGAACAGTCCACATTTCAATATATTATATACAAATTCAAATTCTGCTAAATAAAGAGCTTTAATTATACAGTTTATTCACCAAAATGTTCTCACTGATGCAGTCACTCCTGGACCAGCAACAACGCACTACAGACTTCAAAACACAACCGAGGTGGAAAATACAAGCAGTAAGCCTACACAAATACACACATTTGCTGTTAATATTTGTTTATTTTTATGCAATTTCACTGTCCTCACCACAGAAAGAATGTTGAATTTTTTTGCAATTTACACAATATTCTTTTTTTGACAAATATTTTACAAAACATTTCTTGTTGACAAATCAGCAGAATTTGTAACAGCCACATGGGATACATTACAAAAAAAACAAAAAAAACAACAAAACAAAAAAACATTTACATTTGAATGGCAAAAAGGATGTACAGGAACAATGAATGCTCTGTCAACTTTCCTGAAGCTCATATCTCTAAAGGAGAAGTTCACTTCCAAAACAAATTTACATATCATTTACTCACCCCCTTGTCATCCAAGATGTTTGTATCTTTCTTTCTTTCTTTCTTTCTTCAGTCAATAAGAAATTATGTTTCCTGAGGGAAAAAAAATCAGGAATTATCTCCATATAATGGACTTCAATGGTGCCCCCAAGTTTTTAACTTCCAAAATGCAGTTTAAATGCAGCTTCAAATGGCTCTAAACGATCCCACCCGAGGAAGAAGGGTCTTATCTAGCGAAATGATCAGTCATTTTTAAAAACAAATTGACTATTTATATACTTTTTAACCTCAAACACTCATTGTAATGAACCGCGCCTCTGTGGCTCTTCCCGGCCGTCACCAGCGGGAACCGTCACCCGAGTATTAGTTCCTACCCGGACGCTTTAGACCCACGTACCGGAACTAATCCGCGCTACAGGTGTAGCTTGTTATCTAGCCTTTGTAAGCAGGACTTTCACCCATGTAGGACGCGAAGTCTTGCACTTGCTTCGGCCTGCATTTCTGAGCGTTCTACCCTCTTGTTTGGATTTATTGTTGAGACCATTGGACTGCCTTCCCGATTTGGATTCTAGCTGCCTGCCCCGACCATTGGACTGCCTTCTCGTTTTGATACTAGCTGCCTGCCCCGACTTGCATCCATTTATCGTTGTGATTTTGCCTGCCCCCCTTGTGTCTCTCGTTGTGCTGTGATCGTTTTGTCATAAAGCGCTTGCAGATGGATCCACAAGCCTCCGAGTCGTTACAGAAGACTTTGCCGCCACAGGATCCAGCAGCGGTCTTTCAGCTCGCGCACGAACTCTCACGCCAGGGATCACTCGTAGCCACGCATCAGCAGCAACTCGAAAAGTTGACTTCTCTCACAGAGGAACTGGTTCGCTCTGTGCAAGCCCTCACTCTGGTCACGACCACCCAGGCCCAAGGCCCCAGCACACCTGCTCACGAGTGGCGCTGCCAGAGAAATACGACGGAGCTCCCGGAAAATGTAAGGGTTTTCTCCTCCAATGCACTATCTACATCCATCAACAGCCACAGTTTTACACTACGGATGACAGTAAGGTTTCACTCATCTGTTCACTGTTGACCGGGAGAGCGCTGGACTGGGCCACCGCCATGTGGGAGGGCAACCGGATGACTTTCCCGTCGTATGCTCATTTCCTCACACAGTTTCGGGAGGTTTTCGAACATGCAGCAGGAGGAAGGGATCCGGGAGAGGAGTTAACCTCACTACGGCAGGGCTCGTCCACGGCAGCCGACTACACGCTCACCTTACGCACGCTAGCGGCTCAAACGGGCTGGGACCTGGCACCGCTCAAGGTTCTCTATCGACAGGGGCTCAACCTAGAACTCCAGTCAGAGCTGGCCTGCAGGGACGAGGGACTGACACTGAGTCAGTATATGGAACTGGCCATCAAAACTGACAATTTGATGCGCTCACGTCGAGGATATCGCTCCACTCGATTCACTTCCCCATCACCTGTCACCACTGAGTCCAAGCCAATGCAGATCGGAGCGACAGGATTAACTCCGGAGGAGAGGGACCGACGCGTGCGGAATCACCTCTGTCTATACTGTGGGCAAGCAGGACACCTCCGGACTAACTGTCCCATCCGTCCTCATCGACCAGACACTGCACGGGTGAGTTCCGATTCCCTCTCAGATACCTTTGAACTAGAAGTGATTTTAATCTGCAATCACCAGACTACGCAAACCGTAGCTCTCATCGATTCAGGGGCGGCGGGGAACTTTATTGATATATCGTTTGCTAAAAGTGCTTGTGTTCCTCTCATTGCATGTAATGATGTGGCAGTCACAGCGCTAGACGGACGGGCTCTCGGCTCGGGGAAAGTGGAGGCCGTTTCCAAGGAGCTGGAACTGCAAGTCAGCTTTCTTCACTCCGAACGACTGCGACTATTCGCCATAACCTCACCCAGCCACCCCATCATCTTAGGCCTGCCCTGGCTAAGACAACATAACCCTAACATCTCCTGGACACACCCGCAAATCCTTCACTGGTCACCTGAATGCCACGCTCAGTGCCTGCAGAGAGTCGTTCGCCGTCCCCGAGCCGTCCCGTTCCGCCAGACCGACCTCAGCTCCACCACACTCCTACCCTCCTGCTACCGGGACCTTTTGGAAGCCTTTAGCGAGGAAAAAGCCTCACATCTACCACCACACCGACCCTACGATTGTTCCATTGAGTTACAACCTGGAGCCATGCCCACCAGGGGGCGGGTGTTTCCCCTCTCGCAACCCGAGACAGAAGCCATGGAACGTTACATCAATGAGGAGCTAGCTAAAGGATTCATCAGACCATCTACCTCGCCCGCCTCGGCAGGTTTTTTCTTTGTGAAAAAGAAAGACGGCAGTTTGAGACCCTGCATCGACTATCGGAGCCTAAACGAGGTCACAATCAAGTACCGCTACCCTCTTCCTCTGGTACCAGCAGCCCTGGAGCAGTTACGCACTGCGAAGTACTTCACCAAACTCGACCTTAGAAGTGCTTACAACTTGATTCGCATCAAGGCGGGAGACGAGTGGAAAACGGCGTTCTCAACCACCAATGGACACTACGAGTATCTGGTGATGCCCTTCGGCCTATCGAACAGTCCGTCCGTCTTCCAGGCCTTCGTCAATGAGATCTTCAGAGACATGCTCCACAGACACCTCATTGTCTACATTGATGACATCCTGATTTATTCAGAGAACTTGGAAACTCACATCCAACAGGTCAGAACAGTGCTCCAACGCCTGATTAAGCACCAGTTATACGCCAAATTACCCAAGTGTGAATTTCATCAGACCAAGATCGCCTTCCTGGGGTACATAATTAGCCAAGATGGGGTCGCTATGGACGAGAAGAAGGTGTCATCAGTCGTCAGCTGGCCGAGACCACGAACCGTCAAGGAGCTCCAGAGGTTCCTGGGTTTCGCCAACTTTTACAGGAGATTTATCCGGGGCTTCAGTCAGATCGCTGCCCCCCTGACCTCAATGATACGAGGAGGAACCCGAACGCTGAAATGGACGTCAGAGAGTGAGCAGGCCTTCAAGGAACTGAAAGAACGTTTCACGACCAGTCCCATCTTGCGACACCCCGACCCCGAGCTGGAATTCATCGTGGAGGTGGACGCTTCAAACAGTGGCGTGGGAGCGGTCCTGTCGCAGCGACACGGAGAGCCACCGAAGATGTTTCCTTGCGCATTCTTTTCTCGGAAGCTCTCTGCCGCCAAGCACAACTATGATGTGGGCGATCGAGAACTGTTAGCTCTCAAGGAGGCCCTGCTCGAATGGAGGCATTGGTTGGAAGGTTCCAAGGTTCCCTTCTTAGTTCTCACGGACCACCGCAACCTGGAATACATCCGCTCAGCAAAACGGCTAAACTCCCGCCAGGCTCGCTGGTCACTGTTCTTTGCCAGGTTTGAGTTCAGAATTACCTACCGCCCCGGCTCCAAGAACAGCAAGGCAGATGCTCTCTCCCGTATCCATGACGCTCAACAACAAGAACTCACTCCCGATCCCATAATTCCACCCTCTCTACTTCTAGCCCCGGTCCGCTGGGACATCATGACCGAGATCAGGGAAGCTCAGGTAACAGAACCACCGCCTCCAAACTGTCCTCAAGATCGCGAATATGTGCCCGAAACACTCCGCACACGCCTGCTTCACTGGATTCACGATTCCCCCGGCGCAGGGCATCCTGGGATCACCGCCACCCTCGAACTAACCAAGAACCGCTTCTGGTGGCCAGCACTTACTCAGGACATCATTCGGTTCGTGACTCAATGCAGAACCTGTAACATTGCCAAATCGTCCCACCAGAGACCCGCCGGCTTACTCCAACCCCTGCCAGTCCCTCATCGCCCATGGTCTCATATCGCCATAGATTTCGTTACGGATCTTCCCCTCTCTCAGAACTACACCACAATCCTTACCGTTGTCGACCGGTTCTCCAAAGCCTGCCGAATCATCCCCTTAACCAAGCTACCCACGGCCTGGGAGACCGCGGAGGTTATGGTACATCAGGTCTTCCGGGTCTTCGGCATTCCGGAGGACATTGTCTCGGACAGGGGACCTCAGTTCACCTCTCGGGTCTGGCACGCTTTCTGCAAACAACTCAACATCAATGTGAGCCTGACTTCCGGGTACCACCCTCAATCCAACGGCCAAGTCGAGAGACTTAATCAAGAACTCACTCGTTTCCTGAGAACCTACTGCCACACCAACCAAAGTGACTGGAGCAAATACGTAGTGTGGGCAGAATATGCCCAAAACTCACTTAGAAAACCTGCCACTGGTCTCACCCCCTTCAAGTGCATCTTAGGATATCAACCGCCTTTATTCCCATGGACCGGGGAGCCAAGCAACCTACCAGCCGTTGACCATTGGCTAAGCCGTAGCGAGGACACCTGGGACGCTGGGCACGTCCATCTGCAACAGGCCGTTCGCCGCACCACCACCCAAGCAGATCGCAGACGGCGCGCCAACCCAGCCTACCAGCCCGGACAGTGGGTCTGGCTTTCGTCTCGGGACCTTCGGCTGCACCTTCCTAGCACGAAACTCAGTCCCAGGTACGTGGGTCCTTTCAAAGTCATCAAACAAATTACTCCAGTGTCATTCCGTTTAGAGTTACCCACTAACTACCGTATTTCTCCTACTTTCCATGTATCCTTGTTGAAACCCGCTGGTGCTCCGGACGGGGAGAGGGACCAGAACGAGGCCGCGGAGACAGAGACTCCTCCTCTAATCATAGATGGCGAGGAGGCCTACCGGGTCCACGAAATCTTGGACTCCAGGCGCCGGGGTCGTGTCATGCAATACCTGGTGGATTGGGAGGGGTACGGTCCAGAGGAGCGATCCTGGGTCAACGCTCAGGATATTCTGGATCCCTCCCTAATTGAGGACTTCCATCAAAGAAACCCAGGGAGACCCGCGCCCAGACCACGCGGACGACCTCGTCGTCGCCAAGGCCCTCGCCTCGGGAGCTGCTCGCAGGAGGGGGGCTCTGTAATGAACCGCGCCTCTGTGGCTCTTCCCGGCCGTCACCAGCGGGAACCGTCACCCGAGTATTAGTTCCTACCCGGACGCTTTAGACCCACTTACCGGAACTAATCCGCGCTACAGGTGTAGCTTGTTATCTAGCCTTTATAAGCAGGACTTTCACCCATGTAGGACGCGAAGTCTTGCACTTGCTTCGGAGCTGCATTTCTGAGCGTTCTACCCTCTTGTTTGGATTTATTGTTGAGACCATTGGACTGCCTTCCCGATTTGGATTCTAGCTGCCTGCCCCGACCATTGGACTGCCTTCTCGTTTTGATACTAGCTGCCTGCCCCGACTTGTATCCGTTTATCGTTGTGATTTTGCCTGCCCCCCTTGTGTCTCTCGTTGTGCTGTGATCGTTTTGTCATAAAGCGCTTGCAGATGGATCCACAAGCCTCCGAGTCGTTACACTCATCTTGTCTAAGTCTGCATGAACTTTTTTCCCGGTTCTATGCGGTCAATACAGTTAGGGTATGTCGAAAAACTCCCATTTCATTTTCTTCCCCAACTGTAAAATTATTCTACATTGCTGCAGAAGTACTGACCCAGTGTTTACAAAGTGAATATACAAAGAAGATCAAATGCCCTTTACAAAAAAAAGGTAAAACAGCAATTTTAACAGGACAGTTTTGACATGGAAGAAGAAAACGAGACGGGAGTTTTTCGACATACCCTAAATGTATTGACCCGGATTGCACAGACTACACATGCGCATCACTGAGATGAGACAAGACGAGCATTTGAGGTTAAAAAGTATATAAACTGTCAATTTGTTTCGAAAATAGCCTATCGTTTCGCTAGATAAGACCCTTCTTCCTTGGCTAGGATTGTTTAGAGCCATTTGAAGCTGCATTTAAATTGAATTTCCAAAGTTCAAATTTGGGGGCTCCATTGAAGTCCACTATATGGAGAACATTCCTGAAATGTTTTCCTCAGGAAACATAATTTCTTATCGACTGAAGATAGAAAGACATGAACATCTTGGACGACGTGGGGGTGAGTAAATTATCTGTACATTTTTGATCTGGAAATTAACTTCTTTAATATTGAACCCTTATTTAGTAGGTTATAAAAATAATGCACTTAGATGCATTATGTAGTGAGCAGACACATTTTCCAAAAGTCTGTAAAATAAGCATCAACCCAGCATAAACCCAGCTCACAGTGAATGTTCTCAGATCTTTTGCTAACATTTGGTCACATTTCATTTTGATGGTTCCCTTAGACATTCTGTAGACCAGGGGTGCCCAACCTGTTTCCTAGAGTTTAGTTCCAACCTTGATCAAACACACCTGTCTGTAATTATCTAGTGCTTCTTCAGATCCTAATTAGTTGGTTCAGGTGTGTTTGAGCACCCCTGCTGTAGACTAATTATCTTCGCAACTACTGTATATGTCAACTAAATCTCATTATAGAGGGTTTACACTTACGTTAACCCAGATGACTGGCACCATACTGACGATACTTGAATATAAACAACAGCATGGATTGCACGATTAATGTACTACTGAATACATTGTTCTGCTAATTTAAACATGTGGAAGCTGCTAAATCATATAGAGAAGGACTTAGTAAGCAGGAAGAGGCACAATATTTTAACTATTAACAAAAGTTAATAGGTGGTAAAGATACGTGTGAGCAGTATTAAATAAGATATTAGTCTAATATTTCAACTACCTCACTGGAAATTATAAGAACAAACATAAAATGTTGTCAAAATTCTTGCCCTGGAAATCCTGTTTCATTTTGGCCAACCAAAAACGCCAAAAACGTTCCTCAGACAGTTTTTTGCACTCTTCTTCTTGATTTGTTATAACTTTTGGCTGTCTATAAATGGCTGATGGATGACGTGTCGTAAAAACTCTCTATTAGTAGACTGTTAGCTTAGGGTTAAGGTTAGTAGAATAAAATATCAAAATAAACTGTAATGTTCTGGCAAAGGTATAAACAAACATTCTTTCAGAAATGTTAATAAAATATTTGTTGCAAGTTATCTGGTTTGTAATAACATTCTGTTGTTTCAGAACATTAAAAAATAACATTTCTCTAATGTTTGCGATATTATAAAAAGGAACATTCCCTTTAGTTTTTTTTTTTTTTTTTTTTTTTGGCAGACCGTCCCAAAGATAACCTGATTCTGGTCCGTGAGAACCTGACTTGGACTGAAGCTGCGAGTTACTGCAAAAAGCACTATGTGGACCTGGTCTCCATTCACAGTGAGGAGCTTCAGAACAGGACAGTGAGAAAAGCCATCCAGGCCTCCACTTCTCATGTGTGGCTGGGTCTTCGTTACACCTGCAGATTCGACTTCTGGTTCTGGATAAAGAACACAGAAGAAGGCTGCTATCAGAACTGGGTGCCTGGTCATGGGCCACATGGAAAAAAGGAGTGTGGGCTGTCAGGAGCTATGGAGTCCACTGGGGGGGCACCGTTGGTTCGGGATTCTAGAGAGTGAAAGGCTCAATTTCATCTGCCAAAAGTGTGTTGATGGGATTTAGCCACAAAAGAGAAGCGACTGAATGACTGAGAGACTGTTTTTTTGGTATGTTTGTTAATTGTATCAGGTGCTGAAATGTGATCTGCGGGGTGCACGGGAAAGTAACTGGAGGAGACATTTTACAATAACAAAACCTGACTGTAGTGACGTAGCTTGGTATAGCTTGGTCTCTGACTCAATAAACTTCACTCACTAAACAGAATATATATTCTGTTTAGTGAGTGAAGTTTATTGAGTCAGAGGCCTGTGACTATTTACTTAATATAATTCAGCCAATGTAAATGTAATATCATGAAGCCATATCACCCTGCAGCCCAAGAGTGGTTGCCCACTGAAGCTAAGCAGGGTTGAGCCTGATCAGTACCTGGACAAGGTACTGCTGGAAGAGGTGTTAGTGAGGCCAGCAGGGGGTGCTTACCCTGTGGTCTATGTGGATCCTAATGCCCCAGTGTAGTGATGGGGACACTATACTGTCAAAGACGTTAAACCGAGGTCCTGACTCTCTGTGGTCATTAAAATTCCCAGGATGTCCTTCGAAAAAGAGTAGGGGTGTAACCCCGGCATCCTGGCCAAATTTGCCCATTGGCCTCTGACCATCATGGCCTCCTAATCATCCCCATATTCATCACTCACATCTTCTCTCCACCAGTAAGCTAGTGTGTGGTGGGCATTCTGGCGCAATATGGCTGCCGTCACATCATCCAGGTGGATGCTGCGCACTTGCGGTGATTGAGAAGATTCCCCCTTCAATTTAACGCACTTTGAGTGCCCAGAAAAGCGCTCTATAAATGTAAGGAATTACTGTTATTCTTAATTAATATCTTAATATCTTAAATCTTAAATATAATATCTGAAAGACAAAGTCACACATTTTAGTGAATCTCTCCTGTAGTTATTTCATCATACATTAATATTAATAATATCCATTAAAAAAAATATGGGCTTCTTGTCTTAGACTGCAGGTGATTTCTCTTTCCATTATTACTTTTTTTAAGTCTGATTATGCATTGTGTCATTTACACATATTTGAGTTGCCTTGGACATAAAAAGCTGCAAAAGAGCAGTTTTGTGAAGCTTCAAGACTTCTTCAAGTTTTCTTTCTTTCTTTTTTTTTTTTTTTTTTATATATATATATATATATATATATATATATTACATATATTAAGAAATAAAATAATTTCTGATATTTCATTATTTCTTAGAATGATCAACATTTATAAACTTTTTAAAAAATTTTTAGTTGCTTTGATAACAATCACTGCCTTCAATGTAAACTCTGACCAACAGGTTATCAGAACAGACATATTTCAGATAAGATTTAGCCTAATTGGTAACACTTTACAATAATGTTCCATTAACATTGGTTAATCCATTAATTAACAATGAGCAATACATTTGTTATATTATTTATTAACCTTTGTTAAGTGAGTTCATAACATCGCTGTTTATAACACAACTGTTCATTCTTAGTTCTCAGGTATATTAAATAATATTAACATGTAAAACTTTTGTTGATAATGGAATTTACATTAACTAATACATGTTATAGAAGTATTTTTCATTGTTGGTCTATGTTAATTAATATAACTAATGTTAATTACTGAAACCACATTGTAAAGTGTTAACAATTTATTTAAGATAAAATCATGGCAAATTATTAGGAAGGAGCAAAACTTGATTATATGTAATTAAAATCAAGAAGTACAAGACAATATAAAAACAATTAAACTTAAAGCAAGACTAAAGTAGTAATTGTGCTCTCTAGTATAATATTTGACTAGAGTACATGCCTAAATAAAAATACAGTAAATAAATAAAGTAAACAAGAAGTTTATCTAAACTAAAAGAGAAATCCATAAGCAAACACCATAAATAAAATCCCACTAAATCCCATATACTCAAAAAGAAGTTCTCCAATTGTTCACACTTAATCTGGAAAAAAAAAAAAAAATCAGATGCTGATTGATGACAGAAATGATTGTTGCTCTGAAAGAAGAGGCTTTCGTCTTGCCCCATATTTTCTAAAAATAAATATACACTGTTATTTAATTCCAGAAATAAAACCATTTTAACAGACAAAGCTATCATGCTAAAGTCAAACTAAGATCAGATATGAGTTTTTGATATTATAAAATATTATTTCATGGTGTTTCTTCATTGAAATGTCTGAATTCATGGCAATTTCAAATTTCTCTGACAATCCCGTCCGAAGAAACAATGTCAAATAATATTATTTGAAGAACATAATTGTCTAAAGGACTTCCACTCTGTTCTGAAACATTGAGCTGGGGCAGCCAGTGGAAACTTGGATGACCTCTCCCACAGGTTTCAATTTTGGGACAAAGCTGACACTTACATATTGTGAAGTGTAAGGCTGAAAGAACCTCAGATATTTTGCTCTCTTGAGAGACGGACAATACAGAGTGAGGTTGTGCTAAATCTCCTGTCTAACTTGCCCTTCCTGCTCATTTATTCCACTCTTTTCTCTTTATCCACTACCCAATGTATGTGAAATATATAATGCAATTGATTTCATTTTCATGTTTGCAAAATATGAATATCAAAAATGTCTTGGTTTTACTGATACAATGTTCTCATCCCCACAAACACAGAATAAAATGTGAAATAATAAAGCTTTTTTAAGATTAAGAAATTTTGTCCACAGTTTCAGTGTTGACATCTGCTATGGGATGTGAGCTCCTCACACTTGTTTGATGTGAATTCAGATTGTTTTGTAAGGATATACAGTATGGTACATTTATAGTAAATAGGACTTTTTTTAACTGATCAGTAGCTGTCAGCTGATCACATCAGCTTTCATGCAGGTCATGTGCAGTAGGTGGTGAATGGCTGTCTGCTTTTACGGAAAATATTCTTTTAATGCTATATCCACCATTAAAAGTAAAAGAAGATGCTCAAATCTGTGTGCTTGATGAGCAAGAACCTATGAGGTCTGCTCTAGTGACTGACAGACATTTGCACTTCAAATTTCAAATTTATTTGTATAGCGCTTTTCACAATACATATCGTTGCAAAGCAGCTTTACATCAAATTGACATTTTTACAATATATGTAGTAGTAGCTTGATGTACATATGGCAGAGATGTGTAGTAAAGATCAATTAATGACGTAATCAAACAGACAAAGAACACTATAAATTAGTAGCAGAATTCAGTAGTGCTGTATGTTTTCAGGGTTGGCATCATCTTAAGTCCTAAGTGGGGTTAGCATCATCTCTTCTTAAGTGTTCTGGATCCACACTGGAGCTTCTGAATTCCTAGTTACCACGGGATGTCAATCCCATGGCAAAAACAGAGAACAAATAGGAACATAATTAGTGTAGCTGCTGTTCAGACTAAGAAAAGGAAGATTTGTTAAACCAGAGCTAAAAGATTAATAATGAACATTTGATCAGATATAACTGCAGGAAAAGTTTATGAGATGCATTATTTGAATGCTTGGCTAAAAAGATGTGTCTTTAATCTAGATTTAAACCGAAAGAGTGTGTCTGAACCCCGAACGTTATCTGGAAGGCTGTTCCAGAGTTTGGGTGCCAAATGTGAAAAAGCTCTACCTCCTTTAGTGGACTTTGCTATCCTAGGTACTACCAACAGTCCAGAGTTTTGTGACCTTAGGGAGCGTGATGGCTTGTAGCGTGGTAGAAGACTAGTTAGGTACGCAGGAGCTAAACCGTTAAGAGCCTTATAGGTAAGAAGTACTATTTTATAGCTGATGCGGAACCTAATAGGTAGCCAGTGCAGAGACTTTAAAATTGGGGTAATATGATCATATTTTCTTGACCTGGTAAGGACCCTAGCAGCTGCATTTTGGACTATCTGTAGCTTGTTTATTGAAGATGCAGATGCAGCTTGTTTACTGAAGATGCAGGACAACCACCTAGTAGTGCAGTCAATAGTCCAGTCTAGAGGTCATGAATGCGTAAACTAGCTTTTCTGCATCAGAAACAGGTAACGTTTCGCAGCTTGGCAATGTTTCTAAGATGGAAGAATGCGGTTTTTGTAACATGAGAAATATGATTTTCAAAAGACAAGTTGCTGTCTAATATAACACGAAGGCTTTTGACTGTAGTGGAAGTAACAGTACATCCGTCTAGTTGTAAATTGTAAGTCAAAAGATTCTGTGTATTGTTTTTAGGTCCAATAAGTAATATCTCTGTCTTATCTGAATTTAATAGCAGAAAATTATTGGTCATCCAATCTTTTACATTTTTAACACACTCTGTTAACTTCGATAATTCAGAAGTTTCATCTGGTCTTGTTGAGATATATACAGGGTTCTTACACCTTTTCCAACTTCAAATTCCAGCACTTTTCAAGCACTTTAAAGGTGCATTTTTATGCTCTTCCAGCACCTAACAACCACGGTAAATTACGTTTATATATGCTATATGTACTTTTTCACATTTAAATCCATTGTGCTATTAAAAAAAAAAAAAAAAAAAAAAAAAAAAAAAAAAAACATGACGACATTTCAACTTAAATTGTTGAATACTTTGGAGCACAGATTTATTGGGATAGTTCACCCAAAAATGGTTTATAAAAATGTTTGGGTGTAGTACCAAACTTTCATGACCAGTCGTTCATGATACTTCATGTGCATTACTATTCAAAATTCATGTAATAAATTAAATCCTTATGAGTCCGAGAATATTCTTGCTGCAAATTAATGAACAACTGTTCCTATGTCAACTGTTTTGAAAATCAGTCACCAAATATGGAAACCATAGTTTGTGAGCTTTCATCAATATTACTTTTTATTATTGTCAATATTACCTTAGGTTGGGACTAAGGTACTGTTGTAACTGTATGGCAAATGTCCCACCCGTCAAATGGTGACAGTTAAGAGGTTAAAGGAAAACATGTTTAATGGTTCAAAATGTATCACCTCTCTGTAAGTAGTCTTGGCATTCTATATAACCTATATATGAATGACAAATAATCACCAGACAGATAAATACAATTTCAATAAACACTTTAATTGTGTAAAACAGGAACATTCTTTTCTGCCTTCTGCTTATCTTGAGCAGCCCTCACATGGCATGCCGTGAATTACACGATCAATAACTTAAATTGGCAAGGAAGTGCCCTTTAGACTGTTGAGTTTAGGAAAAAATCTGCAATTAACAACACAAGTGCAAAAAACTGCAATGAAAATAGTGCAAAAATGAAACTGCACTGAACAAAATATAGTGCAAAAATAATAACTAGCTTATCCAGGAGTAGGCCAAACAGGGTAGGGCCTGTTAAGGAGTGTCCTTCAGTTCCTTTAGTTTTTCAGCTAGCTGTTTCTCCAAAGTCTCCAGACTTCTTTTCTTTTCCTTTGCTGCTCTTCGAAAGCCATTGGACTTTGAGATGAAGCTCAGTTTTCCTTGTGATTCAGCTTTTTCTGCATTGTCATCAGCGGACTTCAGGAGGACCCTCATATCCTCCTCTAGTCTCTTCTTTTTGGATTTTATTTCTGTTATCTCTTCCATTAGTCCTTTCCTCTTCTGTGCCTTCTGTTCATCTTGCTTTAGACGTCTTTGGTCATCAAGATACATGTGGTATTTCTGTCTGGCAGCAGCGGCAGAGAGGAGTAGCTCCTTTGTGTAGGCTATGTTAAGAAGCCCTCCAACACTCCGCACATGGTCATGAATAACCCGCTGGGAGATTAATGAATGCTCCTTGAGGTTCTCCACCATCACCTCCTTATTGACAGAAAACCCTCTTTCAACAGAGGCTTGACCATGTGAAAGGATCAGGAGAAGTTTCACTACCTCCCATAGATGGCGACACTCTGCATTGTTGGATAAATGTTCATGGTAGAATGCATCCAAACTTCCACTTTCTGGGTTGAAGTTTCTAAAAGAATCTGATGCTGTCATCAGGCTGTGGTCATAGAAGTGACCAAACTCCCTCAGAATCTCATCACAGCATTTCTCTTCAATGCGCCCAGTTTCCACAAAGAGCCGCAGAACAGTGGTGAGTTTTCGGGTGCTCACCTCTTTGCTCTTGAGGAACACCCTTGGATCGAGAACAGAAAGGCTTCTCACAAGAGGATATTTGAGTGGAGCCTTTTCAAAAAGCATGGAGACCATCTTCAGCAAAAATAGTTTGCAGTTCTGCCTAAACTCCAGCCTCAGCCTCTCGGCATCCGAGTTCTTCTTCTTGTGCTCCTCCAGGGCTCGCTCTGTGACAAATCCCACTCTCAGTTTGGTAACATCCATGTGGTTGACTGGATCAGCATAGTCAACTTGTAGAAGCTTTAATGTAGTTGTTGCATTCTTCATGACACTGGGCTTGATAAACTTCTCCAAGAGACTCCTAAGCATGTTGGTGAGATCCCCACTCATAAATGGCAGCATGGGTTTGTCTGTCTGGTATAACTTCAAAAATGGTGTGATTTCCAGAGCCACCATTAGAAAGAAGTTGAGCTTTGCCTGGAAGAGGTCATCTTGAACAATCATCTGAGCAGTCTTGAAAGATTTAGAAGATGGTTCTGTTATAGTTTTCGCTTTTGCAGCTTTGATGTATATTTTCAGAGAAGGCAAAATCTGTAGGGCATGCTCAGCCACCTCTACGTTTTCCAGCCATTGATGACTACAGAAGTCAAGAGGGAAGGATGTGGAACCAGTGACTGCTGTATAGTCCTCTCTACGTGCTGGTACATCCTTGAATAGCCATTTAAGGTTTGAAAGAGCATTTCCCAGGTCCCAGTCTGTGGATGCACACCCGGCTCTAAAGGAATTGTTTAGTATATGCAAACCACAGCTTCCAACATTAAGCATTTTCTTGCCTGTTTGTTGTTCTATGTTTTGCTGGGCCATGGAGAAGAGCTTCCAGTTCACGTTTGGGCCATCCATCGACAGCTGAATCAGGTTGTGGAAGCCTATATCTGAACACACAGTCTCAAGCTTCTCATATATTTGTTCTGCAGTGTGATGACCCATGAAAAAAGATGTCAGATACCTTGAGGTTACTTGATTATCATTCCAGAATCTCAAGTGAACATCTAGCTTTCCCGAAACTTTCATCAAATAGAAGAACATAACCAGATTCTTTTATGGCTTTGGTCTTCATCAGAGAAGAGAAATGAGGAGCTATCCCAAACACAGTGAGGTATGCCACTTTATTCTCCCCACATTTAAACTGCTTTGCTATGTTACTGTTGGGAAACATGGTTTGGAAGAGATCCCCTACATGCTCACATGATTTGTAAGAATAGTGGCTTGTTACAACTTTTGTTGCCCAACATATTTCTGCTTTAAGTGTTGGATTAGAGCTAACAAATGTTTTTATGGTGCCTTGGGAGTTGCTGGTTGACTGCTGTGGATTAGATGAATCTGGGGATGGTAGAGGCGCAATTTCCTTTGCTACTCCACTGGCAGCTTCCTCTGCACTGCTGCTTAATGGTGTCGATGTAGCTGTGCTGCTTGACACATTGCTTGTCTGCTGAAAAAAATCCCCCAATCCAGGACCTGGATATAGGAGTCTTCTCATCAGATCTTGATGCTTTTTCCCTAAATAACAACAATAAAAAAATAAGACTTTATATAATGATACATAATATAAATAAGTTGTATAATAATGTATATAAGTGAAAAAAAAAGAATAATTAATTAGAGAGCAGGGCTGCAGTATTATGAGAAAATATGTTTTGTTGATTATTGCTCTTGATATAGTAAAGATTATATTAACACGACAATAAGGTTTCATTTGAACCAACCATGAGCAATGCATTTGTTACAGCATGTCTTAATCTTTGTTAATGTTATTTAATAAGAATTTAGCTGGTTAATGCCGTTTAAACGACACATCATATTTTGACATTCATTACATTGGTTATTTTTAAGTAACATCAAAACCAAAACGGTTATTCAAATTAGGATTAAATCATATAAGTGAACAATAGACGTTCCCCATTACTAAAACGTACAGTAAAACTTAAAAAAAAAAAAAAAAAAAAAAAAAAAAAAAAAAGTCTAGCGCGAGCTCACTATGCACTTGCGAAACTGCCGTTAAACACGGAATCTGGCGGTAGAAATGGAAAAATAAATATCGTTTACATCGTATTAGCACTTTGTTGTTTGATAAAAGAATTCACGCGACTGCAGAATTCAATCAGTAAGCACACAAACTGAAATGTAAACTTAATGTACCGTGACCGTGAAAATCAATTAGCTAATTGGCCTAATCAAAAATTCCTTAACTTAAAACTTACCTTTCATATGGCTTGAAAGCGCGGCCTCTCCCATGGTGAAGAGCTGCACGTCCTTTTTGCATATTTTGCAAGTGGCCAATCGAGGATTTGGTCCACATTTTAGCCATAATTTGTATTTTTCGTCCTCCAGCCAACGAGCACTGAAACGGCAACCTCCCGGCATGTTTTCACCTCCCACTCTGCTCCAACAGAGGGCGCACATCCACTGGAAGATTACACCGCTACAGCCACAAGCGCGGACTCGAGCGGAGTTATTTTCGTTATGTGCAAAATGCATTTTTACTCCGTAAGATAACGAATTATTATGAAAGCAATGCAATTTCAAATTCAAGCAGGTTCAAGCACTTTGTCCAAAATCCAAGCACTTTTCTAACCTTGAAAACACTATATTAAAAATCAAGCATTTTCCAGGATTTCCAGCACCCGTACGAACCCTGTATATAGTTGAGTATCATCAGCATAACAATGGAAACCAATCCCGTGTTTTCTAATAATATTACCAAGGGGCAGCATGTATATTGAAAATAGTAGAGGACCTAGAACAGATCCTTGTGGCACTCCATACTTTACTGGTGATAACTGAGATGACTCCCCATTTAAATAAACAAAGTGGTAGCGATCAGACAGGTAGGATCTAAACCATCTTAAAGCCTGCCCTTGGATACCTGCATAATTTTGTAGTTGATCTATTAGTATGTCATGATCTATAGTGTCGAACGCAGCACTAAGATCAAGTAAAACTAGCAATGAGATGCAGCCTTGGTCTGACGCAAGCAGCAAGTCATTAGTGATTTTAACAAGTACAGTTTCTGTGCTGTGATGGGGCCTGAAACCTCACTGAAATTCTTCATAGATATTTTTTTGCAAGAATGAGCACAGTTGAGCAGATACAACTTTCTCTAAAATTTTAGACATAAATGGAAGATTAGAAATGGGTCTGTAATTTGCCAGGTCACTAGGGTCTAGTTGTGGTTTCTTAATAAGAGGCTTAATAACCGCCAGCTTGAATGGTTTAGGGACGTGACCTAAAGATAACGATGAGTTAATAATATTGAAAAGCGGTTCTTCTGCCACAGGTAACAATTCTTTTAGTAATTTAGTGGGTACGGGATCTAATAGGCATGTTGTTGGTTTAGACACAGTGATGAGTTTATTTAACTCTTCCTGTCCTATAGTGGTAAAGTACTGCAGTTTTTCTTTGGGTGTGACGAAAGAAGTTGACATATTAGATGCAGTATAATCTACATTGGTTATTGTATTTCTGATGTTATCTATTTTATCAGTGAAGAAATTCATAAAGTCATTACTATTAAACTGTAAAGGAATATTTAGAAAAGGTGGCATCTGGTTATTTGTTAATCTAGCCACTGTGCTAAATAAAAACCTTGGATTGTTTTGGTTATTTTCTATGAGTTTGCAGATATGTTTGGCCCTAGCAGCTTTAAAGCCTGTCTATATCTGGACATACCGTTTTTCCATGCAATTCTAAAAACTTCCAAGTTAGTTTTTCTCCATTTGCGCTCAAGATTGCGAGTTTCTTTCTTGAGGGAATGGGTATTACTGTTGTACCATGGCGCAATACGTTTTTCTCTAACTTTTTTCAATTTGATGGGGGCAACAGCTTCTAATGTATTGGAGAAGATGGTGCCCATATTGCTAGTCATTTTGTCTAGATCCTGTGTATTAAGGGGTTCACAGAGCAGTTGAGATAAATCAGGCAGGTTATTTGTAAATCTATCTTTGGTGGCTGGAACAATAGTTCTGCCTAGACGATAACGCGGAGCCATATAGTTAATATCAGTGATACGCAGCATGCAAGATACAAGGAAATGGTCAGTAACATCATCGCTTTGAGGTATGATATCTATATCAGTAAGATCAATTCCATGCGATATAATTAAATCTTGCGTATGATTAAAACGATGAGTGGGCCCGGTGACATTTTGCTGGACTCCAAAAGAGTTTATTAGGTCAGTAAACGCAAGTCCTAACGCATCATTTGTATTATCAATGTGAATGTTAAAATCTCCGACAATTAGCACTTTATCAAAATTAACCAATAGTTCTGAAAGGAATTCTGCTAATTCTTTTAGGAAATCTGTAAATGGCCTTGGTGGTCTATACACAGTAGCTAAAACAAGAGATAGGAGAGATTTCTTTTGCATTTCCAGCAGAGTAACATTAAGCAAAAGTATTTCAAATGAATCAAACCTGTATTCTGTTTTCTAAGTAACACTGAGAATATCACTATATATTGTTGCAACACCACCACCACGACCAGTCTGACAGGGCTCATGCTTATAGTAGTTAGTTTGGTGGAGTAGACCCATTTAGATCAATATAATCATTAGGTTTTAGCCAGGTTTCGGTTAAGCAGAGTACATCAAAACTATTATCTGTGATCATTTCATTCACAATAACTGCTTTGGGTGTAAGTGATCTAATGTTTAGGAGCCCAAGCTTAAAAAATGGTTTCTGTTTGTGTATTTTGCTTTTTTTCTGGTTTAATTACGATCAGATTTTTTCTAGATCCTGCATTAAATTTATGTTTTGACCTCACTATTCGAGGAACAGACACAGTCTTTATAGATTGGACAGTGCAAGTACTATCATTTAAGCGTTCAGAACAAAAGCCATGGTAGCAATCATTTGAGAATGTACTTACTAGTCAAATGGAGCGTAGCGTCCTGGAAATGTTGTCCGACAGCAGTTCCGCTCCGACTCTGCTGGGGCGCAGACCATCAGCACGGAAAAGTCTAGGACGTTCCCAGAAAAGATTCCAATTATTAACAAAGAGCAGTTTCTGTTCTTTACACCATGTCAATAACCATTCATTTAGAGCAAGAAGTATACTGAACCTTTCGTGCCCACGTCGATACGTGGGAAGCGGTCCTGACACGATGATCCTCGTCGCGGGCGACGTGTGGCGAACCGTCTCGATCAGGCTGCTGAAGTCCCTCTTTAGAACCTCCGTCTGCCGCAGCTTGATGTCGTTCACCCCCGCGTGCAGGACGATCGCGCCGACGCTCTCGCCGTCCTTCAGGATTGCGGGTATCTGCGCAGAAACATCGAGAACGCGAGCACCAGGAAAATAGTGGGTGTGGACTTTACCTTTAGCTAAAGTAGCACGTACGTACCGGACAATGGAGTCTCCGACGATCACAGCGTCGCGTTCCGTCTCGCAAAAGGGAGCGAAGCGGTTCCGGGTGGAGATCTCGAAGACCGGAGGCAGCGAAGGCGGGGAGGTCCTCGGCCGGGGCCTGGCTCGCGTCTTCCGCTGCTGCTGCACCCAGGGTCCGTGGTGTCCCGGCGCCGGAGTGAAGGACATCTGGGAAGATCACGTCCAGGGTGCACGGGACCTGTGCAGAGAAGCACACGGAGTAGAGGTGGTCAGAGTGTTCGTATCGCGCTGTATACTTGAGAAGGTCCTGGCTGCAGCCTGCAGAACTGGGTGGAGCTGCATATGGGGCAGGGCTACATGTGTCGCCTCGCCCACAAATTATATCATTGGTTAATGAAGCCAACGCCCTCAGCAGGATTTTATTTCCACTCGTTTGTCGTTGCGTTGGTACGACGGCGTTTTAGTGCCGCCTTAAAAAACAAACAAAAACAAAAAAAAAAAAAAACACAAAATCTAACATTACCAATTAAACTCGTAATATTTCGAGAATAAACTCGAAACTACGAGAATAAAGTCAAAATGTTACGAGAATAAAGTCGAAATATTTCGAGAAAAATCACAGAATTGCGAGAAACTATGGATGTGGAGGATCTGGTTAAGTCCTACTTTAGGTTAGGATTTATCAATAAGGAAATATTCTTTGTCTTTTGGCGCATTAGCACGGACTTATAATTAGTAAAAAGACACTGCAGCGGTTATGTAGGAAACTTAATTTATTCAGAAGAAAAAAAATCAGACAGACATTGAGGAACCGTTCTCTTCGCTTAACCGTTCCTTTCCGTGCCGATCCGGGCCAGTCAGCACGGATACGGTTTCATTTTCCACTATGGTGCTGATAACGGAACTCTTTGGAATGTAAATACAAATGCCTTAGTCGTTGCCTTGGAAATGCAATTGTAATATAAACAGAGATATGGATGATGATCAGATATTTCTGTCTTTGGGACTTCGTTAAATAACAGAAAAAAAGGACCCAACTATAAACAACGCAAAAAGTAAAATAAACAGAAGGCGACGACAGGTATAAGGTTACCAACAAATGCTGAGGGGATATGCATGCCAACGGAGACGGACAGCGTTCTAAGAACCGTTCGGCACGACAGTGGAAAAACGGCTTATGAGGATGATGATCAAATAAAGCAATCGATCCTGAAGAAGTTGAACACCGGCACGCTCGACGTCTCCGACGTCGCCAGTACTTCAGCCGGGGTCCCTCTTGAAGCCAACACGGAAGTGACTAAAACCGCAATTCATCGACTGGCCGCTAGAGACTGGCTGCAAAAGGGAGTTAATCCCATAGACTCCCCATGTTAAAATGCCCAACTTTAGAGCAGAAAAAAAAAAAAAATTTTGAACAAATTTTGACTTTATTTCTCAAAATACTACGATTTTAATTTCGTATTACTACGAGTTTATTCTCGTAACATTTCGACTTTATTCTCATACGATTTCGACTTTATTCTCGTAGTTTCGAGTTTATTCTCGAAATATTACAAGTTTAATCTCGTAATCTTAGATTTTTTTTTTTTTTTTTTTTTTTTTTAAGGTGGCACTAAAACGCCGTTGTACGTTGGTGAGTAGTTGAGCTACGAGTTTTGTCTTATTTGATTAGTTGTAATGTTTGATTGCAAAATGTTGTTCAAATCCTACTCTGGGTTTTATGGTAATGGGAGGCGTGGCTGAGAGGATTCTATGACAGTATAGAGGATATGGACTCCTGTTTTATGTGCCAGTGCTAGAATGCCTGTGGAACGTAGTAGAAGGGGAGAATCAATGTTAACCCAAAAGGTTTGAGTGTGTTGGTCTTGTTTTTTATCCTGGAGAGTGTGTGTGTGTATTATTACATGTTCAATGTATGTGGTAACAACGGAAGACACAACAGGTGGGCCTCTGCTAATAAAACAGTGATGTTAAACTGCTGTTTTGTATGACCAATAAAATGAAATACTCAAACTGCATCATCTTCATGTTCTTTGAGTTTATTCCTCTTCATATATTGTTTAGTCCAACGCTTTTGGACTTCCAACTTTCTTTAACATGAGATAATCTCTATATTTTATCTCTACATGTACACATAATTTATTGTGAAAGGTTTTGTTATCAGAACAAAGCAATAGCTGTCATGTAGTTCTTATAAAAAAAATGGCACTTTATCAACTCATAATTCTAAGACAACATTTTTAAAGAAACTTTAAGTGTTGAGTTGGTGACAAAAAAAAATACATTAAAATACAAGTAAATGCGTAAATAAAAATAAAAACCCAAAAATAATTTAAATTTGCAAATAAACATTAATTGTTGCGATATACAGTTCTTAATGCACAAAGATATGCAGGTCGAAAGCAGGAAGTGGATGCTTGCTTAGAAATAATAATGAAATTTTGCCCAAAATAATGAATGAAAACATAATTTATTATGTTTGGTATAGATTAATATTATCTGTAGATAATTAACGAATTCATAATATATTGTTTATTTTTGTATGTAAGTTAATATCACAAATGATATTCTCTCTCTCTCTCTCTCTCTATATATATATATATATATAGCTTCAGCTGTGCTCTTAACCGCATTTCCTGTTAACAGAGGTGTCTACGTCATTACATGTCATTAGCCAACTGAACCATTTATTAATATCACATGTAGATAATTAACAAATTTATAATATATTGTTTAATATTTTATATGTAACATATTTAATATCACGAATGAATCGTAGCTTGAACTTTGCTCATAACCACATTTCCTGTTTACGGAGTTGACTACGTCATTACATGTCATTAGCCAATGAAAGCATTTGTGGGTGGGGTGATGTGAGCAGCCCCGCCCCGTTCTGCAGGCTGCAGTCAGGTATACTTGGTATACTTACCCGGGAGGATTCCAGAGCGGCTCTTCGCTCTCTCAGCTCGGTCTGCCTCCCCAACAGCTCCTGAATCTGCTTCTCCACGGCCTCCAGCTCGAGCTGCAACGAGTGCACCTGGAACGTGTCCTCACCTGCACTCAAAGGTGGACACAAATTCGCCATTAAAGCAAGTAACAGTGAGTAAACAATGGTAACGTGTGTAAATAGTGTGTAAACAATGCAAGCAGGATTAGCGGCAACCACGCTGGTGCTGCTAACGGGCTATAAGCTAGCAACTCGGGAAATCAAAACAAAACTAGTGATAAAGCAATCCGGATGTTTCAGTTGTAAAATACAATAGGGGGTATATTCACACGTTATAAGAAACAAAAATTATGGTGTATAAAATTGATTCTAGATTGAAAAACAGACAATAAGAAATTAACTTGACGGGGCTCAAACTCCAAGCATGCGACCGCAACAAATCTTATTAGTACATAGTAAACTTCCTGATCTGGACATTCCTAGACAAAGTATTATAAACGTCCACTGGCATTAAACGGTTAGCTCACTTCTGTCATTAATTACTCACCTTCTTGTCGTTCCAAACCCGTAAGACCTTCTTTCATTTTTAGAACACAATTTAAGCTCTCTGACCCTCCCATAGACAGCAAGGATACTAAGGGCTGGTATACTGGAAATCTTTGAACAAATCTAGTGTGTAATCAGAAATATCTTGTATATGAAAATCTCAGTGCATCCCGAGTGTGTGGATATGTACAGAACTCAGCCCACTTGCCTGGGAAATTTTACCTTAAAGGGGTCATCGGATGCCCATTTTCCACGAGTTGATATGATTCTTTTGGGTCTTAATGAAAAGTCTATAAAATACTTCGGTTAAAAATTCTCAATGGTTGTGTAAAACAACACCCTTTTTACCTTGTCAAAATGAGCTCTTCAAAAATCAACCCATTCTGAGGGATTGTTCCTTTAAATCCAAATGAGCTCTGCTTGCCCCGCCCCTCTCGTCTCTGTGGAGTGACGAGCTGCTCCAAGAGATTGTTTACTTTAGCCACATTTAGCGTGTTTAGCCGTGAGACTTGTTAACTAGCAAGTTATTAGGAAAGGTGATTGCAGAGATTCATAAAAAATCCCTTATAATCACATCTGCTGTAGGTGAAGCTGGATCACGAATGATTTGCGCGAACATAGACACATTTATGTAGATCGGGAGGCGCATTCCATTCACAAACAAACGTAATCCACTGCATGTTCAGCGGCTCAGATGTTGGGAGTAAATCACTACCACTATGTTCATTATTACATCCAGCAACACAACACCTTAATTGCTCAATCTGAGATATTCTTGTCTAACTTACATCCCTGCTCCAGCGTCGAAACAATGGAGGTCGGACTGTGACAGCTGATCTGAGGTCAGACGCCCATGTCAATCAACTATCGTGGGAGTGATCTCTGTCAGTGTGATGCTAATTTTTACGAAGGTATGAGAGTACTCTTTTTTTTTTTTTTTTTTTTTTGCATAAAGAAAAAAAATAATGACTTTATTCCACATTTTTGTCTCTACTGCATCACTTGTGGACGCACATTCACGAGAGAGACAGAGAGCTCTTGGATTTGATCAAAAATATCTTAAATTGTGTTCTGAAAATGAAAGGTTTTACAGGTTTGGAACAACATGAGGGTCACTAATTAATGACAGAATTTTCATTTTTGGGTGAACTATCTCTTTAATATCAGCACAAAAAGGAGCAGCTGCATGTAAGCCTCATATGACCAAGTACAAAGGCAAGCACTGGTTTTTCCCATTGCCCAAAGCTGCCCGACAACAAAAAGTTGCCCCGTGTATTATCAGCCTAACTCTATTATTGAACAGAATTCAGTCAACATTGCCATTAGTAGAGCTGCTTATCACATAATTGAACTTGTTTCATTATGAATGAGCATTATACAAGAAAGGTTTAATATTAAACTGAACGGAGCTAAATAATTAGATTATTTTGTCTTGGTAAAGTATACAGTTTGGATGTGCATTTTTGATGTTTGCATTGATTCTGTTACTTTCCTGATTAATACTATGAAGTCGCTTTGAAACAATCTCTATTGTATAAAGCACTATAAAAATAAAGTTGACTTGACTCATTATTTTGACTCCACTTTCATCTGTCTATTACTGTATGTGTTTGTTGTCATTGAGAAGTAGTTAGGTTAAAGCAGAGGTCTTAAACTCAATTACCGGAGGGCTGCAGCTCTGCAGAGTTTAGCTCCAGCCAGCTCCAACTCACACCTGCTTGTGTCACACAAAGACGAAGGCAGAGAGAGGTAAGTGCAAAACAGGTATTTATTATTTATTATTTATTAGACAAGTTGTAAAACAGAATGCAGTGGTAAGGTTGTTTAAAGATCTTATCTGAGCAGTCCCAGCAAACAGAAAAGCAACAACAGGGGAGCAGACGAGAGAAACAGAGTCCATAAATCCAGGAGGATCCGTAGCGTGAGGGAAGTGATCTGTAGACCAGACGATGAGTGACTGAACCGCTCAGGTATATATAGGGGTGTGGTAAGTGGATTCAGGTGCACAGTCAGTAATCAGGTGACCTAGAATGGTTGGGCGGATCCTCCGGGGGTGTGGTCTGAGTGGGTGACTGAGGTGGAACTCTGACAGCTTGGAAGTTTCTAGCAATCCTGAAGACCTTGATTAGCTGGATCAGGTGTGTTTGATTAGGGTTGGAGCTGAACTGTGGCCCTCCAGGAATTGAGTTTGAGACCAATGGTAGAAGGAAGAGGTGAATTAAGTGCTCAAAAACATAACTAAAATATAATTTCTCCTAAAAAGGATTTAATATGTAATTAGTTTATTATGCATCTTTCTTTATAGATAAACAGAGGTGTGGACACATTTTAGCGTTATCTTTTAATTGTTGCTATGAGCGTATATAAGCAGCAGTCATTGTGACAACCCAGCATTCCTCTACCTCCCCATCTCCTCTTCTGTTTATGTCATTTCTCCTTGGCATCGTACAATCATATAGGGAGTTTGATTCGAGCCTCGGGCTCCTTCGAGGTCAGCAAGTTCAGTTTATTCGCCATTATCTAGCAGGACTGAATGACCAGGGAAACGCGTGAAGTACAACTAAATCCCATATAGCCAAAATAATGTTCACTAATTTTCAATACTCACTCTGTAGAACTGCAGATATTAAGGGATGACAGGATTGGTTATTACTTTTGAAGGAAATGTGTTTGTCTTGTCTCATACTTTCAAAAAAAAAAAAAAAAAAAAAAAAAAAAAAAAAAAAAAAAAACAGAAATAGGAAAAAAAAAAAAAAAAACAGTTCTTAAAGTCCCCATGAAATCAAAATAATTTTTTTTGGGGTTTTATAGTATGAATAGGTTTACTTAAATTCACGTTTACAAGATATAAGCATTCAAAACTTACAGTCCCTCACTTTTGCCAAAATGAATCAGCGATTTTGATAATCTCATTGCACTTCAGCTGCTTAAACTTTCCATCCAATCAAATGCTCTCAAGAATCCGAAAGCGTCCCACCCCCCTGCACAATATATAGACGCTGAAGCTGCAGCTGAGATCAGTCACTTGGTCACAGTGTTAGTATTTTCTGTATGGTGAATGGCATGTGGTGCACAATGGAGGCGATAGGGTTTAGACAGTGCAAATATGCTTCCGATTAGGGCAAATGAAGTCTGGTTTTACATTGCGTCACGTGAACCGCAACAGTGCGGATGGTCTGGACTTACGGATGGTTCAATATTACATCAACATATTATGATGACAAGTTTTGATTAATGGCTGATTCGTATATTCCGAGAACCACTGTAAGTTGAGTATGCAAAACTGGCTTGACAATTATGGCCAATAACACAAGCTTTAAAGGGGTGTTTTTACAGTGATGCCATAGAAGAATCATTTTTTGATTCCCAAAAAGCACCTTACAGTAAATGGTTCTTAAACATTTTGAAGGACATTTTAAAAATCTAAAGAACCTTTTTATACTATAAAGAAGCTTTTCTGCATTTGAAAGTTTCCATGGATGTTCAAAGTTCTTCATAGAATCATCAATGCCAATTAAAAAAAAAAAACACACACACACACACACACACACACACACACATTTTTTTTTTTTTAAAGAGTGAAGAGCCCCAGTGTTCCTCAGATAATTAAACTGCTGGATTGCCAGCCTCAATGAGGGGACAGCACAACATATTATGCAGCAAGTGTCACAAACACACACACGGAGATGGAGACAAGAGGTGAATGGCAATCCAATCCAATGTTTTATTGACAGGCTTGTTAGATGAACAACATAGTGAAAAGCAGAATAAAGAGTTCTTAACTGAATGATGTTGTAGCATTGTGATGACACAGAGTCCAGGTATTGAGCCACGCCAATCATCAGAGCACAATATCAAAGTCCATGCAGAAGCAGCATAGCACTAAAGGAAATTAGCATGTGAACAGTAGACCAAACAATGAGAGTGTGCGTGAGTGTCTCTTAAATAGGGCGTGGCTCAATGAGGTCCAGGTGCAACAGATTAGAATTCGGGTGATGATGAACGAGTGGGCGGTGCTACCAGAGGTGTGGCAGATGGAGGTGGCTGTGGTGAATGCCTGACAGCAGGTCACTGATGCAAGCTAACATTTGCTGTGAGTGTGGAAGCCAGGATGTTGTAGGGCATGAAATGGAGTGCAGGGATGAACTGGCACATTGAAGAAAATAGCCTATTACTTCTAAATGATGATGTTTTTTCATGTCTTGATAACAAAATCTTGATAACATTATAAGTTGACCTCAGTGAATAGTACACAATAATAAAAAAGGCATTTCATAACCCCTTTAAAATTATAAAACCTTTTTTTTTTTTTTTTCTGATTAGTAAGTGTCAGTTCATTCAGTGAGAGACTTATGGCTCTTTACTTAATATAATTGAATGGATTTAATGTCTTAAATATCTTAAATATAATATCTTAAGGTCAAAGTCATGTATCATAGCTGGTAGTAAATCTCTCTTGAGGTTGTGTCATCATGCAAATCGCCTGAAGATAATGTATTTTTGGACCAATTTTAATTGTGAAAGGTGCTTTACAAATTACAAATAAATTTACATTATTAATATTTGTTTTAAAAGAACAAAATCCATTACAAATATAGGCCTGGACTTCAGGTGACTTTTCAGGTTACTCTTTCCATTTTTAAAAACGTCTGGATATGCATTGTGTCATTTGCACATATTTGAGTTGCCTTGGCCATAAATACTTGCAAAAGAACAATTTTGTGAAGCTTCAAGACAGTTATTGTTAAAAGGACACAGAAATTATAATTTATTATTATTATTAGTTTAATTATTGTGGCTGAATCATTATAACATCTTCTTCATCCTTCTGTCCATGCCTAGGTTCCCAGTTGATATTAACATATTTTCATCACTAAATGTTATTGTTAGCGATGATTAATATAATCAGTTGAAATGCATACATAGATTAAGAAAACAAAACAAACAAACAAACAAACAAAAAAATAAATAAATAAAAACTCAGAAGTAGTTTGATATAATGATCAACATTTATTTTTTAGTTGCTTTGATAACAATCACTACTAAAAGCCTTAAATGTAAAATCAGGTTATTAGAACAGAAAAACTTTTAGATAAGATATAGCCTTTTGGCAGCACTTTAGAAATAAGGTTCCATTAGTTAATTTCAGTTAATGCATTAACTAACAATAAGCAGTAAATATGTTACATTTATTAATCTTTGTTAATGCTAGTTCACAACATCTCTGTTCACTCTTAGTTCTCAGGTCCATTAAATAATGTTAACAGATTCAAATTTTGATTTAAAAACTGTATCACTACATGTTAAAATTAACATTAACTAATAAATGCTTTAGAAGTATTTTTCATTGTTGGTCCATGTTAACTAACATAATTCACTAATGGTATTAAATGGAACCATATCCTAAAGTGTTACAGATTTTTTTCAAGATTAAATCATGGCCGATAATTAGGAACAACCAAACAATGACAAGTAGATGAGTTCAAAATCAAGAAGCAGAAGACAATATCAGAACAATAAAACTTCAGTAACACAGAGTAAATGTCTAAACAGAAATACGCTCTTAAAGGAAAAGAAAACATAAGAATATCTAAACTCAAAGAGAAATCCAAAACACCATAAGTAAAATCCCACTAAATCCCATATACTCAAAAAGATATTCTACCATTTTTAGCACTTAATCCTGGGGGGTGGGAGAGAATGCAGATGTTGATCGATGACAGGAATGGTTGCTGATTTTGAAAGAAGAGGCTTTTGTCTTGTCTCAAATATTCTAAAAAGAAATATACACAGTTATTTAAATCCAGAAATCCTAATACATTTTAAATAACAAAGCTATCACACTGACAGTGTTGAAGTCAAATTAATATCAGATGATATTTAATATAAAATTTTACTTCATGATGTGTCTTTAGTTAAATGTCTTGATTCACGACAATTTAAAACAACTATGACAACCCTATCTGAAGAAACAATGTCAAATAACATTATTTAATAAAATATTTCTTAATAGCTGTAAGAACGTGATTGTCTAAAACAATCTATCATGACTACATGTTAAAGAAAAACAAAGCTTCAGTCTGAACTATGTTATCATCTGGTGCTTATCAATGTAAAAGTAGAAAATACACATTACCTCAGCACATTATCTCAGATGTATGCTTCTTCTTCTTCTTCCTTACTGAATCCAGCCTGAACAGCCTTTTGAATACTCTTGATTTGTTCTGGAGGAGCAGCAGGTAGAATGGCAAGCAATTCTCGATCAATCTTTTTCAATCTTGCGGTGCTCTTCTGGTCATACTCATCTTTATTCTTCAGGACAAGCCTTAAGATGCCTTTTTGTGCCTCATCACAGCCGTTCTGGAGCTGTGTTCGCTCTTGCTCGAATTCTGGTTTACTTTTATCCATAGCCATCAGTCTGCCCAGTGAACTGACACGGTCCATCAGGTACTTGTTGGAAACATCTGTGTATGTTGCAGAGATCATATGGACCAGACTAGCAATGTTACAGGCTTGGAAGGCTTGAGTGTAGAGCAGATCTTTTGAGAAGAGCTTTTCATTGTAGGAGAGGGCTTGTGTTTTCTCTGATGTGGAGACAAAGTTTGTGAGAGTTTTGCTCAGGCTGGTTTTCACAATGTTGGAAACCATCTGAAAGAAGTGAACCATCTTCTCCCACTGCTCCTTTACTCTTCCCATGGCATCCATTCCTTTGACCAACATCTTTATAGTAGTTTTAAAGTCAATCTCCTTCAGTTCACAATTTCTCATAGTAACCAAGATATCAGTTAGTTCCTTCTGGTTCTTCTCTAGGTTCTCCACACACTTTTCATAAGTCTCTCTTGCATTTTTCAGCTCAGCTCGGTTCTGCTCTATAACAAATCTTGCATTCTCTGTGACCCTTTGAGAAGCACTTGTGTTCTCTGACTTCTGTTCTTCTTTATACATCATTGGTGGTTTTGGAGAAATGGCTGGAGACTTTGTGATGTTCTTGCTTTTGCAATCAAAAATTTGAGCTGACTCAACCAGATCCAAGACCTCTTTTATTACCTCATTGCTTTTGACTTTGTCACGTTTGCCATCTGGTGCATATTGTGCAAGCTTTTTGCATATTTTCACACCATCTTCGCATAACTTCTGAGCTTGTTTCTTTGGTGGGCAGTCAAGAATTTTCTTTAAAGTTTCATTGATTCTTTTAAACTGCTTTGCCAAGTAATCTGTTTTTGCAGTTTTGTTCTTCTGATCATATAGTTTTGTCCAGTCAATGTCATCTTCCTCACTATTCACATTCATTGCTTTCTGGATATTCTGTGCACAAGCCAAAATTTCAGCCGACCTACTATATACTTCTATTTCAGCTACCACATCCTTTTTACCTTCCTGAAATGTAATGTGGGCCATGACATCAGATAGCTGTGTTGCTGCAGAACGCACCAAATTCGCTGGTTGAGTAACAACAGATGCCATTCCTTGAATTACAGTTGTAACACTTTATGTGAAAGCACTCACAACATCCATTCCTATCATTTCCCATCCCCTAGGAAGCGAATCCAGAGCTTTCTTGTAGCTCTCTTGAGCCTGATCCAGCTCCTCCTTCATTCCCTTCACTGCGCTCTCAGTCCTTGTCTTGATTTCTTCAGCTGACTTCTTCCTCATTTGGTTCTCTTCTAATTTCTTCTTGATTGCTTCCAACTCTTCCCCACAGAAGTGCTCTGCATTCACACATGCTTCTAGCAGCTCTTGAATGATACTGATTACATCAGTGAAACGTTTTTCAGTTGCATCAGACAACTTAAGGCATTCATCTGCAATGACTCTGATATTTTCCAGCTGATCAGGAAGATGTGCTTTGACAACTTCATCATCACCTTGGAACAGAATCTTCACAGCAGTTTTCATGTAATCTGGAACTTGGGAAGTATGCAGGCGAATCTGATCCATGCTCTTATGGGCCTCGTTAAATGCCCACCAACCAGAGTTACACACTTGCATGAGGCAAGCGCGAAAGGAATCAGGGTATTTGATGAACCACATTTGCGTGGATTTTTATTGATAGAGAAATCTGTTGAGGACGAGATGAAAACCAGCTCTCCCAGGATGGCTATAGATAGAGGTGCTGGAGTCAGATACTCCTCCCAGTTGGCATAGGGTTGCATCATAAGTTTGGTTTGGTTCCTCATGTCCTCAGCAGTAGTAAGACTTTGAGTACATTTTAAGATTTTGGAATTCATGATTCTTTTCTGTTCCTGCGAAAAAAAAAAAAAAAAAAAAAAAAAAAAAAGATGGAATTTGAAATGAGAAAGTCTCACTTTGTATTTGCCTATATATATATATATATATATATATATATATATATATATATATATATATATAGTTTTTCCATTAAGGACTGCAAGTAAAAAACTGTAATTGGAGATCTGAAAAAAAAAATAAAAAAATAAAAAAAATAAAGTGCTTTACTCCTTTTTTTCTTCCTTGTAAAACAAGATTGTTTGTGGATAACAACCATTATATTTTAGCATCTGAAACACTACTGTGACTAAAAATCTTACACATGCTTAACCATTACATTATACACCACATTACCATTACATAAAAATGTTTTGGGTAATCTGTTAGTTTAAGGGAGCTGTGGCACAAACCTTATATTATATGGTGATCTAATACATTTCTTATGCACACACACACACACACACACACACACACACACACACACACATTAATATGTATAAATACATACAAAAAATATATATATTATAAATGAATAAAGAACTAAAAGTAGAAATACTTGTATATATTTTTTACATTTCTTTGCTGAACATTCAACTTCAACTTAAGTTATTTATTTGGCATATTTAATTGTAGCGTTGTTGCCCAAAGTGCTTCACAAAATTTAGGATAAAAATAAAACACACACACAAACTTACACACAAGTCAAACAAACATTTGTAAAATGTTCCCAAATCAAACTTTCCCTACTTCAAAGCCAAACTAAAAAAATGTGTCTTCAACTGCCAAACCTCTATAGACGGAGTCTGCCAATTATACAATGGAAGACTGTTCCATAATTGTGGACCTACTACTGAAAAGGTGCGGACACCTTTTAACTTCTTTTTTGACTGAGGGACAGTCAACAACTGATCTACTGATCTAAGTGACCTAGCTGGTGTGCGAGATCCTAATAGGTTGCTAATATAATTTGGGGACAAATTGTGTAAAGCTTTAAAAACCAATAATAAAATCTTAAAATCAACCCTATACCTGACTGGTAGCCAGTGGAGAGACGATAGCACTGGAATAATGTGTTCCCTTTTTTGCACCGGTCAGAAGCCTAGCTGTGGTGTTCTGCACGAGCTGCAATCGAGATTGCCAATGACAGATCCCTACATAAAGTGAGTTACAGTAGTCCAGTTGTGAAGTAATAAACGTGTGAATAACAATCTCTAAGTCTTTAAAACTAAAGATAATTCTAAGCTTATAAAAAATGCTTCTTTTAACCAAATTAATCTGTTTATCAAAACTGAGAGATGAATCTTTTATGATGCCAAGATTTCTCACACTGTCTTTCACTGTCATTGTTAAGGGGGCAAGAGTGTTGGCTATCTTCTCTTTAGCCTTAGAAGGACCATATATTATGATCTCAGGTTTTTCCTTAAGCTGAAGAAAATTTTTTTGAGAGCCAACCTTTAACCTCATCTAGATACTGCAACAGGGACTGTAAAAACTGCTCATATCCAACCATAAGCAGAAGATAAATGCAGTGTTCGAATTGTGTCCCGGATCCCCCCAGCCCCACCTCAATTCGAACACTGGATAAATGTGTGTGTCATCTGCATACATGTTGTAAGAAATGTTGAGGCATTGGCAAAGAGACCCCAGCGGGCACATATATAGAGCAAACAGTATAAGGCTCAAAAGGAAGCCCTGAGGAAGGCCATATTTTAAGGGAACCACAGTTCTATTCTTAATATAGGAGTGAAACCATTTTAAGGCAGCTCCACCACCACCTACACTCCAACTGTTTTAAAAGTATCAAATGATCTAAGATGTCAAATGTGGCACTGAGATCTAACATAATTAAAACTGCAGCCATCCCAGAATCAACTGCTAACAATAAATCATTTAACACTTTTAGCAGAGTGGTCTCAGTACAATGACCAGGTCTGAAACCAGATTGGAATTTGTCCAGGAGATCATTCTCCCACAAAAAAAGGGGTGATTTGAGTCAGAACTACCTTCTCTAAAACTTTAGATAAAATAGAAGGTTAGAAATGTGACGGAAACTGTTCAACTCTATAACTTTTTTTTTTTTTATATATATATATATATATAATTAAAGAAGAAACCACTGCTTGTTTAAAACAAGATGGAACACAACCCTGGGTTAATGAACTATTCATAATAAAAAGTATAGTGCCCATAGTGTCAAACAAATCTTTTAAAAAATTGTGGTGGAACATTGCACTGAACATGTATGTCAATTAGAATTAAAACTTTCATTTCTATAAAGCAGGTTTCCAGTGTGTTCATGGTTTTATTTGTGTCTGAAAGTCTCACAGAGTGAACAGAAGAAATTAACATCAAAGAAGTTAAGAAGTCCGAGAACACGCCTACATATAACAATCACCATGGACCAGTGGCAATTTGTAGGTATTTACCAGCAGGAGCAAACTTTCCAAAAACACTATCAAGCTTTTCTCACGGTTTTCTTTTTTTTGATCCAATAGGATTTCTAAATTGAATAGATAGATTTCAGACTTATAAAAAGTATTAGGTTAATGCAAAAAAAAAATAAATAAATAAAAATAAATAAATAAATAATAATAATAATAATAAATAAATAAATAAATTAATTATAATAAAAATACTAATACTAATACTAATGCTAAGTTAAATAAATAAACTTACATTAGACGTGAACGTTTATGTACAAATTAGTGCATTATTGTGCTGTATATATAGCAGTATAAACAAAAATATTTCTGTCCTAACAACTCTCAGAGGGACTGGCATGGTCGTATACGTGACAATGTAGATTTGTTTGGTCTTTATGGAACAGATCTGCTATGCTGCTGCCAATATATCCACAACATGCTGCTGTGAGCACGTAAACAATACTGCTGCTGCACATATAACATATATGAAATAACCCCCATAAAGCATACATGAATCACCCTGTAGCAGATCTATACAGGTGGAGCTGAGGAAGGAGGAGAGTTTCTGAAGCTGCAACTGCTACAGCAAGCATTAGCCAAGTATTTGAATCTTGAGCAGTGAGCTTATTAGCTGCTAATACAAAAAGAACCAATCGGCTGGGCCCATGTGGTAATGAGGCTATTATATCAGATTGAAAGTGACCTATCATAGTGCAGCATTTTGTCATGACTTAAGTCTAATCAGCAGGTTGTTGTCCTTATCTTGTCTGTGTATGTATTCCTTGTTGTGAGCACGTTTTTTTTTTTTTTTTTTTGACAGATCACAGTGTTGGGAAGTAACTAGTTACATGTAACGGAATTACGTAATTTAATTACAAAATAAATGTAATTGTAATTAGTTACAGTTACTGAGAAAAAATGTGTAATTAAATTACAGATACTTTTGAAAAAAGCCAGTGATTACAAAGGGGGGTTACATCTGAATTTTTTCACACACCCACTCGCACTTACAGATTTAATTGATTAATTCATAAATTGCATTGACTGCTCTAAAACGAGACACCAATGTTTCAGGAGTTTAGGACACAGAATAGGACACGTGCTTATTCTTAACTGTTTAATTTCGTGTTTGGGTTTATGCATAAACTTTATTTTTTAAGATTGTTTTTTCCAAGGCATTGTTGGATGCTAGTGTTTTCATTGATTTCAAAACTAGTATCATAGCTATTAAACTATTTCTTGTGATTTCAAATCTGTATTTAACCTCGCAATGATCTCAAAGTAAATGAGCTGTTAAGTCTGAATTTGTGGCGTCGGTGCCAATAGCCTCGTGGTTAGCGTGCTGACATATAATGCAACTGCGCTCACGGTGACCTGAGTTCGATTCCCGTCGCAAGGCCCATTTGCTGATCCTGCTCCCCTCTCTCCTCCCAGCTCTTTCCTGTCATCTCTCTACTGTCATATCACAATAAAAGGCATAAAAAGCCCCAAAAAATAAGTAAAAAAAATCCTGAATTTGTGTGGCTGTGCCTGATAACAACTGGTAGAAGCTAATAGCTCAGACTCATTCAGACCAACTTAAGTCAGTGCTATATTCTTGATAGTTTTTCTTGGCGGAAGCTTTGCATTTGGTAGGCTAATAAAATATGAAAGCTTCATTCAATATTATATAGACAATTTCTTAATTCTGTCATCTTGCTATCATGGACTCGCTCTATTGTTTCATACAAATGCAGCTGCTGCCATTTTTTTATTTATTTTTTTGTACACTCTAATGGAAAATAAGATAACTAACAAACTAGTACTACTACTTAATTATTTATGTGGTGAAATGTTGTGTAAGAAAAGGGGTATGACTGCACTGTATCCCTAAAATGTCTAGTTTGAACTTGCTGTTTGCTAGCAACTGATTTCTTCATGGAAGCTTTGTGTTCAAATATTTCAACTCAGATCAGTGTTTCGTGTCTAATTATTTTGACATGAAACATCTAAATAATCTATCAAGCAGCTGTGTAATAAATGAGATAATGTACATCCAGCCAGTTGTTATCGCAAAATAAAGATGTATATTATCCCTTACTTATTGTTACGAATCTGGTCGGTGACCTGCGGTCCGCTCACCACCAGAGGTCGCTCTCACCTTACCCACACACTCTGACTGTTGCACCACACTCCGGACTACATCTCCCATCAGGCATCACGCTGATTGCGTCAACTCATGTCAACTCAACACTATAAAAGCCCCGGTCTTTCCCCATGCAAGTCAGGATTGTTGTTGTTGTTATTTCTATTATTGTTTGCGTTCCCTAGTTTCCTTGTTCCTAGTTCCTAGTTCCTAGTTCCCTCGCCTGGCTCCCCTGTTTTCGACTGTTCGCCGCCTGCCTATTGGACTCTAGCTCTTGTTTATTGGTTTATTCTCCTAGCCCAGCCCATTACGGATTACGTTCGCCACGGATCGACCCTCGCCTGTTTCACGGACTTCTATTGTGCATCGCCTTCGTTATACCTGTCTGCCATTGTTGTTTGACCCTGCCTGTTTGACCATGTATCTGTCTCGTCCCCTGAATAAAAGCTCGCAGATGGATCCGCTCGCCTCTCGCCTCTCACTCCCCGTTACAGAACAATCCGTCACTACAGGATCCAGCAGCTTCACCCCCCGGACATTCAGATACAGACACAGACAGTATTCTATTTAGGATAAAACAAGGACCACGCACGCTCGAGCAACACATCGGTGAGTTTTTGGCCATAGCAAATTATTCCACCCTCCCGGACTGTACGATTATAGAAATTTTTTGGTGATGGCGTTAATGAGCCACTGAAGGCGAGACTAAAACGCGAGGGTCCGCGTTCATCACTCGCGGAATTTCTGGACTTTGCTCTATTGTGTGTAGGCTCGCCATTTACCGTGGGTGTCGCGGAGGAGGAGCGCAACGCCACGAAACCGCTGGCCGCTTGGCTCACTCGTGGAAATGCGGCCATGCTGGAGCGCGCTCAAGCAATGACGACGGCAATAGATAGCATTGCTCTAATGGCGGCGACGGCATTGGATAGCATTGCTCTAATGGCGGCGACAGCGGTGCCCATTCGCAAAATGGTGGCCGCGTTGGAGCGCGTTCATACCATGGTGGCGACAACAGAGCCCGTGCACAAGATGTGTTTCCTGAGTCAAGTCAAGTTTCCGAGTTAAGTCAAGCTACAGCTGCGTTCCCTGAGTCGAGTCAAGTTTCCAAGTCAAGTCAAGTTGCAGCTGTGTTTCCTGAGTCAAGTCAATGTACAGCTGCATTTCCCGAGTCAAGTCAAGTTTCCAAGTCAAGTCAAGCTACGGCTGCTGTTCCAGTGTCAAGTCAAGCTACGGTCCTTGTTCCTGTGTCAAGTCAAGTCAGAGCTATTGCTCCTATCTCAAGTCAAGTTACAGCCATCTTTCCTGAGCCAAGCACTGTCAAGATGGCCGTCACGCCAGAGCCACTGCACAAGATGGCCGTCACGCCAGAGCCTGTTCACAAGATGGCTGCCATCCCCAACTCTGTTCACAAGATGGCCGCTGTCTCCAAGCCATACCACAAGATGGCCGCCATCCCAGAACCCTCGGCCAGCACTGGGACGCTGCCTGTGGTCATGATGGCCCACGTGCTGGACTCACCCCTAATGGCTGTATGGGCAGCTAAAGTGGCACTCCACGCCGCGGCGGCTACCCCTGGGTCAAGTCAAGACACAGAGTCAAGTCAAGACTCAGCTGCCGTTCTCCACGAGTCAAGCCAAGTCACAGCTGTGCCCCACGAGTCAAGCCAAGTCACAGCTGTTCCCCACGAGTCAAGCCAAGTCACACCTGTTCTCCACGAGTCAAGTCACACTACGGCTGTTGTTCCTGAGTCAAGCCATGATGTTCCCGAGTCAAGTCACATTACAGCGGCTGTTCATACCAGGTCAAGTCAAGTTACAGCCGTGTCTCCTGAGCCAAGTCAAGCTACGACTGTTGTTCCAGAGTCAAGTCAAGCTAAAGCTGTAGCTTCCAAGTCCAGTCAAGCTTCCAAGTCCAGTCAAGCTTCCAAGTCCAGCAACGTCAAAGCTGTCGTTCCTGCGTCAAGCAACGTCAAGGCGGTCGTTCCTGCGTCAAGCAAAGTCACAGCCGTGGTTCCTGAGTCAAGTAAAGTCATTGGTCTTCACGTGTCAGATCAAGTCTCTGCTGATTTCCATGAACCAAGCCAAGTTACAGCTGGTCATCACAAACCAAGTCAAGTCACTGCTGATCTCCAAGAGTCAAGTCAGTTCACTACTGCTCTTCACAAGCCAGGCCATGCCACAACCGATCTTTATGAATCAGGTCAAGTCACTCTCCACGAACCAAGTCAAACCACAGCTGATCTTCATGAGCCAAGTGAAGCTATTGCTGCTGGCCCAGAGCCAAGTCACGTCCCGCCTGGCGGCCCAGAGTCAAGTCTCGTCCCGCCTGACGGCCCAGAGTCAGGTCACGTCCCGTCTGACGGCCCAAAGTCACGTCACGTCCCGCCTGACGGCCCAAGTCACGTCCTGCCCAACGACCCAGAGTCACGTCACGTCCTGCCTGACGGCCCAAGTCACGTCCCGCCTGACGGCCCAGAGTCACGTCAAATCCCGCCTGACGGCCCAAGTCACGTCCCGCCTGACCGCCCAGAGTCAAGTCACGTCCCTTCTGACCGCCCAGAGTCAAGTTGCGTCTCGTCTGAGCGCCCAGAGTCAGCTCCTGAGATCACGTCTGTTCACAAGTCAGCCCCTGAGCTCACGTCTGTTCACAAGTCAACTCCTGAGGTCACGTCTGATCCCAAGCCTGCTCTAGAGCTCCCGTCTGGTCTCAAGTATGCTCCAGAGCTCCCGTCTGGTCTCAAGTCTGCTCCAGAGCTCCCGTCTGATCACAAGCCTGCTCCAGAGATCTCATCAAACCATGAGTCAGCGCCAGTGACCTCTCACGTCGGAGAAGCCGCGCCAATGCCTCCAGAGGTGTCAGCGCCAGCTGTAGAACCTCTTATGGAGGGGGTGTTATCCTTTAAACTCTCTGCTTCTCCTTTTATTCTGTCTGCCTCCTCTGTCCCTATTCTCCCCAGGTCCCAGTCCCTGATGCGGGTTCCTGCTCAGCCCTGGAGGGCCCTGGCGCCTCCTCTTGCGCCCTGGAGGGTCCCGGCACCTCCTGCTCCGCCTCCAGCTCCGCCCTGGAGGGCTTCTGCCCTGCTCGTTCTGCTTCTGTCGCCTGGCCCTCCCACCGCTCCCCTGGATTGTTGTTCTGTTGGAGCGTCTGGAAGCCGCTCGTTGGGGGGGGCTATGTTACGAATCTGGTCGGTGACCTGCGGTCCGCTCACCACCAGAGGTCGCTCTCACCTTACCCACACACTCTGACTGTTGCACCGCACTCCGGACTACATCTCCCGTCAGGCATCACGCTGATTGCGTCAACTCATGTGACCAATCAGCAGCACTATAAAAGCCCCGGTCTTTCCCCATGCAAGTCACGGATTGTTGTTGTTGTTATTTCTATTATTGTTCGTGTTCCCTAGTTTCCTTGTTCCTAGTTCCTAGTTCCCTCGCCTGGCTCCCCCATTTTCGACTGTTCGCCGCCTACCTATTGGACTCTAGCTCTTGTTTATTGGTTTATTCTCCTAGCCCAGCCCCTTACGGATTACGTTCGCCACGGATCGACCCTCGCCTGTTTCACGGACTTCTATTGTGCATCGCCTTCGTTATACCTGTCTGCCATTGTTGTTTGACCCTGCCTGTTCGACCATGTATCTGTCTCGTCCCCTGAATAAAAGCTCGCAGATGGATCTGCTCGCCTCTTGCCTCTCACTCCCCGTTACACTTATAATCTTAATTCAAGTGCTTTGAAAGGATTTTGAAAGTCTGACAGTAATCAGTGTTAAGTGCTAAGTGCTAAGCTGTAAGGTTAACTCTGCCTGGTTTAAATGTTTCAAAATGATTAACAGTTGAAAATATTAGAAATTTAGAAAAGTAATCAAAAAGTAATTAAAAGTAATAAGTTGCATTACTTTAATAAAGTAATTGAAAAATTACACTACTTATTACATTTTAAATCAAGTAACTTGTAATCTGTAACCTATTACATTTCCAAAGTAACCTTCCCAACACTGACAGATCGGTATGAGCTTCATGGTTCTTCATGGTTCCCCTCCCCATTGTTATCCTATTAACTACTTTAGCTAATGTCACACCTGTTACTAGTTAGTCCCTTATCTCTCCATCTATTTTACTTCCTCTTGCGTGTAGCCTTGTGTCAGACCATTGTTGTATGTACACTCTTTGCTAATGACCTTACTTTTTTTGCCATATTATGTCCTGTGGTGTTTTCCGAGGCTCCAAGTGCAGTTTAGTTTCTGTTGTTTGATTTATTTTTGTGCTCCCCCTCTATCTCTCACTCCTCCAGATCTCTGATGCTCAGTTCCTGTCCTGGTGTTACCCAAGCTGTGTATTATGGCTTCACTACTCCCTCTCGATTTGCTCAATGGGGAATTCTCCACTCTGACCTGAGCCGCTTTTCTACTATCAGGCCGAACGGTTCTAAGAACGGTCAGGTACTTTTCCAGTTGTGTTTCCACCTGAGCCTGGTACAGCACAGCACGATTACAAACTGTTCTCGGCCCGGAATTCTGAACATGCTGATAGAGTGTGTGTGCTAAGCGGAAGCGCGCTATTTGACCAAACAGCCATGCATTAATACTGTCAATAAATGTAGTATTTTTAGAAAGGATTTTTACCTTCTGTGTCCGTCTCCGCTGGCATGCATATCCCCTCAGCATTTGTTGGTACGTTATACCTGTCGTTGCCTTCTGTTTATTTTATTTTTTGCACCAAGAGTTGTGTCCTTTTTATCTGTTATTTAACGAAGTAAATATCAGATAAAAAAAGGAGTCCCAAAAACAGAAATATCTGATCATCGTCCATATTGCTGTTTACATTACAACTGCATTACCAAGGCAACGACTAACGCATTTGTATTTACATTCCAAAGAGTTCTGTTATCAGCACCACAGTGGAAAATGAAACCGTATACGTGCTTACTGGCCCGGATCGGCACGGAACGGAATGGTTAAGCAAAGAGAACGCTTCGGCCCGGTAGTGGAAAAGTGGCTATTTTGTCAGCACTGATCCTAGGATTACATGCTAGCACTGTTCTCTTCGTCCTTTCCCTTCTCTGCCTTGTGGAGTGTCTGGACTGTCCACCTCTTCCTGCCTGCGTCCTCTGCCCTGGATTACAACTTCCAGACTTCTGCTCCTGGCGTGTTTTGTGTTTGTTTGTTTTTTTTTGAGACTTTAAACATTTGAGTTGAACCTGCAATTCAATCTGTTTTTCCCTGATAGAACGGTCTGACCAGAATAGATTCAGCAGGAGCAGACCAAGACAGAACTGCTGTGACACAACAGTTCTCCTGGGACAGCATTTCAGCCAGTTAACAACCACCTCAAAGGAAGTTGACCTCCTTTCATAGCACACCTCTTCAGGGGTATGTGACAAATGGTGTAGGATGAGTTACATGCCGAAGTTGTGAGATACTTGGGTGATACTTATTGCCTTTGGCAAGCACCACTAATAAATGTTTTTATAGGTTATGAAATTTGTTTGTGATGTTTTGCTGTATTTATTGTACATTTGCCGCTACTGTGCTCAGACAGTAATTTGAGCAACAAGATCACAGTGCATCTAAATTCTCACAAAGATGTGTTCTGTGTCCTCATGTCTTTCTGAGATTGTTCTTTCAAGGTAGCCTGGCACAGGCCCAGATTGGCTAATCGGGAGCACTGGGAGAATTCCCGGTGGGCCGGTCTGTTTTTTTGGCTGCGAGGGCAGGCAGGCTACTGTCATGCCACTGGGGTTGAAATACGAATGCCCGTATTGAAGGCATCAAAGAAGCGTCCTGTATAACATTTTTAACACAGTTTGTCCTGTAGCGTCTGGACCAATCAGACATACATTAATTGTTACATTTAACAAATAGTCTTTAAACACAACAGGCCAGCTACATGCTGGAGCTTTGGAGACACCCCCCCCAAAGCAACTAACACCCCAAAAGGGCTCAGTTGCCAGGACAACGATCTGATATCACAGGTTTTATGGCCTCAAGGAATGCAAACGGAGCACACTACATTTCTTTATAGGAAAGACACAATGCCTATAGAAATGGACTCTTTCCTACTCATTCACAGACAAACCTTTCTTTGACCTTCCTATCACACATAGCCCAGGTCATTGTGTACAGTATTACTGCATTGTATTTTAATTTTGTCTGTTGTATTTGTATTTGTCTTTCTACTGTTTTATGCATGTATTATGATAGATGACTAGTAGTATAACCCACCTATGTCATGCTTGGACTCTTTGAGTTCGTATTTTAATGATCTAAAAGATGGTGTAAATTAGATGTTGATACCTTTGCAACATGTTAGTGTTTTAAGAAACCTTAGTAGTTTTTGCATCAACACCCAATCGAATTACATATGCAAAATACCATGCTCACAGACAAAGAGTCGTAAACTTTCCCTCCAAAGGTGAAAGTTACCATTGGTTCATGGACCTCCTGGAGGCACAGCCTCCAGAGAGTTTAAAGGCATCGACCCCTCTCTCTTCTCTCTCTCTTCACTTTCTCCTTCCTCTGCAACATCTTCTAATTGCTGCCCGTGTGGAGGAACCCACGGGCAGCCTGATCCGGCACAGGGCGTACCCGGTGGGCCCGACAGGCCCAACACACAGAGCTGTGGCTCTCGACCACAAAGAGCCAGACAGTTCCACTCAACCCTGGAATTCATCTTCATGACTCACCTCAGCCAGTCGGTGGTTCTTGGAGAACCTAAGAAGATGAGCTAGAACTCTTCAGGACTTCCCTAAGCGTGCGCCAGCGAACAGATTAGTTGATGGAAAATTGATTCTGCTACAGTTACTACTGGCAGCTGATATAAGTAATTGTAATTAATCATAATTAATTGTAATTATTTATATACATTTCCCTTTGAGCTAAATTCGCTACAGTCCCATATATACAGGTGCGTGTCATATGGCCACTATATGAATACCAAATTCTCAATTGATAATTAATCATTCTCTAAGTTTTCTTTAACTGAAAAATATGCATTTTCAATTAAATTCATTCATAGGCTATATTTCACAGGCTGATGACATTTTTTTTTTTTGTATGACATTAAAATTATTTTTAGAATAATTGTACATAATAGGTTAAGCAAATCAAATGTGTTACAGTGAATTACAAGGCTGTGCACCCTTGCAGACTTATATACTGAGGTTTTAATTACATTATTGTAATAGCTATAGTCAGTTGTGAACTAAAGTGGGCTGGTCTAAGACAGTCTAAACTCCAGGGCTGAAAATGAGTCCCACGCAGGCCCTGGCCTGGCAAGATCAGTTTCCACAAGAACAGAAGTCCGTTTTTTGCTTTCTTGAAATTGAGAAACAGCAAAAGCCTGGGTACTGACATCTGTTCTTCTCAAAAATCTGTTAATTTAAAATAAATCAATAAATAAAAATAAATTTAAAAAAATCTGGCCAATATACATAGCTTTATAGAGATCTTTTTGAATTTTATATAAAAAAAAAAAACCCGGTTTCAGAGAAAAGGCTTAAGCCTAATCCCAGACTAAAATGTAAGTCTGAGCTGTTTCAACAGAAAGAAATTTGCACTGACTTATCTTAAACTATATCAGTGCCTTTGTTTTGCCTCAAGATGCACACCAGCTTTCTTTCCAAAGCGCTTGTGAGTTTGCACTTGTTTCAGCTAACAGTAAATGGAAATCCAGCATAACTTGCAGTAGCTCTGCTACTATCCCTATACGGCTGTAATCAGCTGTTCCTCCATTTAGCTGAGCTTTCGATGTTGTTTTGATGTTGTCACTTAAGACAAGAACCAACCACCTGCAGTGCGCTTGTGGAATTCTGAAAGTTGGGGACTTTGAAAAAATGAGCATTGCAGCATATGAGCATCGTGACGATGTTGAATCTACATTTGAAATAATGAACTTGAGATGTGACATGAACTAATTTTTTCATCTGAAACCAGACCAAGACCTTGATGCTGAAATTTCACTTTCACTTTCTTGAACATTGCAAGACTGGGGCAAGGGTCTGCAGTCACCTTGCTGCTCTGGTTTGTAATTGAATTTACATGGATGTATTATTGACAATGAGTTTCATTGAGACTGATCATTCTATCCTGGTGATTAACAACAACAACAGTAAAAGTAACAATACCAACAATACTACCTAAAAATGTAATGGCTCAGTTATGTATGTAATCCTCGTTTCCTGAAGGAACCCTGCGCTCAGCAGTGGTACAGCAGCCCCCGTGGCGACGGGACGTGACATTTCAGTTCCCTCCTTCAGGGAACGAGGGTTATACACATAACCAAGATGTTCCCTATCAGTTGGTCACTCCGGTGACTGACGAACTGGGATCCCTACCAAAGTGCTATGGCTGCTGCCCCTTCCAGTGTTTTGAGTGAGCCTCCTGCGCCCCCTTTGTGGCCTAGGCCGAGGCTTGAAACAAGAATACCAGTCAGTCACTGTATATAGCCGCTTTTCCACTATCGGACCGAACCGTTCTCTAGGCTTAACCGTTCCATTCCGTGCCGATCCGGGCCAGTCAGCACGGATACGGTTTCATTTTCCACTATGGTGCTGATAACGGAACTCTTTCTAATGTAAATACAAATGTATCAGTCGTTGCCTTGGTAACGCAACTGTAATGTATTTCTGTTTTTTGGACTCCTTTTTTAAAATCTGACATTTACTTCGTTAAATAACAGAAAAAAGGACACAACGTTTGGCGCAAAAAATTAAAATAAACAGAAGGCAACGACAGGTATCACGTTACCAACAAATGCTGAGGGAATATGCATGCCAACGGAGACGGACACAGAAGGTAAACCCTTTCTAAAAAAAAAATATATATATATATATATATATATATATATATATATTTTATTGACAGTATTAATGCATGAGCTATGAACGCAGCGTAGCTGTTTACTTGGCTGTTTGATCAAGTAGCGCGCTTCCGCTTAGCACACCCTATCAGCACAGTTCAGCACGGTTGTCTATCCGTGCCAAGAATTCCGGGCCGAGAATGGTTTGTAATCGTGCCGTGCCGTACCAGGCTTAGGTGGAAACACAACTGGAAAAGTACCTGACCGTTCTAAGAACCGTTCGGCCCGATAGTGGAAAAGCGGCTTATAATAGTACTACCCACTTCAGTGAGACTGGAGCATCTGCAGTAGTCCCATCCTTCCAGTAGGAGGTTTTGGAAGCAGTTACACATATGACTCATTTTTCAGGAACATATGGAAGATTGGAGGTGACTGAACCCTCTTGGAAATGGCAGACGGTCTGCCGGGCTCTGAGGCTAAACTGTGGAAATGTACACATATGGGATCCACTTAGGTCTCTTATATGGAGCCCAGCCCTCTACCGGATCTTATGGATTCATCGAGTCAGGGCCTGGTGCCGGATGCTCCGCTACATCTGGCTGCCGAGGGGACAGAGGAGCTTGACAGGGTCTACTGTATGGACACTCCGGAGAATTTTTTAGCAAGCCGACCTGAGCCGGGGCCACTCAGTGCTTCTACCCGTTTGAGGTGAGAACACAGGAGGATACTGGCTCTATATGGTGGGCGGGCAAGTTGAAACATGCGACCAGAGCGTAGACCACCTTGTCGGTTGATGTACGCAACAGTCACAGTGTTGTCCGTGCGGACCAGCACGTGTTTGCCTCGTAAGCACCCCTCGTAAGCAACTCTAGGCAGTTGATGTGCCAGTGTAGCTGAGGGCCTGTCCAAACCCCCGACACTACCTGTCCTTTGTACATGGCCCCCCAGCTGGTGGTGGAGGCATCCGAGTGTACCACAGCATGCCTGGAGACCTGTTCTAGGGGAACTCCTGCCTGGAGGAGCGTAAGTTTACCACGGGGTGAAGGTTTGGTGGCAGTGACTTTGACCCGGTGAGTGCTGCTCTGTCATGCCCTCCTCGGGACTCAGTCGTGGAGTCAGTGTTGAAGCAGTCTCATATGGAGCTTATACTGCTCGTCCTTCGAACGTGAACTGCAGAAATGGTCTGTGGCGCGGAAGGATCGAAACATGAAAGTATGCGTCCTTCAGATCGACCGCTGCAAATCTTGAGGAAGGACATACTTGAAGATGTGCTTCTGCATGAGCATCTTGAATGGTAGCCTGTGAAGGGCCCGGTTCAAAATGTGCAGATCCAAGATTGGTCATAACCCACCGCCTTTCTTGGGTACTATGAAGTAAGGGATGTAAAACCCTGCCTGAAGGGACTGGCTCTATCGCATCTCTGCGTGCAAGACAGGCATCTGCAGCCTTCACTGAAGCATGTGAACTGAATCGCATAGCCGAGTTTGATGGTCCAGAGGAGCCAACGAGATGGGCTGGGAAGCTCTAGCCGAGCCCCCAGATACTGTACAAGTAGGACAAACGGAACCACTCAGTGCCGGTGGAAGGAGGAGCCCTCGGAGGGGAATTCCTCACTGTGACCATATGACCAGTAAGCTCCCCGCCAGAGGCGGCACACACCCGGCGTTTGCAGGAACAGGAACTGGCATCCCGCTTCTTTGCAGGAAACTGAGTCTGGTCCGCAACTCTGCGACAGTCATATTCCCGCAATGAGAGCATGACTCATTCATGAAAGTCACTTCAGCGTGTTTAATGCACAGACACGTGAGGCAACAATCGTGACCATCACCCGGCACTAAGTAACAACTGCATCGAGAAGTGCATGGGTGGAAAGGCATGTTTGAAAGCCGCGTCTTTAAAAAGACGTCCACCCGTGAGTGCTCTTTTATAACTGCTCTTTTATGTGCTGAGGCGCAGAGAAGGGGGTAGTGCAGCCTAATGTGTGCATTCCCACTCAACAAAAGAGATCACCACTGCTGAAGCACCGTGTCACCAACACAAGAGCATTTGTAGACTTTGACTCGTTAATTTTGCTTGTGGAACTCAAACTGGACGGCTCCGAAGCGAAAAGCTGACTATGCGTTGCACCTGCTGTCTAATTATACTCACGCTGTGATCAGCGGCAGCTGGATGCAATTATCTCATGCCAATGTGCATTGGCTTGTTTAGTTTGCACTCAAAGTAGAACCGTCTCTCTAAAGCCGGGCTCACACTACAAGATTTTTAGCCTAATTTTGCCCTCCCGAGAATCGAAGCAAAAATCTTGTTGAGCACCTCGATCGGTCCCGATGTTCGGCACGGATTATCTGGTAATGTGAGACATTCACAGATAGAATCTTGCACCTCCCGATCTGCTCGCACACAAATCGGGGCAGCCCCGATCATATCAAACATGTTTGATATTCAGAATATGCTGAAAACATACCACAACCACATGAAGCAAGGAAAGCTCTGGAGTGAAATAGTTTCAGTTTTCCACATAGTGAGTGCATTAAAGCTGCTAGCATGATAACTAACAGTTGTAAACATTAGTTGCTGAAATGACTATATGTTGTGTAAGATCACATGAGGTGCTCCCTCGGTCATGATAATCTTAATAATATCTCGTAGTGTGTGATGCGCCACAGTTTTAAAATCTTGTAGTGTTGTGCATGTTTAAGATTTCAGGGAAGATAATCTGCAAAGATTCTCCTTATGTGTGTGCTGCAGCCGGATTTTATAATTGGTTAGGATTTTGAAATTCCTGTAGTATGAGCCTGGTTTAGCTAGTTAGCTAGCATGCTAGCAGCTTACTACACTTACCCGGTACGAGTTTCTCTTTCTCCTTACAGTTGTGGTACGTTTTCAACACACTATACAGACAATGTTACTACAAAAACTCAAGAAGCACTTTTCCCCATTATCCAACTGACCCGTACAGCAACTGCTTTGCGGTTGCGCATTGGCTATTGTGCAAGCACTGATGTAATCATATAGCCATCATCAGCCCAATTTAAAATCCTAAAAATCTAACATGTTTGATATTAATCAGGGTGTTCTCGATTTGTGTGCAAGCAGATCAGGACATGCAATATTCGATCTGTGAACGTCTCACATTACCATTTCCGTGCCGAACATTGGGACCGATCGAGGTGCTTGACAAGATTTTTGCCCCAATTCTCGGGAGGGGAAAATCAAAATTGGGCTAAAAATCCTGTAGTTTGAGCCTGGCTTAATCTACTTAATCTAAACCCTGTTACCCACATGTCAAAACCTGTTGCAATATGACCTGTGACAATTCCTAGCTAATAGTCAAGTTCACAAAAGCACGTTGCACACTTTGAAAGGATGTTACTTGTAGATATTGATTACATTAAACATAATTGTTTACATTTACATTTTAAAAACCGTAAAAGTATTGACATTGCATTGTTGTTGAATTTGAAGATGAATAATTTTGTGGACATTAGTCATGATATTGGTTTCAGTATGTTCTAGAGCAGAAGTCCTACATATATACATGGTCAACATTTGAAGTGGATCAAAAAAGTTCATCAAAGTTGTCCTAAGACAAGAACAGGGTTTGTTTTGGTTTTAGGACAACTTTGATGAAAGGTTTTGATCCACTTCAAATGTTGACTACTGTAGTACATACATCATTTTTGATAAAATGATAAAATTATGTTTGAACATGTTATAGAGTTTAAACAGAAAAGGTTCTTTTTAAATTTGTCTCTGTCTTAAGATTACAAAAATCACTTTTTAGTATTGAATACCAGTTGAGAGACTTTACATCTCACAGCCATGACATCTCAAAGATCAAAAAAAGGGTAACATTTCCACCAGTCACACTGACCTTATGTGCTAATACTGGCTGAGCTACCACTCGTTTCACAGTTTAGGGGTGAATTTCCTAAAAGCATTAGGTCACCATGGTCAGTAGTTTCATTGGTACTCACACACCATAGCTTCAGTGACAACCTGCAAACATCTTTGCAAATTTGTGATTACAACACTCATCCTGCGGTTAGAAGCATATTTTTCTTGTTAATATGGCATATGGACTCATGGTAGATGAACAGATTATACTCTTAAGCAAAGTAAGCAAGTACTATTCTATATTCTCCTACTCCTAATAAATTCAGCAAGGATTCTGTAATGTAAAGATCTTTTTGTAAAATCCAAATAAGCTTTACAGATCTTTATTGGAAAGGGTTTAAACTATTTTTAATGCTTGCTCAGTAAACCATAAACAATTATTGCACATGCAATCCTATGGAACAGTCCTTTAGACACTAACAGTTCACAGGCGGTAGACAATTAAAACGGTCATTAATTGAGAAATCTAATTTTCCTTGATCTTTTGACATATAAAACGACATTATCCTGTAAGTTTGAGAACTTAAAACTTTCTTGTTAGTCTAAGATGGCTTCTACTAAAGCCAAGCTGCCAACATGACTCATTTTGGATTTTTTTTCATTATAACATCAGTGCGATTTGCTCATGTTTACTCAGCAACCAAACACTTAATATAGCTCTGAGGACCACAAGATGCTGAGCAGTGCCAAGTTGTGGAGAAAAACATGCCGTGACCCATTTCGCATACTATTCATCTTAAACAGTATTTAAAATTACAATTAGTGTGTCCCAAATTGTAGTATTCTGAAGTGACCCAAAGATACCACAGTGTGTTATGCACACTCTATCAGCTAATACTGCCCACAACCCATTGCGTGTTAAACCACTGGCCCAAGCACTGAATCCAACTGTCACAGAACAGGCCAGAGAAAACCAGTACATAAGAACAGTATTCTTTGGCATAGGCCCCACTTTTCTTGTTAGTCTAAGGCAGCTTGTACTGAAGCCAAGCTGCCAGCATGACTTATTTTGGATTTTTCTTCATTATTTGCTCATGTTTACTCAACAAACAAACACTTAATATAGCTCAGAGGACAACAAGATGCTGAGCAGTGCCAAGTTGTGGAGAAAAACATGCCGTGACCACAGCTACAATTAGGGTGTCCCAAATTGTAGTATTTTGAAATGACCCAAAGATACCAGGATGGTTTACTATTTATGTTATAAATTTAAAGTGCAGATCTATGCACACTCTAACAGCTAATACTGCCCACAATCCATTGCATGTTGGACCATTGGCCCAAGCATTGAATCCAATGGTCACAGAACATGCCAGAGACAAGAGGTAAATGGTCAAAACAGGTAGGTTTTTTGAAAGATGCAGAGGACAGTTCGTGAAAGGCAGATGGCAGGTAAGTCTTGAGCAATGTAAACAGTTCTTAGGATCTTAGCTGGCCTGTTTGACACTTGTGTCCTTGCAGGTTGGCTGGTTTGCTGAGACAGTGGAGATTGGGATCGCCAAGAACGTTGGAGGAGCTGAAGGTAAGTAAACATAGGTGAGTAGCAGGTAAGGAGCCAAGTTAGATTCAGCGAAATGAACGGTAGCCTGGACAATGAAAGACTGCAATGAGTGTGTATATATATGAGTCCTGATTAGTGGCTGCAGGTGCGGGTGATTAAAAGTCAGGTGACTGTGATCTGGTGACTGTTGTGGCTGGTGACTGTGGTGACTGGAGTGACTGAGGTGACCGTGACTGCGTAGAATCCCTGAAATTACCCCCTCCTCCAGGGGTGGCTCCTCACAGCCTTACACGATGACAGGGACAGCCACAGCCTCTGGGTGTGGGATGATTAGGATGGAGGCGATGGAAATCTTTTAGTAACGTGGGGTCGAGTACATCATCCCGTGCCACCCAAAATCTTTCCTCTGGTCCATATCCCTCCCAGTTAACCAGGTACTCGAGCTGGCCACCCCATCAACAAGAATCCAGGATGTCCCGGACCTGGTAGATGGATGGCTGATCGAGGTGGAGGTTCTTCTGGCTCGGGTGGTCCTGCTGCAGAGGGAGAGAATGGTTTTACTAGTAAGATGTGTAAAGTAGGGTGAATTCAGTACCTGGATGGTAATTTAATTTCACAGGTGACTTCATTGATCTGTGTCTGTATCAGGATCGGACCAATATAGCAGGTACCCAGTTTCTTGCAGGGCAGGCAGAGGTGCAGATTTCAGCTGGACAGCCAAACCTTCTCCCCGGGTTGATATGAGGGAGTAGAGGAGCTTTGAGCATCTGCGACGGGCTTATGCTTCCGCACTGCGCGTTGGAGGTGGAAGTGAGCTGAGTCCCACACTCTCTCGCTTGCTCAGAACCAGCAGTCTACAGCTGGAACCTCCTATCAGCTGAAAGCAGAGTATGCACTGGAAGTGTGTGAGCACGGTGGTGAATTGACAGAGAGAGTTTTGTGCATACTCAGCCCCGGGGAGGAAGCGGCTCCAGCTGTGTTGGTCAGAGGTAATGTCCAACCTCCTGGTTACGAAGTCCACTCCGATGTGGGACCAGGGCTGACGTGGGATTGGCAGTGGGATGAGCTTGCCTACGGGGAGGTGGTGTGGAGTCTTCAACATGGCAAAGACTGAACAGCTTTGGACGTACCGGTTGATATCACGGGCCATACTGGGCCACCAGTACAGAGCCTGAAGGAGCGAGAGGGTCCGAAAAGGTATAATTGCTGTATAATTGTTTACATTTACATTTTAAAAACTGTAAAAGTATTGACATTGCATGATGAAATCAGCTTTTGTTGAATTTAAAGATGAATAATTTTGTGGGCATTAGTCAAGATATTCGTTTTCAGTATGTTCTAGAGCAGAAGTCCTACATATATACAGTAGTCAACATTTGAAGTGGATCAGAAAAGTTCATCAAAGTTGTCCTAAGACAAGAACAGGTTTTGTTTTGGTTTTAGGACAACTTTGATGAAAGGTTTTGATCCACTTCAAATGTTGACTACTGTAGTACATACATCATTTTTGATAAAATGATAAAATTATGTTTGAACATGTTATAGAGTTTAAACAGAAAAGGTTCTTTTTAAATTTGTCTCTGTCTTAAGTTAAGATTACAAAAATCACTTTTTAGTATTGAATACCAGTTGAAAGATTTTACATCTCACAGCCATGACATCTCAAAGATCAAAAAAAGGGTAACATTTCCACCAGTCACACTGACCTTATGTGCTAATACTGGCTGAGCTACCACTCGTTTCACAGTTTAGGGGTGAATTTCCTAAAAGCATTAGGTCACCATGGTCAGTAGTTTCATTGGTACTCACACACCATAGCTTCAGTGACAACCTGCAAACATCTTTGCAAATTTGTGATTACAACACTCATCCTGCGGTTAGAAGCATATTTTTCTTGTTAATATGGCATATGGACTCATGGTAGATGAACAGATTATACTCTTAAGCAAAGTAAGCAAGTACTATTCTATATTCTCCTACTCCTAATAAATTCAGCAAGGATTCTGTAATGTAAAGATCTTTTTGTAAAATCCAAATAAGCTTTACAGATCTTTATTGGAAAGGGTTTAAACTATTTTTAATGCTTGCTCAGTAAACCATAAACAATTATTGCACATGCAATCCTATGGAACAGTCCTTTAGACACTAACAGTTCACAGGCGGTAGACAATTAAAGGGGTCATGAATTGAGAAATCTAATCTTTCTTGATCTTTTGACATATAAAACGACATTATCCTGTAAGTTTGAGAACTTAAAACTTTCTTGTTAGTCTAAGATGGCTTCTACTAAAGCCAAGCTGCCAACATGACTCATTTTGGATTTTTTTTCATTATAACATCAGTGCGATTTGCTCATGTTTACTCAGCAACCAAACACTTAATATAGCTCCGAGGACCACAAGATGCTGAGCAGTGCCAAGTTGTGGAGAAAAACATGCCGTGACCCATTTCGCATACTATTCATCTTAAACAGTATTCAAAATTACAATTAGTGTGTGCCAAATTGTAGTATTCTGAAATGACCCAAAGATACCACAGTGTGTTATGTACACTCTATCAGCTAATACTGCCCACAACCCATTGCGTGTTGAACCATTGGCCCAAGCACTGAATCCAACTGTCACAGAACAGGCCAGAGAAAACCAGTACATAAAACAGAATTCTTTGACATAGGCCGCATCCGTACCTTGAAACTGTAAGACGTAGATTCCAGCTGTTACTGCCGAAGACAAAGGCAGGGGAAAAGCTTACCCCTAAAAAGAGAAGGAATTATATACCAACCAGTCAAATTATTTCTTTGAAGTTCTTAGAAAATGTCAAACAAAACAAAAGATGTTTAATTAGTCATAGTTAGGGTGAGTATGAAGAGCGTTAGAAAGTATCAGCTTAAATATTTGAGCTTTATAGAGTAGAGGAGAGAGGGAAAGCGCAGATAGGCCAGGTAGTAATAGAAGCCACAATAAGCAAAACAGAGATAGAGGCCACGTTAGGCCATATAGTAATAGGGCCATGATAGGCCAGATAGTGATAGACGCCATGATAGGCCACACTGAGGGAGAGGCTGTGGAAAGATGGGCCTAAATATGCCACAGAAGGAAAGGCCCTGATAGGCCACAAAGGGAAAGGCCTGATAGGCCGCTGGAGCAAAGCCTTTCTTGCAGAATTGCTCAAGTTCAGTCAAATTCTGTGCTCTCTTTGCACTTTTCAAATCGATCCATAGATTTTTGATTGGATTTAAGTCAAGGCTCTGACTTGGCCACTCAAAGACAATCACCTTCTTGCTGTTCAGCGCCAATCATAGAGCTTGGAGTTCAGTCCAAAGAGGTCAATTTTTGTCTCATCAGACCATAGCACCTTTTGCCAGATTGGTATCAGACTCTTTCAAATGTGTTTTTGCATAGCACAAACGAGACTGAGTGTGACAATTCTTTAGGAAAGGCTTCTTTCATTTGTGTAAAGCTTGGGATATATTTGTCACGTGCACAGACTGACCAGGCCCAGCCATAAAGCCTTGTAAGTCTTTCAAAGTTGCCTTTGGCCTCCTGATAGCTTCTCTTATCAGTGTCCTCCTGTGCTCTGTCATCTACTTTGGATGGACATCCTGATCTAGGCAATGTGCTGGTGGTGCCATATGCTTTCCACATCTTAATGATGCTCTGAACAGTAATCTGAGGGATAGCTAATACTTGAAATATTTTTGTAGCCTTCTCTTAAAAGAGAACTACACTTCCAGAACAACAATTAACAAAAAATTTACTCACCCCTTTGTCATGCAAGATGTTCATGTCTTTAAACCATAAGAAATTATGGTTTTTGAGGAAAATATTTGAGGATTTTTCTCTATATAATGGACTTCATTGGTGGCCCGAATTTGAACTTCCAAAATGTAGTTTAAATGCAGCTTCAAAGTGCTCTAAGCTATCTAGCCGAGGAAGAAGGGTCTTATCTAGCAAAATGATCAGTCATTTCGAAAAATAGTTTTTTTATACATTTTAAGCACAAAAGCTTGTGTAGCACAGGCTCTGGGATGCACGTCCACGATGCTACAAATTAGTGATGGGTCATTTGAACTAATCTTTAATGTGACTCGGGAAGAACGTCAAAGTCGTCTCGGGGGAGTGATCCGTTCAGTCACGCATGCGCAACATCCTATTAGGTTCTGTACTGTAATTAGTTCACCTGTTTCATCTTATGGGGCTGTCATGTGATAAAAGAACGACTCAAACCCAGAAAACGTGTCAGGGAAGAGGTGAGGTGAGCTAATCATAGATTAAAAGACCCAGGTAAACAATGAATTAATCTTTTCTGTTTCTTATAGCATTATAGTTTTGCTTTATTTGTACGTTTGTCTTGTTTGTCAATGTTTGTGTAAGCAGTAGATTTATTAGGAAAGTAACCTATCATTTTAATTATATTTTGCTAAAATGAACTAAATGAACAAAATGACTAAAAAAAAAAAAAAGATGTGTTCATTTTGCTGAACAAGACTCAAAGGTCTAAGTCGGTAAAATGATCCAAACTTGCCATCACTACTACGAATCACATCTAAGTTCATTGTGTGTGTACTCAATAGTACATGAACGCGCATCCCATTTAGAGCCCTTTGAAGCTGCATTTAAACTACATTTTGGAAGTTCAAAATCGGGGCACCAGTGAAGTCCATTATATGGAGAAAAATCCTGAAATGCTTTCCACAAAAACCATAATTTCTTCACGACTGAAGACAGAAAGACATGAACATCTTGGATGACAAGGGGGTGAGTAAATTATTTGTGAATTGTTGTTCTGTAAGTGGACCTCTCCTTTAACTTGTGCCTTTCTACAACTTTATCCTCAAGGTCTTTTGAAAGCACTTTCCCAACCATGGTGAATTTGTACCATGCACTACTAAAGGTGGAATCTTCATGAAACAGCTCTTTTTATTCTGAAGTAATCAACACCACTAGTGTTAATGTCAGGCGGGGCAAGTAACCTGGTGTTTAATCTGGAAGTTTTGATTGCATGCACCTGAAAAAGTAAACCTCAGAAAGTGTCTGTGGTGTGGTGCAAGTGTAGAAGATTTTCATTAATCTTGAATCAATATAAAACATAGAATTATGCCTATACATAAGAGGATATTATTATACTATTATCATCTGACTATGTGTATTAACTCTGTGCAGTGATCTTAGAGCAAAGGGAACTATTTAAAGCTTGAAAACCACTCATGTATGGAACGAACCTGTTCAGGAGCTAGAAATACATGACAGCTATTTACCAACCTTCAGGAATTCATATATGGAAAAAAATACCTTGTTCAAAAATACAACAGTGCATATATGGAATGCTTCAGGATGTATATATGTGTGCTTGAGACGAAACTCTAGAGTGGTGTTCGAACATTACTCAGACTTTTGTTAACTTGTTAATAAAGGTCTATCTGACTTCAAAATCTCTTCAGAGCAATTTATTTTGAGCAAGGAAAATTCTACAACACAAGACCTTTCAGATCTATGGACCAGTCCCTGGGATGGATTTGTTGATGGGTCAGATCTTTGCCTCAATAAAATCCTAATTTCTGTTTATTAATAGTTAGTAAGGTAGTTGTTACATTTAGGTATTTGGTAGGATTGGGGGATGTACGATATGGTCATGCAGAATATGTGCTTTATAAGTACTAATAAACTATCACAGATTCAACCAGTGTATCCTCGGCATCAGGTGCTTCAATTCCACTATTATTCACTGTTGCCAGAATTCTAACCAGTCACACCTGTTACTTCTCATTTAGGATAAATGCATAAATAAACACCTCTGTTGTCCGGTCTTGTCAGTCTCTAATAGAAAATGCACCTACCCAACTACCTACCTGTATGTCTACCTACCTTCTCCTTTTCCAATCCAACAACCCATCTGCTGAAGTCTCCTCCATGAGTTTTATGAACATTCCTGTCAAGAGAAGGATTGTGCTAGTGAAGTGTCTCTCATTAACGCTGCGAAAACCACTTACTTACACGCCTGTTTACTCTGCCGATCTGAAATAAACTCCTGTTTAGTTCATCCATGTATCTCATCTCCTGTTGTTTGTGACATAAACAGCCATATTTTGTTCCCTTTTGTAGAATTGAATTATCTCCTGTTCCACCTTTTTAATGTTAATTCCAATTGTTTTTTCAAGCCTGCATAGAAAATAATCAAGTATGGACTACACACCTTGTGATACTGTCCGTAAAAGTTGTAAAAATGATGGCTCTACCCACAACAGCACTTTCGTGCAAGGTGTAGTTTATTTACAGCACCGTAGATATCTACAAATGTCCACGAGTGATGGCGTGAAGAAATATATACAGTGTATTGACCAAAAAAATACGAAGTGACAAAGAAACAACAAACTAGAAAATAAGGATGGAAAAGATATATACAAAATATACACAACCTCTGTACATACACAATAGCCATATTTTATAAACACAAAACCTAATTTCAAAATAATAAATGAAATAAAACCAATAATACAAACGACTGTGTTTTTCTTTATATTCGTCAGTCTTTAACACCTTTAACATTGGTTTTGCCTGATTTTGAGCTTAGCGCACCGGAGCGGCACCAACCCATGACGTCAGAAGCTGTAGATGCTCAATCACTCGGTTTCGCCGGTGCCACCAGCAAGACTACACTCTTTAAAATAAAGGTGCTTCACGATGCCATAGAACAAACTTTTTGGTCTAAATGGTTCCATAAATAACCTTCAACATCTAAAAAACCTTTCTATTTCACAAATATTCTTTGTGGCGAAAGAAGGTTCCCCTTCAGGAACTCGAGCCGCGTCTGAAAACGCGCTCTGAATCACATGTGTAATCAGTCCAATGAAAGAGCGAGACGTCATAGGCGGGTGACGTCACCAACCAGGAAGCTATAAATACACATGCGTCGGAAACCGGCGTCAGCTTCTGTCTTTCAGCAGTGCTCTGTGTCTGTGTTGTTTGTGCTCGTTTTGGTTGCTAGTTTGCACCACTTTTATTTTCTGAGCAGAATGTCTGAAAAGAAAAAAGAAAAGTCCAAGCATATAGACAAACCATGTTTTAGAGCGTGTGTTCTTCCCTGCCCTTGTTACATCACGAGCGGGGATACACACGCTCTATGCGTGGTTTGTCTTGGAGCGGGGCATGCGGCATCGGCTCTCGAGGGGGCCGATTGCCCGCACTGCGATCGTCTTCCGATGCGCACGCTCCGCTCCTGGAAGGCTCTCTTTGAGGAGGGAGCCTTCACCAGCGTTCCCCACGGGTCCGGTCCCGCTTCTGCCGAGGCGGAGTGGTTACTGCACTCGTGGGGATCGCAGTTGGATCTGCTGGAGGGTATGGAGACGGGTGACCCCCTATCTCCTGCGAGATCGTGGAATTCTCCGTTTTCAGCCCGCTTGTTCATCCCTGCTTCCTACAATTATGGCAGCGTTGCGGGGTTGGACGAGCGTGGCTATAGAGCGATGCCACGGGTGGAACAGACACTCGCCAGCTATCTGTCCCCCGGTTCGGCATCGTCTCTTAAGGCTCCGGCATTGCCGACCAGGGTCTTCCTTCTGGACGCCCCGCTTTCTCCTTCTGGCCTGTTCGGCGACTCTGTCAACTCGGTCATCGACAGGTACCAGGAGGCTCGTAAACAAGCGGCGGCGTTCCAGCGGTTCCTCCCTCTCCGCCATCCAGCTCGCGAGGCTGCTGGGCGGGAGCAGCCTCGGCCGTCTACCAGCTCCTCGTACAGAGATGCACAGAAGCAGAGCGTGGCCACTCGCACTCCTCCCCATCGAGAGCGGGTGGTCGTACGCTCTAAGTCGGGGACTTCCAAGGCGAGGCCCGACCTGAGGGTCGTGCTGCCGTCGAAGAAGTCCTCGACAAAGCGGTCCTGACAGTTCAGGACCGCTGAGGGCAGCCCCAGGGGAGGAAAGGCGGGGTGCACCGCATTCTTCGGTGTCCGCCTCCCCCCTGTGCCCTCAGGAGACCGCTCTGCTAACCCTGCCGGTGCTTCAGGGCGCAGCGGCCTCCAGCGAGCATACACCTCGGTTTCTTCCGCCCGGAAACGTAGCGGGGCCGGGGAGCTCGCCACCCCCGAGGGGGTCTCAGGGGCCGCCAGTTCAGGTGCTTCCTGCCGGGGAACCGTTACAGGACACCATTCTAGCGGCTCAACAAACACCAGAGACCAGTCTCGAGAGACTGGTTCCCTTAGTAGATAATTTGGCAGCGTGGAAACTACTGCCCAATGTGTCTGCTTGGGTCCTGCACACCGTACAAAGAGGGTATCGGATACAGTTCGGCGCACCTCCGCCGCCGTTCATCGGGGTCTCCCCCACCTTGGTGGGCCCCGAGCAGGGTCTGGTAATGGAGCAAGATGTAGCTTCTCTTCTGAGGAAGGAGGCCATTGAGGTGGTCTCTCCTCACGACAGGGAGTCCGGGTTCTACAGCCGGTATTTCATTGTTCCGAAGAAGGATGGGGGCCTACGTCCCATTTTAGATCTTCGTGTTCTGAACCGCTCAGTCATGAAGCTGAAGTTCAGGATGCTTACTCTCAAGCAAGTAGTGTCACAGATCAGGTCCGAGGACTGGTTTGTGACGATAGATCTAAAAGACGCGTACTTCCATGTTTCCATCCTTCCTCAACACAGGAAGTTCCTGAGGTTTGCTTTCAGGGGCGAAGCATACCAATATCGGGTTCTTCCGTTCGGCCTAGCACTCTCCCCCCGCACTTTCACCAAGTGTGTGGATGCAGCTCTGGCTCCGTTGCGACTCCAGGGCATCCGCATACTAAATTATATCGACGACTGGTTAATTCTAGCCCAGTCGGAACAGTTAGCGGCTCAGCATCGAGATGTTGTGCTCGCTCACATGAAAGAGTTGGACTGAACGCCAAGAAAAGTGTGCTGTCTCCATTACAGAGAACCACTTATCTAGGTGTGGTGTGGGATTCGACCACGATGCAGGCACGTTTGTCTCCTGCTTGGATAGAGTCGATCCTCGCTGCAGTCAGGAGAGTCAAAGAAGGCCGGTCACTCACTGTCAAGCAGTTTCAACAACTGCTGGGTCTGATGGCAGCTGCGTCCAACGTGATACCTTTTGGCCTGCTGTACATGAGACCCCTACAGTGGTGGCTCAAAACCAGGGGGTTCTCCCCGAGGGGAAACCCGCTTCGCATGATCAAGGTCACGCGGCGATGCCTATGTGCCTTGGACATGTCGAGGAATCCCTGGTTCCTGTCTCAGGGCCCGGTGCTGGGAGCTCCTTGTCGCCGCGTAACGTTAGCAACAGATGCTTCCCTCACCGGTTGGGGTGCGGTCATGAGTGGCCACACCGCCCGCGGTCTGTGGAGAGGTCACCAACTCACATGGCACATAAATTGCCTGGAGATGCTGGCCGTGTTTCAAGCGCTGAAGCACTTTCTCCCGGACCTGAGAGACCGTCATGTGTTGGTTCGCACCGACAACACAGCGGTGGTCTCTTTCATCAACCACCAGGGAGGTCTGCATTCGCGCCCCTTGTACAAGCTGGCGCACCAGATCCTTGTGTGGTCCTGGGGCAAACTCCTCTCGCTGAGAGCGGTTTACTTGCCGGGGTATCTCAATGTGGGAGCAGACATCCTGTCGAGACAGGGGCCGAGGCCCGGGGAATGGATGCTTCACCCCGAGGTGGTGAAGCAGATATGGAGAGTTTTTGGTCCAGCCCAAGTGGATCTTTTTGCCACAAGGGAGAACACGCAATGTCCCCTCTGGTACTCTCTAGTTCATCCAGCTCCCCTGGGGCTGGATGCCATGGTACAGACGTGGCCGAGGCTTCGTCTGTACGCGTTTCCCCCGATCGCTCTGCTCCCGGGAGTTCTAGAGAGAGTGCGCCGGGACAGGGTGTCCCTCTTTCTAGGCCATTGCGGCCTACCACGCCCCTCTCGGTGGTCTCTCTGTGGGTAAAGACCCCCTTGTCTCACGTTTCCTCCGTGGTGCGCTGAGGCTTAGGCCTCCTGGACATTCTCGTGTTCCCTCATGGGACTTGTCGCTGGTGCTAGAGGCTCTCTGTAGGCCTCCTTTCGAGCCAATTGAAGAGATTTCTGATCGTCACCTTACGATTAAGACAGTTTTGCTTATCGTGATTACTTCTCTAAAGAGAGTTGGGGATCTTCAGGCCCTTTCAGTAGCCCCTTCTTTTCTGGACTTTGCGCCAGGTCTGGCAAAAGCTTTTTTGCACCCTCGTCCGGGGTATATCCCGAAAGTCCCCTCCTCAGCACCACGGCCAGTCGTACTACAGGCCTTTTGTCCTCCTCCCTTCCGGGAGCCCGACCAGCAGAAGCTAAACTGTATGTGTCCAGTTCGAGCGCTAGACACATACGTCCACAGAGCCGCCATGTGGAGAAAATCTGATCAACTTTTCGTTTGCTATGGTCCGGCTAAGCGAGGCTTTCCGGCCACCAAACAAACTTTGAGCCGTTGGATTGTGGATGCTATTTCTTGCGCATATGAGTCCTCTGGTCTCCCTCCTCCTTTAGGGGTCAAGGCTCACTCAACCCGGAGAGTTTCTGCCTCCAAGGCCTTTCTTGAAGGTGTTTCTATGCAAGACATCTGTAATGCTGCGGGATGGTTCACGCCCCTTACTTTTGTCAGGTTTTATGACCTGGACTTGCGAGCCGCTCCTGGCTCTTCTGTCCTTCGTCCTAGCTCTCTCTAGGCAGGGACTTGGATTCTGGCGCCGTGGGCATCTCGTTCCCATATCGTTTTCGGACGCGGCTCGAGTTCCTGAAGGGGAACGTCTCAGGTTACGTATGTAACCCTGGTTCCCAGAGGGAACGAGACGCCGCCTTTCAAGGCCTTCATCCTGCATCCCTGTGAGCGCTGCTTCTCTCTTGAAGCTGACGCCGGTTTCCGGCGCACGTGTATTTATAGCTTCCTGGTTGGTGACGTCACCCGCCTATGACGTCTCGCTCTTTCATTGGACTGATTACACATGTGATTCAGAGCGTAGTCACGCTGAAGGCGTTCCCATAGCGTTTTCGGACGCGGCGTCTCGTTCCCTCGGGGAACCAGGGTTACATACGTAACCTGAGACGTTCTTCAGATTATGAAAAGGTAAGAAAGAGATGGTTCTTCGAAGAATCTTTGACTGAATGGTTCTTTGTGCAACCAGTAATGGTTCTTCTATGGCATCGCTGTGAAGAACCTTTTAAACACCTTTATTGTTAAGAGTGTAACCATGCCGAACAAAAAAAAAAAAAAAAAAAACACGAAATACACAACATAAACAATAATGCATGTAGTATGTATTATCAGGATGAATCTGGAACAGGGTAATGTAATGTGTGAAATGGGGCTGTTTTAAAGGGGTTGGACTAAGCCCCTTCTTTCCAGTGAAGGGAAATCTTAATGCTTCAGGATATTTTGGACAATGCTATGTTATTACCTTTGTGTGAAAAGGTTCAGGAAGGCCCTTTTCAGTTCCAGAATGACTGTACCCCAGTGTACAAAGCAACCTCAACCCACTGAACACCTTTGGGTTGAAATGGGACAGAGAATGTAAGCCAGGCCTTCTCATAATGTAATTGATATGATACATGTTTACTGCACAAATTGTTGATCTTAATACATTTCCATCACATTGTGACAAGTCTGATTTTATAACAATTTGTTTGACCAGGAGAAGAACATTACTCAGTAATGTTAACCCATCTTGGCGATTTGTATGTATATGATAAAGCAAAACTATCATTTGGTTATGAGCAAGCAGTAGGCCTGCAGGCCAACTTAAGGATTAGTATATTATAGTATATATTAGGATAAACCCTGCAATGTCTGACCATGAGTGGAACTAATTACATTGTGAGTTCTACATATTAATACTTGACCTATGACTCTAGTTTCACAGTTCAGATGTGAATTTTACTAAAGCATAAGCTCACTATGGTCACTAGTTTCATTGTTACTCACACACCATAGCTTCAGTGACAACTTGCATAACAATTGTATGCATCATTCAATAGATGTGTGACCAAGTTACTACAGGTTTTGGAAAAAAAAAATATTCTGTATTAGATGTATTTGCATTTAATAATTAGTTTTAATGAGGTTGTTTTAAACTAACCTAAGTCTAAAGTCAAACAGAAAATCAAATGTGACTATTTGAATTCTGAAGCCATCATTTACTGTAAGCCTAATTTAATTTTGCCCATATAAGGACTTAGAAGCAAAAGAGTTTTGCTTGGTTCATAAATTGTCTGCACCCCTGTCTGTCCCCATGTGGCCATAAGAGACGTTGCTGCCAATTTGGGTGCCTTGGCACAGGGGAGTGGCTTTAGACACAACAGTAGTTGTGGGTGGGATCTTTTGTAATGCAAAAAGATTTCCAGTCTACAAAAACATCATCTTACCAATCAGCGGTATGTTTTGATGAAATTGCTCTCACTTTTGAACAGGGTAAGACAATTGAATTTAGGATTATTTGATCATTAATCATTTCATCAAATGTGCTATGGATGGTAGTCACAAATATTCTACTTTATTCTTTTTTTCTAGACATTCTGAAGTATGACCTGTTTATTGTAAGTAGCTATATGGTATTTAATTGTAGCAAAAAAAAAAAAAAAAAGTATAGTAATATATGCTTCAAATATTGGTCATAAATTTTATTTAACAATGCTGAATCCGTGTACTGAATCTATGTAAATACATTACTGTTGGTTAAACCACACTGTTAAAAAACAAACAAACAAACAAACAAAAAAACACTACATTTAAACCTTTCAAAAGTAAAATAAAGATGGTGCTAATTTGACAAACCATACTGTAGGTTTATTACATTCTTTCGATATATATATATATATTTTTTTACTGACAAACAATAACAATTATAAATGGGTCATTGGAAGTCAAACTGAGGTGAGCACTAAGAGCTTCTTAAATTGTGCACTCTTTGTGTTATCAGTTTCTTGGAAATATTGAAAGTAGCTATAACTAAAACCTTGCAGTAATGGATGTAAAATTGACTGAAATACTAGATAAAGAGTTCGCTGAATATCTTTTGTATTTGGGCTGGTTTAGTGTATGCTGAGTGTATCCTGTCACACCTTTGATGGACTCCAAACAACTACTTGTAAATCTCTCATTATGCTATATTGTCACCAAATATTGGATTTATTCTTTTTGTCTACTTGCTTTCTTTCGTTTAGGACTATTTTGTGTTTCTGTTTGCATCTGATTAATCGTAGGCCTTATTTATCTGAAAGTAAGTACTTCTTTTTTTGAGTAAAAAAATCATTCCCACATGTTCCCACAGATTATGGTGCTGTTTTTTGTAATCTTCCCCATTCACTTTCAATGGCCAGAAATGTGTGACTGTCCAATTTTGTGCAAAATCAAAGCATTTAAAAGCAAACTTCCTGATTAAAGCACACTAGTGTGAGTAATATATATATATATATATATATATATATGTATATATTTTTAGCTAATTTTGTGTAAATTATTCATAAAAACGTTAAATGTTCAATCAAAAAATGAGGTGTCTACTTTCAGATACATGAGGCCTACGATTAATCAGATGCAAATAGAAACATAAAACCAGTCCTAAATGAAAGAAAACAAGTTGACAAAAACAATGTATCCAATATTTGGTGATAATATAGCATAACGAGAGATTTCTAATCAGTTGTTTGGAGTCCGGTCATTTTGACACCACAAACCCCAAAAAATTACGAAAATTCTAAAAAAAAAAAAATAATAATTATACACTGGGTGAACAAAGTCAGCAAGTTTGACTCCAATGCAATAACGTTTACTATTATTTTTTGGAAAATCTTCTTTGGGTCAATTTGACCCGAACACAACCAGAGGGTTGAAACTATAAATTCTCTGATAATATTTTACCAATAGTATATGAGATATGCACAATGAATGAAGCACAATATCACAGCTGTATTCTTTGGCTCTAAATAACAGAAAATTTTATACTGCCCCTTTCTTGTTTTTTGTGTTTTACGGACCTTTTTAATTAAGGTCTGTCCTAAAGTAGAAATTGTTTGTACAAATTAACACTTTATTTAAAGATATTTAATTTCTGTGCTTAAATTATTTTGAAAAATGATTAGAAAATAAAAAGGACAACAAAAGTTCAATTATTACTACTATTAATTTTATTATTGTGTCAGAACTCATTGTCAGATTGCTTACTGATAGTCTCTTTTGTGTTTGTGTGGAACAGGACAAATGACCCAATTTCACAGACATAGGTAAGTTTTCCATTGTGCTGTATACCAATGTGTTACATTAAAAAAAGACATTCAAATGTGTTTTAATGTCTTTAAAGGCTTAGAAAATAATCAGGATTTTTATTTTTATTTATTTATTGGTAACACTTTACTCATAGCTCTTATAATACATTGTATTATCTCAAGAATAATTGTAACCACATGTAAAATACATTATAATACTCATTGTTGCCCCTGTAGACGTATAACACGTTAACATTCAAGACAAACAAACCTTCAAATAGTTTAATGATTTTTAACTTTGATTACAAGTGTTTATAAAAGAGATATACTGCATTATTACATACATTATGCATACCTTTATATTGCATTATACATAAAGGCTTTGAGGCCATTTTTTCATACTGGGTGAACTATTCTTTTAATATGTTTGCCTCCCCTAACCTTAGTACCTGCGGTGCGAAGAATGTGCAGTCTATGGAGGTGGTTTCGAGGCCTCTAAAAGAGGGAATAGTTGCTATCTGCAACATCTGTGTGTCCCTCAAGAAAGCTCATGTCAGTCCCACCACTAACACATGCTCCAATTACAACCAAATTAGGAAGCATATTGAGGATGCTGAGCAGTGCTTGAAAACATCAGAGACAATGATTAAAGAAAAACTGAATTATTTGGATGGATGCATGGAGCAGCTTATTAGAGAGAAACACAATGCTGAACAGCAGAAAAAAAGAGAAAAGTCTAGCCATGGATAATTTCAGCATAAAGAAGAAGTCTGCTGAGAAGTTATTAGAGTACTCCAAAGCGGCTTTGGAGGAGGCTGAAAGAAATGTAGAATTAGCAAATTATGCTAAAAGAGCACATCAAGACAGGATGGATTCATGTAATGATTTAGCAACTGCAGGGACAGTGCTGCTTGCAATACCAATGTTTGGATGGATTGCTGGTGAGAATTACACTACTCTTACCATCACCATGAACTGTAACCATTTTTGAAGTTATGCAATTAAAACTGATGTGTATTCAAGAGATTTCTGTTCCCCTCTAGGTCCAATAATGATGAGTGAGGGAGAGCGGGGATTTGAAGAAGCTTCAAATGACTTGAGTGATGCTCCGTGGGACAAACAAGACTGTGAGTCTCAAGTGAGTAACTTCAATCAAAAAGTTTCTCATTACGAGGGTATAATCTCTAGGACACAGACTGAAATTGAGCAGACCAGTGAGGCACTGAAGAGGATTGAGGTAGAGATTAAAGAGGTTCAAAAGCATCTAGAGGACACAGGAAATATTCAAAACATGGTCAGGAGTTCTGTAAACCTTCTGAGTGTTCTTGGTGGAAGAGTCACTGTACTGGAGAGGCAAACACAACGTTTCATCCTCTGGCAGCCTGTGGTTAAAGCCATGGAAGATGTGATGAAGGCAGTAGTAATTATAGCTGAGAATAACAATGGTATACCAGGCCGCCTCATTAATACTCTGAGGAAGAAAGTTGGAGGATTACAGGCTTTATGCAACTCACCCAATAATTCTGAACATGACAGCTATTACTGATCATCTCAGTCTAACTATAGCAAAGGCTTATATAAATATGGGTTATTGGTGTTTTTAGAAACCACTCAAGTAACATTTTTTGTTTGTTTGTTTGTTTTGTGTTTGTTTTAAAGTTATCTCTACAATGATGTAGTGTTTAATGACTGTTTAAATCACAATATCTAACAAAACAGAGAAAATATAATGTTATTACTGTATTATAAAACCATACTTGCAATGATTTTGTAAATTCACAAATAAATGTACAACAAATTCTGATTTTATTCATAATGCAAATGAGTTCAAATTTGATCCACTGCACATTCATCTCAACTGCTTTCATAAATCACTCTATTTACATGAATTACATGTAACATTTTAAACATCTTGTTAATTTCCACTCAGCATAATGTAAAATAATCAGTTTGCATGTTGCTGTTTGGATGTTTATAGCTCATATAAAAAATAAATAAATAAACTGGTACATTATATTAGATTACTAAGGTTAGTATTAATGTTTATTTGTTGTAAAGTTGTAGACATTGTATCAGACAAATAATGTGTTTAAAACAGTCCAGAATTTTTCTCCATATAGTGGACTTCAATGGGCATCAACAGGTTGAAGGTCCAAATTTCTGTTTCAGTGCAGCTTCAAAGGGCTCTACATGATGTATATACTTTTAACCACAAATGCTCATCTTGCATTAGCTCTGCAATGCTCATGCGTGATTTCATGCATTACTTAATCACGTTGGAAAGGTCATGCATGCATGGTTAGTTTTTTGTCTGTGTACTTCAGTACATCAAAAAACGTAGGGCAAGGCAAAAAAAAAAAAAAAAACTCATTTTCTTGTCCAACTTGAAAATTGTCTGACATAGTTGTTTTTACCTTGGGTTACCTTTACCTTTTTTTTTTTTTTTTTTTTTTTTTTTTTTTGCAAAGGGCATTTTACTTTCTTTACACATTCGCTTTGTAAACACTAATCTTTTCACTGTGACAGTTCTGCCCTCTGTGCAACAGACAAATGAGACAACAGAATGCCCAGAACTGCCCAGGATTCAGAATTTCTTGATTTCTTTCTATTTGGAGTTGAAATTTCATAATTCAGGTAGATAACGATCACACACTGATGTACGGCCCTGCAAATCTTGCGTATAATGGGAACCAGGTAAAGGCAGCAATGCCAAGACCTCCCTAGCGTGCATTTTGATATTGACTTGATCGAGATGCTGATGCAATTTCTTCCAGTGGTAATTGGGTGAAAATATGAAATTAAGACTCACACTGAAATTGGTTTAATGTAGGCCTATATGCACGCCAATGTGTTTGACATTCAGTTTATATCATATCAATTCAGAGGTGGACAATAGTATAGTAAATTTACTTAAGTAAATTTAAAAAGCATCTGTACTTTATCAGAATGTTCTTCTTCTGAAAACTTTTACTTCACTACACTCCAAAGAATAATGTACTTTTACCACACTACATTTCATAAATAAAAGTTGTTGTTTTTTTTTACCTTTAATACTTACGAACATTAAACATTTAGTACTTTCTTGTACATAAGTAAATTTTTTATTTATTTTGACTTGAGTAAAAGTAAGAAAGTACTAGATTTCTAATGAAATTAAGTATTAAATTATATTTCAAATGAAATATAGTGCAGTAAAAAGTATAATATTATGCTTTAAAATGTTGTGAAGAAAAACACTCTGATAAAGTACAGACACTTAAAAAGTATTTTTAAAGCGGAGTAAAAATATTTCACTATTGTCCGCCTCTGAATCAATGTCATGGTTTAGATGTTAAATTGATGTTATACTGACATCACATTTACATCAATAATTTGTGTGTTTGATGGATATTTATTGCATAAACTTAATCAGGCTGACAAAGAATTTACATTAAGTAGCAAAAGTTATTAGCATTTTTGGACATTTCATTATAACTTTTGACCACAAGGTGGCGCTGTGCTGAAGACACATACTGAGTTCCATGATACATCAAATCGTTTGTAAAATAAAGCATTTTACGACAAAATTTAAAATGGCGACGCCTAAATTGAATCTAAAGAGACCAGTTTGTTATTTTTGGCCAAACTATTCAGTAGTAGCAAAAGTAGTAAGCAAAAATAATCATTTTTTTCATATCTCTAAAAACTGGAGGAGAGCCTCAGGTCATAGTTCTTAAAATGCACACAAAGTTTGGTCTCAATACACTGAAGCATTGCAGAGATATACTATAGCCTCACATTCTTTTTTCTATTAAAAATTGTGAAAAATCTTGACCCATAGAATTTTAAATTTTGGTGTTCATGAACCAAGGAGTCAGAGGAAAAGATGATTAATGTTGAGACAGACCTCTATCAGTCAGCCAAATTTCACAACTTTCCCGTAAGCGGTTCTATATGCGGCCATAGACTCATTAGCGGAAGAAGAATACTAAGAATGCCAACAGATACAACAGGTGCCTACACACCTTCAGTGCTTGGCCCCTAATAATATTTTACAATATTGCTGTTTGTACTGTAGTATTTAATAAAATTAATGTAACCTTGATGAGTTATTAAAAATGAGTTATTATATATTAAAATTATTAAATTGAGTTTTACTAAAAAGTAAATAAATAAATAAAAAAATAAATAAATAAATAATAAAACCTAAATCTTACTAATCACAAAATTTTGAATGGTAAATCCCATGCAAATGCTAAAGTGTACTTTCAGATTTTCAGGGGCTCAAAAGTAATGCAGCTGTTGTTGTTTGTTTGTGTGTCTTTCATGCAAGTGAAATGCATGCTCAATTAAGTTGAAATCAGAATATTGACTTGGCCATTGCAGAATATTCCACTTTTTTACCTTCAAAAACCCCTGGGATGCTTTTGCTGTATGATTTGGGTCATCGTCCATTTGTACTATGAAGCGCCACCCAATTAACTTTGCTTCATTTGACTAAATCTGGGCAGACAGTATATCCCTATACACTTCAGAATTCATCCAGCTGCTTCTGTCCTCTATCACATCATCAGAAACCCAGTGCCACTAGAGGCCATGCATGCTCATGCTATCACACTGATCCACCATGTTTCACAGATGATGTGGTATGCTTTGGATCATGAGCTGTTTCAAACCTTCTCCATGCTTTTTTCTTCCTGTCATTCTGGTACAGGTTGATCCTAGTTTCAGCCATCCAAAGAATGCTTTTCGAAAAGTGGTCTGACTTTTTTTTGTTTTTTTGGCAAAGTCTAATCTGGCATTGCCTGCACCTTATAGTGACGCCTCTGTATTTTCTTTCATGAAGTCTCCTCTTAATTTTAGACTTTGTCAGTGACACGCCTACCTCCTGGAGAGTGTTTTTCACTTGGCTGGATGTTGTAAAACATTTTTTCCTTACCATGGAGAGGATCATCTGATTATCCACCACTGTTGTCCTCTGTGAATGTCCAGGTCTTTTTATGTTGCTGAGCTCACCAGTGTGTTTTTTTTTTTTCCTCACAATGTACCAAACTGTTGATTTGATTTGGCCACTTCTAATGTTCTTGCTATCTCTCTGATGGATGTCTTTTGTTCTTGAAACCTAACAATTGTCTGTTTACTTGCATTTTGTTTTACTCGCTGAGACACATGATCCAGTGTTAAATATGTGCAAGTTGCAAAAGTATGTGAATCTTTGCTTTCATTATCTGGTGTGACCCATTTTTGAAGCAATAACCTATTCCCTTTTTGAAGGTAACCTATTTTGTAACCACTGATCAGTCCTGCATAACAGCTTGTAGGAATTTAAGCCCATTCTTTAGTACAGAAATACTTGAACCCTGTGATAATGGTGGGTTTCCTCCTATGAACTGCTTACTTCAGGTACTTCCACAACATTTCAATTGGATTAAGGTCTGGACTTTGACTCAGACATTCCAAATCATTATGACTTGTTCTTCTTTAACCATTTTTTTGGTATGACTTGTGTGCTTGTGACTTGCATTGTCTTGCTGCATGACACACTTTCTTCTAAGCTTCAGTTCTCGGACAGATGTCCTGGAATTTCCTTTAAAATTTGCTGGTATAATTCAGAATTCATTGTTCCATTAATGATGGCAAGCCATTTTGGCCAAACCATGATACTACCAGATGGAATAAGGTTACATAACACACAAATATAACACTTCTCATTTAAACCCAAAAAGTTTTATTTTGGTCTCATTCATCCACAAAACATTTCTCCAGCAGCCCTCTGACTTGTCCACATGATCTTTAACAAACTGCTAAGCCAGCAGTTTAAGCCACCATTGTAAGCCACCAATAGTAATTTCCATTCAATATTTGAGTTAACTGAAACAACCCAGCATGTTGGGTCAAAGTTTTAACCTGGTTAGCACTTGGTTACCAAAATTACCCAAATTGGGTTGTTTTAACCCAGTGTTTTTTTTTTTTTTTTTTTTTTAGAGTGTATTGCTTCGGAGTGATCTTTGTTGGTCGACCACTCCTAGGGAGGTTAATAGTGGTCTTTGAATTTCTTCTGTCTGTGGATTTGTGGAGTCCAAACTCTTTAGAGATGGTTTTGTAACCGATTTCTAGCTGGGTGAGCAACAATAACTCTTTTTCTGAGGTTCTCAGAGATCTACTTTGTTCATGCCATATATATATATATATATATATATATATAGATATATATATGACAAGACGTCTTCCTGTGTAGTGTGAGCATGACAGCAATTCAAGTAGACTTTTAGTCCTGTACTCAGCTTGCCCTTGAGGTCAGCCACAATGGCTTGCCACTTGTGATATTCAAAACAGACCCAGTCCCAGGGGAGGACGTCCCAGCAAATTCATCCCAAAATCAGACCATGCAGTGCTTAAAGAATGGCATAAAACCCAACTTCACTGCAGGCTCTACAGGCCTCAGTTACCAGGTAAAATTATAAAGTTCATGACAGTACTGTTAGTAAAATATGGGACAAGTAGGCCATGTTTGGAAGGTTTGCCAGAAGAAAGCCTAATAATGAAAGCATAAATAAAAGCAACAATAATGAAATTAATGCGGCATTTTCAATATGCATAAGGATTCATTTTCAGGTGTCAATACGTCAGTATTCCTGAAATTGCTGAATTTCTGAAATTAGAAATACGTAAGTATTTGTACGTTTAGATGCTGTAAAAATGTCAGTATTGTACCTTTTACTGTCTGAAAAAATGTAAATGTACGTTTTGTAGAACCACACTTTACATAAAATGCTTACAAATTTTCATGATCTCACGTTGTCGAGTCCTACCACAAGTCTGCCTTAACCTTCAACCAGCCCACAACTCCTTATCTTCAGCCAAGGCCCAAGACATCACTTTGAATGACTACTGAACTTGATGCCAATCAGCAACCTTGGGAAACCCCTTTTTGCAATGATGAAAACAAAGGGAATCCCGTAACACAAAGGCAACACAAGTACAATCTCCAGATTCTAGATGAACTGGTGGATTTAGTATAAAGTTTAATAGTCTCATTGAGAAACTCAGTGCGAGGGTTAATTAGATGGCTGATGGCTGTTCAGGTCTAAGCAATTGCATATATTGCTATAAAAGTCGGATTTCATGTTTTCACTCTTCTAAACTCATTCTTTCCCCATTTTTTCTGCAGCCTGTGTGAATGTGTGTGTTTATGTGTTAGATTAGTTTATAATATCTTAGATTTATTTAATAAAGTCTTATTTATATTGAAAAGAGAAGTATCATGTGTTTTGTGCTTACAAGTCTTAAACTGCGGACCATGCTAATAAATAGTGTTTTCACTGAATTTTGGATATTAGTATCCGTAGCAGAGTTGATGTTATGGCTCATTCAGTGAATCAATGATGCAGAAGGGCACTTCAAGAAACAGTTGTTTGGTCCCCTACACCCTTATACCCTTCAAAGCTCTCACTCCAGACAGCATAGGGATGAGCCCTTCTGAATGGAACGCAGGGTTTGCTCATCTCAAACAAGCCTAATCGTTAGCATACAATCATGACATCACACCCTGTTTTTATAGCATCAACTATTAACTAATTAAAAAAATTAGGAAAACACATACATCAGCGTGATAACAACTACCTAAAATGAAAGAAACCATATTTGGAAAAACTTCATTTGAAGTGGGGGGGTTGTATGGCTCATGCCCTATTTATTTACTTGGAAAGTGAATAATGACTTATACTGCATTCAGCTACCAGGGGGTAATAATAACAATAATAATAATAATAATAATAATAATAATAATAAAATAGAAGTTAATAAAATATGGAGATCCAAAGCCAATTAAACAGATTAAGCTATCACACTGACAATGGTAGGCCTAAAATAAGATCTTGAGAGTTTTACTTTTGAAATCTGAATTTGAATTTGAAACATTATGGCCATGCAGTGGCCCTTGCCTCGCATGAATTTGTTTTGTTTTGTGGAGCTCCACGGAGAGAGCCTCAATGAGGGGACAGTACAACATATTATACTGTACAGCAGGTCAGTGATACAAGATAACATTTGAGTGAGTGCAGTGTCTGCCATTGGGATATCAAACTAGAGAACATGCTGGTAAACCAGGACACCATAGATGTCAAACTGATTGGCTTTGGTTAAGGGGGCTCATTGCCTTTAAAGTCTTCCATGGTACATGTTATAAACTGGTTTGTTAGTTATCTCATGTATATCTCATGTATTACCTCATGTATAACATGCTGTGGTGATGTTATGGTAACATCAGACAACATCTCTTTCCTCCAGGCACAAGAGTGCACTGTCCATCAGAGTTCAACATGAAGGGCAGATACTGCTAAAAGTCAATGACTGTGTGGACAATAGGGATCCTCCTGTATGAAATGGAGTGCAGGGATGATCTTACAGCCTACAACCGGCACATGATTAGTGTCACAAATGCCCATAAACTTATAAAGACACGGATTACGATGAACCTAATTAGGACACAGGTGATACAAGGTTAACTAATGATGATTAGACTAGTACAGGAAACAGGAACAACCAAATATGGGCACAAGAGGGAGAAACCAACATAAACAGTCCACAGGGTAGACGTGGGATGGCAACAGAAAGTCAGTATAGGAGGAGGCTCTGGTGGAGGACGGACTCCCGGGAGGAGGACAACAAACAAAGTCCAGGGTGGTGACGACAGAGGGAGGAGCCAAGGAGGAGACAGAAGGGACCCGGAGCAGGAGGAGCCAGGCGAGACCCAGGCCGCAGCCATGATGGTGGCCCATGGTGGAGCTGACAGAGGGAGGAGCCATGGTGGAGGAAGGGTTGACAACTCCAGGGGGCTGACCGACTATGGCGGAGCAAGTGGTGGTGGCACTCGAGGTGGAGACAGAGAGCCGATGAGCCAGGACGACACAGAGGATCCGGAGGGCCAAGGCGGAGCCCAAGGCTCTGGCGACTAAGGCAGAGATCAGGAGGTCCGCGGCAGAGCCGGAGCGACAGAGGACTGAGGCGGGGCTGGAGGGAGGGAGGACCCCAACGGAACCGGTGTGACAAAGTGACGAGTCGCAGCCAGAGGAGTGGAGTCCTGAGGCGATGGCGGATGACGACCGACCAAAGCGGCGCCGGAGGGACGAGGGAGCCTGGTGGAGCTGGTGGGCCAATGGGCTGAGGTGGAGTCCAGGACTCAGAGGCTGGAGGCGGAGACGAGGGATTCTCCAGCCATGATGCCAATCGAGATTGGCAGACCTGCAGCATGCCCGCTGCACAGATGGTGGGCTGAGGGTGAGCAGAGGGGCTGCCAGGAGACAGCAGTGGCGGGACTGAGGCAGCAGGGATGATAGTTGGAGGTACCAGATGGAGGTACCAGAGGGAGGATGTGTGGGAAATCCAGGCAGGCAGATAGGTCAGAGGATGGTGAAAGAAGAGGGGGCATGTCTTCATATACATCTCCATAGAAATCGATCAGGTCTCGTTCCACATATATATCCTCAGTGAAATCAATCAAATCCAGTTCAAAATGGTATTCAGGGTAGACAGAGTCATCAGATACAGATGATAGAGGGATCGATATTTCATAATCAAATTTTAAGTCCTTAGAGTCCATGGTTTGCTCACCCCCAGCAGCAGTGCAGTGGGCAGGGCTTTCCATAGCCCTCTTACACTCCACTGACACATCCACCGTCGCGTTCAACATGGCCAGCTCTCGCACCTGGTCGGACCGGATTGGCTCAGGCTCTGTGGCGATCCTCCGCTCCTTTAGGCGATGGCTCAGTCGTGTTAGGCTGTGGTTCTCCGTCCGCGGTGGGCTTGGGCTCGTGCTCCACGAATTTTGTTGATGTTTGGCTGGGCTCTAGGTTATGAGTGTGGTTGGTGTCATCTATGATGTCCACAGTCATCGAGGAATTGCAGGACACCAGCATTCACTCAATATAGGCAGCGAGGCTCTCTCGAGGACCCTCCCCAGACAACTGCTCTTGTGTGGAGGTGTTCAGTCCAGCAAAACAGAAAGAGCAGAGGCAGTTGTCCAGGTAGTGCACGTAGTTGGCCAGAAACAGGAAGTCCGTGGTGTGGTCCTCGAGAGACCTCGAGAGAACGTAACGTATATATATATAAAATAATGTGATTAAAATATTTCAACGTAGTTAATGCCCCAGACCTGTATGTCATCTTATTTCATACAGTTGACTGTTGACAAATATGATGCAGGGCAACAACTCAACAACTTTTTTTAATTAGTATTAGTGCGAAACATACAAATTACTGTGAACACAAAAAACAGCAATAGAACAGCAATGATAATAACAGCAATAATCATCAGAAATGACAGAAATGATAATCAGAAAAGTAGTAGTAGTAGTAGTAGTATTTGAGTAGTACTAGCAAGTATAATAATAATAAAAAATAATAACAACAACAATAATAATAAATAAATGGTGATTGATAACAATAATATTTTGTGATGACAGCAACAGTAATATCAATAATAATAACAGTAAATAATATTAATAATGATGTAATCATAATATACATAAATACACACACACACTCAAGAATTGAATGAGGTCTGATCTGGAGTGTTGTGGTTCTGAAGTATAGTTGCAAGGAGGTGAAAAATATTCTAGGGAGATGTAGTCTGTAAGCAAATTTTTCCAATGCGTTATGTGAATTTTGTTTCAGGATTTCTAGTTCAAGAAGATAGTTTTCTTGGCGATGGCTAAAGCTACGAGGAATATCCTTTTGTTTGTTATTTCCTGATTGAGAGTTGATCCCCCAGTAGACAGAGTGAGGGGGATAATGGGATGTGGCAGCCCAGGAGTCGGGATAGGGATTCAGTGACGTCTTTCAAAAACTGTTTAATGGATGGGCAGTGCCATGTGGCGTGGATATACGTGTGTCCGGACAATTTTGTGAGCAGTGCAAACAAGTTTCTGATGTGAATCCCATTTTAGACAGCCTTTCCCCAGTGTAGTGTGTTCTATGAAGAGTCTGAGAGTTGAGTAGAGAGTTCTATGAATGAGCTGAAGGCTGGCGTTTTTAATCATGGGATAAATATTTTTACAAATTTGAGTCCAGAAGTTGGTATCAGGAGCAATAGATTATAGATTATAGATTATATCTTCTTCCCATTTGATTGTTGGTAAAGTTATAGTTTTATTTGAATTTTTTATAATTTTGTATAATTTGGAAAGTAGTTTTTTTCTGGGAAGATATATTAATTAAATCCGCTGATTTGAGTTGCAAATAATTCAAGAATTGATTGCTCCCGATACCGTACTCCTAGACTAAGTAGGAAAACTAAACTAAGTTGTTAGACTGAAAAATGTGATTAATATGTGTAATACCCTTTTCTGCCCATTTATGGAAATTCGGAATGAATTTTGAACGAACTCATGATCCATTGATTCAAAGAGCCATTTACCTAATCCCTGAATGAATCAGCCGTTTGAACAAGCGAAGACATTTACCACCATGCTGGCAGATTTTGTTTTTTATTTAAAGTATCATTTCATAAAAACAAAAATAAATAAATATATATATTTTTATATCTATCTATCGATCTATCTATCTATATATATATATATATATATATATAAACATATTTAATTGACTGACAGCCCTAATATATATATAGTCTATTTTATTTTTATCCTGAAAATAAATAGTTGCAAAAGAAAATTTTTTGTGAAGGTTCAAGACACAGTTATTGTTGAAAGAAGGACACAGAAACGTTTATTTTTTATTTATTATTATTATTATTATTATTATTATATTTAATTAATGTGGCTGAATCATTATAGCATCTTGTTTAGCTCATCCTTATGTCCATGCCTACGTTCCTGGTTGATATCTATATTTTCATCACAAAATGACTGTTAGTGATAATTAATATAATAATTTGAAATACATGTTGTTGCACATAGAATAAGAAAACAAAAATAAATACAAACTCAGAACATTTATTTATTTATTTATTTATTTTTAGTTGCTTTTATAACAATCACTGCTAAAAGCCTTAAATGTAAAATCTGACAAACAGGTTATCAGAATAGGGATACTTTAGATAAGTGTTAAATTTTATCTAAAGTATCCCAACTTTTTAACATCTTTAACATTAGATTTCAATATTGTGTTGAAAATATAGCTCAATATCAAGTTCTTATTTACTGAACTGTTGTATAAAATCACTTTTAAGTTTGTGATAGATTGGGACAAAAACAGCACTCATTTCATATTGCTCTTGCTGTGATGTCCTATGATATGTGATATATATAAATATTACAATAAGGTTCCATTAGTTAATTTTAGTTAATGCCATAACTAACTATAAGCAATACATTTGTTAAAGTATTTATTCATCTTTGTTAACGATAGTTCACAACATCTCTGTACATTCTTATTTCTCAGGTAAATTAACATTAACATTAACTAATAAATGCTTTAGAAGTAGTTTTCATTGTTATTCCATGTTAACTAATAAAAATTCACTAACATTCATAAATGGAATCATATTGTAAAGTGTTACCAATTTATTTAAGATTAAATCATTGCAAATTATTAGGAAGAAGCAAAAAATAGGAAGCAGAAGTGTTCATTATATCAAGAAGTGCAAGACAATATAAGAACAATTAAACTTAAAGCAGGACTAAAGTGTTAATTGTGCTCTCCAGTAATATTTCCCTAGAGTATATGCCTAAATAATTACTTTGCCATCTTAATGGAGACAGTAGTATATCTAAACAGAAGTATATCTAAACTCAAAGAGAACTCCAAAAGCAAACACCATAAGTAAAATCCCACTAAATTCCATATACTCAAAAAGATGTTCTCCAAATGTGCACACTTAATCTGGGAGAAAAGATGCAGATGCTGACTGATGACAGGAATGGTTGTTGCTCTGAAAGAAGAGGATTTTTTCTTGTCCCATATTTTCTAAAAAGAAATATACACAGTTATTTAATTCTAGAAATCCTAAACCATTTTAACAGCCAAAGCTATCACACAGACAATGCTAAAGTCAAATTAAGATCAGATCTGAGATTTTGATATTATAAATTTTAATTTCATGATCATTTTTCAGTGAAATGTCTGAATTCATGGCAATTTCAAATTTCTCTGACAATTCCATCCAGTGATGTCAAATAATATTATTTGAAGAACATAATTGTCTAAAACTATCTATCATGACTACGACTAGCTTCAGTCTGAATTATTATGTCACCTGGTGCTTACCAATGTAAAACTAGAAAATACACATTTCTTCAGTACATTTACTCAGTAGTATGCTTCTGCTTCTTTTTCTTCCTCATTAAATCCAGCTTGAACAACCTCTTGAATACTCTTGATTTGTTCTGGAGGAGCAGAAGGTAGAATGGCAAGCAATTCTCGATCAATCTTATCTAGTCTTGCAGTGCTCTTCTGGTCATACTCATCTTTATTCTTCAGGACAAGCCTTAAGATGCCTTTTTGTGCTTCATCACAGCCGTTTCGAAGCTTCTGTCGCTCATGCTCAAATTCTGGCTTACTTTTATCCATGGCCATCAGTTTGCCCAGTGAACTGACACGGTCCATCAGGTACTTGGTGGAAACTTCTGTGTATGTTGCAGAGATCATATGAACCAGGCTGGCAATGTTACTGGCTTGGAAGGCTTGGTTGTAGAGAAGATCTTTTGAGAAGAGCTTTTCATTGTAGGAGAGGGCTTGTGTTTTCTCTGATGTGGAGACAAAGTTTGTGAGAGTTTTGCTCAGGCTGGTTTTCACAATGTTGGAAACCATCTGAAAGAAGTGAACCATCTTCTCCCACTGCTCTTTCACTCTTCCCATGGCATCCATTCCTTTGACCAGCATCTCTATGGTAGTTTTGAAGTCGATCTCTTTCACTTTACAATTTCTCATAGTGATCAGAATTTCCGTTAGTTCCTTCTGGTTCTTCTCTAGGTTCTCCACACACTTTTCATAAGTTTCTCTTGTCTTGTTCAGCTGAGCTCGGGTCTGCTCCACGGCAAATCTTGCATTCTCTGTGGCCTTCTGCAAGATATTTCTTTTTTCTGCTTTGTTTTCTTCTTTAAACATCATTGGTGGTTTTGGAAAAATGCCTGGAGAATTTGTGATGGCTTTGCTTTTGCTGTCAAAACTATAAGCTGACGTGATCAGACCCAAGACCTTGTTTATTAGTTCAGTGCTTTTTTCTTTGTCACATTGACCATGTGGTGCATATTTTGCAAGCTGGTTGCATATTTCTATGCCATCTTTGCATAACGTCTGAGCTTGTGTCTTCGCTGGGCAGTCAGAGATTTTCTTTAAAGTTTCATTGATTCTTTCAAACTGTTTTGCTGTGAAATCAGTCTTTGTCATTTTTTCCTTCTGGTCATACAGACTTGTCCAGTCAATGTCATCAACCAATTTATACACATTCATCAATTGCTGGATAGTCTGTGCACAGTTTAAAATTTCAGTTGACTTGCTATATACGTTTATTTCAGCTACCACATCTCTTGCACTTTCCTTTAATGGTGCACTTGCACTTTTAACTTGATTGAGGCTTGCAGTGTCTGCAATTGCTGCTGCTAAAGGCATTATTTGCAATTGCCGAGTTGCAGAGCTTATCATTCCATTAACCAGGACCATAACACTCTGTGATATCCCATCCACAACATCCATGCCAATCATTTCCCATCCTTTAGGGAGAGATTCGAGAGCTGTCTTGTAGCTCTCATGGGCCTGATCCAGTTCCTTCTCTATGGCACTCACTGCCTTCTTAGTCCTTTTCTTGATCTCCTCAGCTGACTGCTTCCTCAGTTTGCTCTCTTGTAGTTTCTTCTTGATTGCTTCTAGCTCTTCCCCATAGAAGTGCTCTGCATTCACACATGCTTCCAGCAGTTCTTGGATGATATTGATGACATCAGTGAAGCGCTTTTCAGCTACATTAGACAACTCAAGACATTCATCTGCAGTGTCTTGGATATTTTTCAGTTGATCAGGAAGAAGAGCTTTGACAACTTCATCATTGTCTTGGAACAGAATCTTCACAGCTGTCTTCATGTAATCTGGAACTTGGAGAGTATGGAGGCGAATCTGATCCATGCTCTTGTGGGCTTCATTAAATGCCCACCAACCAGAGTTACACACTTGCATGAGGCAAGCGCGAAAGGAATCAGGGTATTTGATGAATTGATAGCCATCTTTAGGGGGATTTTTATTGATAGAGAAATCTGTTGAGGATGAGATGAAAACCAGCTCTCCCAGGATGGCTATAGATAGAGGTGCTGGAGTCAGATACTCTTCCCAGTTGGCATAGGGCTGCATCATAAGTTTGGTTTGGTTCCTCATGTTCTCAGCAGTAGTAAGACTTTGAGTATGTTTTAGGATTGCAGAGTCCATGACTATCCTGTTCCTGCTCAAAACAAAGATAAAATTTGAAAGGGAATAACATTTTTTGTACTTTGTATCACAATTGGTAGAATTCGTCACAGCAACTTTTATTACACTCCTGTGTCAGCAGCACAAAACACATGCATTTTGACACACTCATTAACGTGTGATGAAGACTAACACAGATAAGAAGAAAAAAATTGCTGAATAAAGTCAATATTTTTGTTTTTGTTTGTTTTCCAGATGCGCTGTGTGTTGTTTACAAGCAGAGGAATGCACATGGATGGGCCGCGGTACTCTCATGAATGGCAGCAGGGACTGACATGGAAATTGTTGAATAAAGTTATTATTTTCTGCAGTGATGTCACAATTGTGTTGCATTATGGTTTATGAAGCAAATGTACATATGAGGTAGACTTGTTTGCTCGGTCTAAAAAAAGGTTGGCGTTAATGCTTCTGATTTATTTCGATGTAATGCGTTGCCGGATCCGCCAGAAAATGTTCAATTGGGTGGGTGGCATTTCATTTTTATAATGGTGCACAATTATGAGCAGCTATAAAATTCTAATACAAATTTATATATACAAATTGTAAAATAAATCACAAATTATAATGGCATTCGTTATAAGCAACATATAAAAGTCTAACCAAAACGAATTTATTTAAGAAACAGAGAAATTATAAAATAAAACACAAATTATTATGGCATTCGTAATAAACACCATATAAAATTCTAACAAAAACAAATTTTAATCTGAAAACTGAAATGCACCGATACACCTCTCATTTGGCACGAATACAAATATTTTCCTTATAGTAGTGGAAACAACTTACTATGACAGTTTTGGTCACGTAGATAAGAATGAGACATTATTCGGAATTGCAAAAGGTTTAGAGTGTGCAGATGAAACGCGGTCATGTTAGCTTATTTTCGGAGCATGCTGTTCGGGAACGCAGATCTGGGAGTTAATTATAACGAAGCACTTCGATGAGACTTTGCTCAAACATTTTAGAATGACAAAACATTTCAGATGCTGTGCAAAGAGATTGGTTTGTTGGTTAGTCCAGTTATGCTGTCCCATCGCAAAGTTACATGTATTTTTTTAATGCGCATTAAGGTGTTTCCATTGTAGTTTTTGCGCATGTTTTCTTACTGGATAAGAATTTTAACCACTTAGTTGAGCACATACGTTTTTTACGCGCATTTTTAGAATTTATGCATATCTTGGCGTTTCCATCCAGCGTTTTCTTTTTTTTTTTTTTAATATACAATACACCAAAATGTGCATAAAAACACATTAGTTATTAGCTTCTAGAGATTAGTGGTTCTTTGAGCTAAATGATTTGTTTGGCAATATTTAATGCTAGATCAGTACAATAAATGTTTTTCGTTCTCAATAGTAAGTTCGCTCGTGATAATGTGCAGGGGGGCCTGTTGAGTCATTTGTGATTGGCTGTTGTCCTCTGTCAATCGTCAACGACCGTTAGTAGTCTTAAATGCTGGTTTGACGTGTATTAAGGCGAGACACTGCAGGTGAATAGGGTAAAAAAAACAAAACTAATAGTTATCACCTTACCCAGTTATTTTTTAAATAGGTTTAAATATGCAAATGAGGCTTTATTTAATGAAGTATGCGCTAATTTGCATAAATGTTGAGTATTAAAAATCTAAACACTGGATGAAGTCAGTTTCAAAACTATTTTTTTTTTGACATATTAGAGTCAAATGTTTTTACAATGGGAATTTTGGGAATCGTCCCAGGTTACGTATGTAACCATGGTTCCCCAAGGGAACGAGACGCTGCGTCCGAAAACGCATTGGGAACGCCTTTGGTGGAACCACGCTCTGAATGATGTGTAATCTAGCCAATCAAACGATGATACGTCACGGGCGGATGACGTCATCGACCAGGAAGCATAAAAGCACGTGCGAAGCCGGCCGGCGTCAGCTTCTGAGGATGAAGCGAGCGCTCAGCAGGGATGCCGGAAGGATGGATCGAGACGCATCGTCTCGTTCCCTCAGGGAACCATGGTTACATATGTAACCTGGGACGTTCCCTTTCAGGAACTCGAGCTGCGTCCGAAAATGCATTGGGAACGAGATGCCCACGCCACCAGACTTCCAAGTCCCTGCCCAGTGGAGGAGCTAGGGCAAGAGAACGGAAGTGCCAGGAGTGGCTCGGACATCGAGGTTGTAAAACCTTACAAAGGTGAGGGGCGTGGACCATCCAGCAGCATTGCAGATGTCCTGAATTGGGACACCTGCCGTAAAGGCCTTAGAAGCACCCATAGCGCGTGTTGAGTGAGCCTTGACCCCCAGAGGAGAGGGGGAGGTCAGAGGACTCATAAGCAGTAGATATGGCATCTACAATCCATCTACTCAGTTTATTTCGAAGCAGGATACCCCTTCTTAGGGGGGGCCATAGCAGACGAACAACTGTTCTGATTTACGCCACAGAGCAGCTCTGTGGACATAGGCATCCAAGGCACGTACGGGACATATACAATTTAGCTTCTGCTGGTCGGGCTCCCGAAAGGGAGAAGGACAGAAAGCCTGGAGCACAACCGGCTGTGGTGCATTAGTGGGGACCTTAGGAACATACCCCGGCCTGGGGTAAAGGAAGGCTTTGATCATGCCAGGAGCAAACTCTAAATGTGAAGGGGCCACCGAAAGGGCCTGCAGGTCCCCAACCCACTTGAGGAAGAGGTAAGAGCTAGCAGTAGCGCTGTCTTAATAGTGAGGAATCGAACCGGTATCTCTTCTATTGGCTCGAATGGCGGCCTACAGAGAGCCTCAAGCACCACAGCCAGGTCCCAAGTAGGGACACGGGGTCGTGTCGGAGGTCTCAGCCTCAGCACACCGCGGAGGAAACGTACGACCAGGGGGTCTTTACCCACTGGCATGCCACCAAGAGGGGCATGGTAGGCCGAGATTGCTGTCACGTAGACCTTCAGGGTGGAGTGGGCTAACCCTGTGGAGAAACGGGCCTGCAAAACCTCCAGTACTGTACCGACTGGGCAGTTAGCTGGGTCTTGCTGGCGTTCTCCACACCATGAAGTAAAAAGCTTCCACTTCAGGGTGTACAGTTTCCTCGTAGAGGGAGCTCTGGATTGGAGGATGGTCTCAACAACCTCAGTTGAGAGACCGGAGGCTATGAGCTGTGCTCCCTCAGGGGCCACACCCACAGCCTCCACAGCTACGGGCGGGGGTGAAGGATAGTGCCCCCCGCCTGTGAGAGGAGATCTCTCCTGACGTGAATCTCCCATGGAGAGCTGTCGAGGAGAGATATCAGGTCCGAGAACCATACTCGGCCCGGCCAGTACGAGGCTACTAGTAGAAGGCTGACCCCGTCCCGGCGTACTCTCTCCAGAACTTCCGGGAGCAGAGCGATCGGGGGAAAGGCGTACAGACGAAGCCTCGGCCACGTCTGTACCATAGCATCCAGCCCCAGGGGAGCTGGATGAACTAGAGAGAACCAGAGGGGACATTGTGCATTCTCCCTCGTGGCAAAGAGATCTACTTGGGCTTGACCAAAGATTCCCCATATCTGCTTCCTGGCAAGGAGCTCCCAATACCGGGCCCTGACTCAGGAACCACGGCTTCCTCCACATATCTAAGGCACGTAGCCCTCGGCGCGTGACCTTGATCATGCGGAGCGGGTTTCCCTTGGGGAGAACCCTTTGGTTTTGAGCCACCACTGTAGGGGTCTCATGTACAGCAGGCCAAAAAAGGTATCACGTTGGACGCAGCTGCCATCAGACCCAGCAGTTGTTGGAACTGCTTGACAGTGAGTGACCGGCCTTCTTTGACTCTCTTGACTGCGGCGAGGATCGACTCGATCCGAGCAGGGGACAGACGTGCCTGCATCATGGTCGAATCCCACACCACGCCCAGATAAGTGGTCCTCTGTGATGGAGAAAGCACACTTTTCTTGGCGTTTAGTCTTAACCCCAACGTTTTCATGTGAGCGAGAACGACATCTCGATGTCGAACCGCTAAACTCTCTGACTCTGCTAGGATCAGCCAGTCGTCGATGTAATTCAGTATTCGAATGCCCTGGAGTCGAAGAGGGACCAGGGCAGCATCTACACATTTCATAAACGTGTCTATAATGGGCCGCAGCCCTCCATCCTTCTTTGGAACAATGAATAGCATAACCTTTTTCTACAGTGCGCAGGACCCATGCAGACACATTTGGCAGTAGCTTCTACACTGCTAAATAGTCTACTAAAGGAACCAGCCGCTCGAGGCTGGCCTCTGGTGTTGACTGAACTACTGGCTCAGAGACCTGTAACGGCGGACCAACAGGAGACTGCCGAGCTAACTGTTCTAGAGACCCCCGAGGGGGTAGCGAGCGCCCCCGGTTCCGATACGTTCTCGGGCAGAGAAATCCGGGACATGAGCTCGCTGGAGGCCGTTGTGCCCTGTATCACTGGCAGAGACAACAGACTGACCTCCCGAGGGCACCGAGGAGAGACGGACACCGTGTAATGCGGTGCTACCTGCTGTTCCTCGGTAGGGGCTGCCCTCGGCGGTCCTGGCATGGCGTCAGGACCGCTTTGTGGCCGGGGGCTTCCGGGACTGAAGCACCAGCAGGTCGGGCCTCGCCTTGGAGGACCCTGGCCTAGAGTGCCGCGGGTCTCGGTCCCGGGACGGGGGAGCACGAGTCGCGACACTCAACTTCTGTACTTCTCGGTATGAGGAGCTGGTACTCGATTGCGGCTGCTCACGCCCAGCAGCCGCAGAGGTTAGAGAACAGCAAGGCAGGTACCGCTGGAACGCCGCCGCTTGCTTACGAGCCTCCTGGTACCTGCTGACGACAGAGTTGACTGCGTCGCCAAACAGGCCCAAGCGGGGTGTCCAAGAGGAAGACCCTGTCCTTCTCTTTCATATCGGACGGGGTCAACCACAGGTGCCTCTCCGTCGCCACCATGGCTGCCATAGACCGCCCCACTGCCCGGGCGGTCTCCTTGGTGGCGCGGAGAGCGAGATCAGTGGTCCTGCGGAGTTCTTCTAAGTCTACTTTCTCGCCGTCTGCTAACCCCTTAAGCAAGTCAGCCTGGTATGCCTGAAGCAGCGACATAGTATGAAGGCATGCTCCAGCCTGACCTGCTGCCGAGTACCCCTTACCCACCAGCAAAGATGTAGTGCGAAGCGGCTTGGAGGGTAAGGTAGGAGCCTTCAATGACGATGCCGCGCCGGGGGACAGATAGCTGGCTAGCGTTTGTTCCATCCGGGGCATCGCCTTATAAGCTCGCTCGTCGAGCCCCCCACATTCCCATAGTAGTCAGAGGCGGGGATAAACAAGCGAGCCGAGTATGGTCTTTCCCACGACCTCGCGATCTCAGCATGGAGGTCAGGGAAGAAAGGAAGGCTCCTTCTTGGAGATGATGGTTTGCTCCGCAGAAAGCGTTCGTCCAGCTTGCTTTTCTGCGGAGTGACTTTTTCCTCGGCGGGCCAGTCGATGTTTAACTTGGCCACAGCACGACTCACTACCTTCAAGAGCTCCTCATACTGCACCGACTGAGGGCTCGCTTCCTCAGCGGTGCTTTCGAGGTCGACCTCCTCGGAGGACGATAGATGGAGAGATGAGCCCGTCCCTTGGGAGGAAGTAGCCGCGGTGCGGGCTTCCGAACCCTCAGAACGGGCAGCGGACCTGCCGGGTAAGGAAGGAGATAGGGGGTCACCCGTCTCCATTCCCTCCAAAAGGTCCATCTGCGAACCCCAAGAGTGTAGCGCCCGCTCCGCCTCGGTGGAAGCGGGGCCAGCACCCTAGGGAACGCTGGTGAAGGCTCCCTCCTCGAAGAGGAGGCTCCCAAGCAGATCACGCACATGCTGTGTGAATCCCCGCTTGTGATACAGCGTTTACAAGGGAGAACACACAGCCTGAAACGTGGCCCGCTCTCTCCACTCTTAACTAATTGCTTTTGGCTTTGAGACATTATCCTCAAAAAGAAAGCTGTGCTAACTTGCACAAAAAAAAGGAGGATAACAAAGACACAAACACACAGAGCGCTCCGCTGAAAGACAGAAGCTGACGCCGGCCAGCTTCGCACGTGCTTTTATGCTTCCTGGTCGATGACGTCATCCGCCCGTGACGTATCATCGTTTGATTGGCTAGATTACACATCATTCAGAGCGTGGTTCCGCCAAAGGCGTTCCCAATGCGTTTTCGGGCGCAGCTCGAGTTCCTGAAGGGGAACTTATTTTGTCGCTCCATAATTCCGAAAAACAAAAAAAACATAAAAACCTTAGAACAGACATATATGTAGTTTTCTGTCTGTTCTAAGGTTTTTATGTTTTATATATATATATATATATATATTACAATTTTTGGGGGGAATAAAATGTTGTATAAAATAAAGCAAATTATATATGAAAAACAAAAAAAAAAACCTTTAGGATATAGTCTTTTGGATGTTTTCTTTCCACTAGTATGAAAAAACACTATGAAAAACCAAAAAGCCCAAAATCTCAAACTTGACAGGTGCATGAAAAAACAGCATTTTTGCCTGCAAAGTCTTAAAGGGGTCATCGGATGCAAAGTTCACTTTTACATGTTGTTGGAACATTAATGTTGGCAGTCTATTTACATATCTACCATATAATGATAAATATCCATGCAGTGGATTCCACACACAGGGATGTAATTTAGACAAGAATATCTACGATTGCGCGATTGAGGTGTTGTGTTGCTGGATGTAATAATGAACATAGTGGTCGTCATTTACTCCCGACATCTGAACTGCTGAAGATGCAGTGGATTACGTTTGTATCTGAAGGGAATGCACCTCCCGATCTACATAAATGTTCGCACAAATCATTTGTGATCCAGCTTCACTTACAGCCGAAGTGAGTATAAGTGTTTTTTATAATCTCTGCAGTCACCTTTCCTAATAACATGCTAGTTAGCAAGTTTTGCGGCTAAACACGCTAAACGTGGCTAAAGTAAACAGGCTCGCCACTCCACAGAGAGAAGAGACGGGTGGGGTGAGCAGAGCTCATTTGCATTTAAAGGAGCGATCCATCAAAATGGGTTTTTGCAGAGCTCATTTTGACAAAGTAAAAATGGTGTTGTTTTACACTACCATTGAGAATTTTTAACCAAAGTATATTTTATACTTTTTATTAAGACCCTAAGGAATAATATCAGCTTGTGGAAAATGGGCATCTGATGACCCCTTTAAGCCCGAAACACACTACATGATTTTTCGGCTGTCCCAGACAAAAGATTGGCATTGTGAAATAATTGTGTCTTTTTGCCACACTATTTTGAAATATAATTTAAATAACTATGTCCAACACAATTTCAGTCACAAAAGGACATTGTAAGAAGCTATAGCCATACCGTCACTATATCATATCCAACATGTATCCACCTACCTAGCAAAAACTTGATATTGTTGAGGACCAGGGATGTTGGTCTTATGAAGGACTAAAATAAGCCAGCAATGAAAAAAAGTAATAAAATATTGTGAAAAATACAGTTGCAGTGAAAAGATTACATTGTATCAGAGCTATCCCCTCCTAATTATATTTAAAGGTAATGCACAGAATATTACATGATAAAATATAAAGATTTCACGGTAATCTGATTCTGTAATTTTTTTAGTTACGAAAACATTACTTAAAACTATGTTTTACTACGTTTATACATGTAAAGACGAGCAGAGTATAGAATACTATGAGTTAACATTAGCTAGAGAATACATACATATTAACAGTGTAAACATGAACCATGAGACCATATAAATGTATGGTTAAATGTTACTAAATTAATAAGTTAATTAATTTAAGAGGGGGTGGAGTTATGAGGTTTCACTGACAGTTTGAGCGGATCCAACAAGATTTAGTCACAAGCAATACCTCTCACTGGCTAAATATTTGTAAAACAGGCAGACAAACGTAAAGGGTGACCAACAGGCATTGATTTATTGAAGAAAAAACACTGCCACCAAAAAAAAGGCACTTTGGAGTGTAGGGGAAAAAGGTTGAGCCCTTCCTGTGCACGTGTCTGTTCATCATTGTACAGTTTACATCCATCTCGTACCCAAGTTCATTAGATCCATGTTGCACAGTGTGATCAGCAATGATCTTATTGGATTGTTAAAATCGTGCAGTGTGTAGAAAGCTTCAGGCACATCACACACATCCTATAAAGATCCCATAAAGACACGTGACATCCCCAGGTGAAAAAACATATACTTGAATGCACTAAAAAAATACTTAAATACCAACAGGTATATTTGTAGCATGTTCTTATTTTTGTGCTAAATAAAATTGTAAAAGTTATACACTATTAATAAACTAATTTAAAGTATATTTCTACTTTAGCAGTACTTCAGTGCAATTACAACAGTATACTAAATACCAATTTTTAGTGCAGTGGAATAAAGTATACTACTGCAAAAATATAGAGGACTTTTATTAGTGTATTTCTTAAAAGTGTGTTTTGAATGATTTAAAAAATTAGTTCAATGTTAGTTTAAAGTTTAAATTAAATTAGTTGTAAAATATATTGGTAATGTATTAGTTATAAAATAGAGCACTTTAAGTACATTATGGAAGTGTACTAAGTGCACTTAAATAAAGTGTATTTTACTGCACTTTTTTCACCTGGGTTGGGATGTAACAAATAATGTGAAGCGTATTGTTCCACTTGATTGATTAAAGAGATGATTTCTCCTTTTTGGTGGTTGTGGTGTCCCTCATTGCGTGCTGGGGTCTGCTGTGTGCACTTGGGCTCTTTCTTTGCATGTGTGCAGTGTAGATTAGGAAATAATTTATTACTGACGAGTCTTCCCTGTAATCTAGGCTGCAGCTCTATGGAGGTTTTTGAATGGTTTATGTTGATGAAAGTCTTTATTAGAGTTGATGTTTTTATACTGTTCTAACAGGATTTAGTATTTTTTTGAGCTATACCTGTGTCTCTGTGTTTTGCTTACTTTGAGTTCCGAAACTTGTAGTATGTTTTTACTGTAGAGCAACCTATTGTTTGTAAATATCAAGAATATTTTGATTCTCCATTTCATGACCCCTTTAAAAATACCTGCATGTAATTACATCTGCAGTTAACATTGTTATTACATCTGTAACTGTCCCTAACCTTAAAAATCCACCTCAATAGAACCTAATGCATTTTGCATTAGGCATGAATATGGTAATGAATATAGTAATGCAGTAAGTATTGTACCCAACTATATATATAAAGACACCTAATAATTATTATATATATATTTTGTTTAATTGCCTTACCTTGTTGGAAGGTCTTAGGTTAAGATCTGGTAGCAGTAGAATGGTGAAATGAATGCATGCCTCCAGTTTTATTGTGATCTGAAAGGGGCGGAGGTGGAAGATGAGGTCTTGGGGTGGAGAATGATAACTCAAACATTCTGTCTTCATGCTATTATTCCCAGATTAAACGAAAACTGTATGTAGATGGCGACAAAATCTCACTTTATAAAGTATACTTAAAAGAGGGTAGGAGGTAAGGGAGTGACGGTGATAATAAAAAATCATCAGTACTAATGTACTGAAAATTGCATAGCTTTCAGTAATGTTTTGCATCATATGTATCGTTTTCTAGCAAGTGTCTTTATACATTTTGGAATTACATTATAGCTGTAGAATTTTCAGCTTGTTGCACTTTTTTTGGTAAAAAACATTTTAATGAAGAAAGATAAAATTGATTCAAAAAGACTTTTGTGGTGAGGCCAGTAAACATAAAAAAAAATTCAGATTTGACTGGTCAACCAAAAATTATATAATGAAAATGTATTAATTAAATAAAAAATCATTTTAAAAAAGCTGATTTTATATAGAAATATGGCCATGAAATAATACTTCCTAAAATAAAAATAGTCCAATGAGGAACTAAATGAAACTAATTGTTACGAATCTGGTCGCTGTTCTGCGGACCGCTCACCACCAGATGTCACCCTCACTCTACTTACACACACACACAGTCTGTTGCATTCCACCCCAGACTTCATTATCCATCAGCCACCACTCGTGTCACCCGCGTCCAATCAGAGACTGTATAAAAGCCCCGGACCTTCCCAGTGCACTTCACGGATTGTTGTGATTGTATTGCTGTATTTGTTTCGTTAGTGTTTCCTAGTTTCCCAGTGTTTAGTTCTCTTGCCTGGCCCATCCCGTTTTCGAGCCTACGCCGCCTGCCTTTTCGGACTCTCGCTCTTGCTTATTGGATTATTCTCTACGATTGCCTGTTATATTCCTGTCTGCTCCTGTCTCGACCCTGCCTGTATGACCATGTCTTTTGTCACGTCCTACAAATAAAAGCATGGATCCGCTCGCCTCTCGCCTCTCACTCGTTGTAACAGAACAATCCGTCACTACAGGATCCAGCAGCTTCACCCCCGGACAATCAGCCGATACGGACACAGACAGAACTCTATGCCGGATCAAGCAAGGACCAAACACACTCAAACAATATACCCGTGAGTTTCTGGCCATAGCCAACTATTCCACCCTCCCGGACAGTATAATAATAGAAATATTTTGCGATGGGGTAAATCAGCCTTTGAGGGCGAGGCTGAGATGCGAGGGTCCGCGTTCATCGCTCGCGGCATTTTTGAACTTTGCTTTGTTGTGTGTGGGTTCGCCGTGCACCGTAGAGGTCGCGGAGAGGGAATGCGACAACGGGGCAATGGCGACCGTGCGTCCCGCTCGCAGATGGACGGTCATGCCGGAGCACGATCCCACAAACACGTTTGCCGCCTGGATCGCTCGTGAAATGGCGGCCGTGTCGGAGCGCGCTGGAGCAATGGCGACGGCTATGAATAGCTCTGCTCTAATGGCGGCGACAGCGGCGCCTGTTCACAAAATGGCAGCCGCGCCGGAGCGCGTTCATACCCTGGCAGCGACAACAGAGTCCGTGCACAAGATGGCGGCGACTGCGGTGCCCGTTCGCACGAAGGCGGCGGTGCCAGTGCGCGCTCACGAGATGGCGGCGACGGTGGAGCCCGTTCACAAAATGGCAGCGAGAACAGAGCTCCCTCACGTCACAGCTGCCATACCAGAGTCAAGTCAAGTCGCAGCTGTGTTTCCTGAGTCAAGTCAAGTTTCCAAGTCAAGTCAAGTTACAGCTGCATTTCCTGAGTCAAGTCAAGTTTCCAAGTCAAGTCAAGTTGCAGCTGTATTTCCTGAGTCAAGTCAAGTTTTCAAGTCAGGTCAAGCTGCAGCTGTGTTTCCTGAGTCGAGTAAAGTCACAGCTGCCACCCCTGAGTCAAGTCAAGCTACAGCTGCTGTTCCTGCGTCAAGTCAAGTCAGAACCGCTCTTAAGGCAAGTCAAGTTAAAACTGTGTTTCCTGTGTCAAATCAAGCCAGAACTGTTGTTTTAAATTTCAAATTACAGCTGTTGCCTCTGTCTCAAGTCAAATTACAGCCATCTTTCCTGAGCCACTGCACAAGATGGCTGCCACGCCAGAGCCACCGCACAAGATGGCTGCCACGCCAGAGCCATTGCACAAGATGGCTGCCACGCCAGAGCCACTGCGCAAGATGGCCGCCGTCTCCAAGCAACTGCATAAGATGGCCGCCGTCTCCAAGCCACTCCACAATATGGACGCCATTCCAGAACCTGTGGTCAGCACCCGGACGCCACCTGTGGTCATGATGGCCCACGTGCTGGACACACCCCTAATGACAGTATGGGCAGCTAAAGTGGCGCTCCTTCATGTCGCGGCGGATACCCCTGAGTCAAGTCAAGACACAGAGTCAGGTCAAGACACAGAGTCAAGTCAAGCCAAAGTTGTCGTTCTCCATGAGTCAAGCCAAGTCACAGCTGTTCCCCACGAGTCAAGTCACGTTACAGCTGTTGTTCCTGAGCCAAGCCATGTTGTTCTTGAGTCCAGCCACGTTACAGCTGTTGTTCCTGAGTCAAGCCATGTTGTTCCTGAGTCAAGTCCCATTACAGCAGATCTCCATGAGCCAAGCCAGGTTACCGCAGGTCCTTATGAGCCAAGTCAAGCTGCTGCTGTTATTCCAGAGCCAAGTCAAGCCTCAGCCGCTGCTCCAGAGTCAAGTCAGGCTACAGCTGAAGCCTCCAGGTCCAGTCAAACTTCCAGGTCCAGTCAAGCTTCCAAGTCCAGCAACATCAGGGCTGTCGTTCCTGCGCCAAGCAACGTCAAGGCGGTTATTCCTGAGTCAAGCAAAGTCGCTGTCGTGGTCCCTGAGTCAAGTAAAGTCATTGATCTTCACAAGCCAGTTCAAGTCACCGCTGGTCTTCACATGTCAAATTAAGTCACTGCTGATCTCCATGGGCCAAGTCAAGTCACCGTTGATCTCCATGAGTCAAATCAGGTCACCGCTGATCTTCACGAATCAAGTCAAGTCACAGCCAATCTCCACGAACCAAGTCAAACCACAGCTGATCTTCATGAGCCAAATGAAGTTATTATTGCTGTTCCAGAGCCAAGTCACGTCTCGTCTGACCGTCCAGAGCCCCGTCACGTTTCGTCTATCTGTCCAGAACCTCACCACGCCCCGCCTGATGGCTCAGAGTCCAGTCACGTCCCGCCTGACGACCCAGAGTCAAGTCACGTCTCGCCTGACGGCCCAGAGTCAGGTCACGTCCCGCCTGACGGTCCAAGTCACGTCCTCTCCGATGGCCCAGAACCAAATCACGTCCCGTCTGACCACCCAGAGCCTTACCGTGCCCCGTCCGACGGCCCTGAGTCAGGTCATGCCCCATCCAACGACCCTAAGTCAAGTCACATCTCGTCAGACATCCCAAGATCACGGCCTATCATGATAGCCAGCGTACTGGACCCACCACAACCTCCCGCTGCTGCTCTTCCTTTAATGGCGGTTGCCATTTGGTGTGTGTGGGCTGCACACTGTGCCCCTGAGGCCACGTCTGTTCACAAGTCAGCTTCTGAGGCCACGTCTGTTCACAAGTCAGCTTCTGAGGCCACGTCTGTTCACAAGTCAGCTCCTGAGGTCACGTCTGTTCCCAAGTCAATCCCTGAGGCCACGTCTGGTCACAAGTCACCAGAGCTCCCCTCACTTCGAGAAGCCATGCCAATGCCTCCTGAGGTGTCAGCCTTGGCTGTAGATCCTCCCATGGAGGCGGCATCCCCCTATAACCTCTCTGCTTCTCCCCTTGTTCTGTCAGCCTCCTCTGTCTCTGCTTTTCCCAGGTCCCAGACCATAACGCGGTTTCCTGCTCCGTCCCAGCTCCCGCCTGGTCACAAGCCTGCTCCAGAGCTCCCGTCTGATCTCAAGCCTGCTCCAGAGCTCCCGTCTGATCTCAAGCCTGCTCCAGAGCTCCCGTCTGATCTCAAGTCTGCTCCAGAGGTCCCGTCTGGTCTCAAGTCCACCCCAGAGGCCTTCCCCGTCGGAGAAGCTGCGCCAATGCCTCCAGAGGTGTTGAGGGCTGCGGCGCCCCCTGTTCCGCCCCAGAGGGCTGCGGCGCCCCCTGTTCCGCCCCGGAGGGCTGCTGCGCCTCCTGTTCCGCCCCGGAGGGCTGCAGCACCTCCTGCTCCACCTCCTGTTCCGCCCTGGAGGGCTGCTGCGCCTTCTCCCCCTGTTCTGTCTGCCTCTTCTGTCCCTGCTTTCCCCAGGTCCCAGACCGTGACACAGATTCCTGTTTCACCTGGGAGGGCTGCTCCGCCTCCTGTTCCGCCCTGGAGGGCCGCTCTGCCTCCTGTCCCGCCTCCTGCTCCACCCTGGAGGGCGTCTGCGCCTCACAATCTGCCACCGGCTCCGCCCTGGAGGGCTCTTGCGTCGCCTGCTCCGCCTCCAGCTCCGCCCTGGAGGGTTCCTGCTCTGCCGGTCCTGCCTCAATCACCGGGTCCTCCGCAGGGACCTGGTCCTCCAGCCCTCACCCTGTCTCGCTCCCGCCCCACCGCTCCCCTGGACTGTTATTCTGTTGGAGCGTCTGGAAGCCGCTCCTTGGCGGGGGGGCTATGCTACGAATCTGGTCGGTGTTCTGCGGACCGCTCACCACCAGATGTCACCCTCACTCTACTTACACACACACACAGTCTGTTGCATTCCACCCCGGACTTAAAACTAATTTTACTCTCAATAGCTCTGTTTTCATCCAAAGTTGCAGAAAGTTGAAGATCCACAATTTAAATTATGCGCAAAATTAAAACATTTGCAAATAAGCACTGTTTCCATCCAATGAGTCAAAGATCTTCACTTCCTGATAAACTGGCACTAAGTATCACTAAGAAATGTAGGAGAAGTCATTGAATATAATAATTTTCATATAATAAATTACTTGCACCTCAGAGCGAGCAGACAAAACAAATGTGGTCATTGCTTTCAGAGGTGGATGCCTGCTGTTTGGGAACGCAGTTCTGTAATATAGTTCTGGGAGGCAATTGACCATATGCACGGAAACATATGCATCAGAAAATTAGAAAAATAATAATTGCAATATCGTAAATAATGATAGCGGCATGAACGTTCAGTTTCATATTATTTAACAACACATAATTAAAATTCTGAGACTGGTAATTCCAGAAGAGGACATAGACGTGTAGTTGTTCATTTAAATGCTGAAAGCTAAACACACTCATAGCTGTTTAATCCAACGTTAGCAAGCTAGAGATGCTTCTCTTCAACTACGTCTTAGTAGTATTCTTGATAATCAATAACTTGCTTTCATAGTCATGAAGATATTTTTAAAATCTTGCAGCATTTTAAAGTCTTTATTGTTTTTCAACTTTACAGCTGTGCAGTAAAAATCACTTTAAAGATTCACTTTTCATTCAAAAAGACGACATGAAAAAAATGCTTTTTCACTGAAAACTTTTTTAAGATGAAAATGACATGAAATTACCCTTAACCAGAAGATGGCAGTAGAGCAGAGGTGGCAAACGTCGGTCCTAGAGAGCCGCAGCCCTGCAGAGTTTTGCTTTAACCCTAATCAAACACACCTGAACAAGCTAATCAAGATCTGAAGGGTTACTAGGTAGCTACAAGCTACGAGTTTTGATTTGGGTTGGAGCTGAACTCTGCAGGGCTGCGGCTCTCCAGGACTGGAGTTCGCCACCCCTGCAGTAGAGGATCACTCATTGGCTGCAGCTGCCATTTCAACTCACATAGTTTTTTTCACATCTTGCTTTTCATTTAATATAAATTATAGTATAACTAGTACTTTTACCGCTCTGAAGTATATAGTATAGCAAGTGCAGAAAGTCATTAAAATAAATAAATAAATAAATAAATAAATAAGCTCAGACACAAACAGCCTATAAGGATAAATTATTTAAATATTTATATATATATACAGTAATCAACATTTGAAGTGGAACAAAACCTTTCATCAAAGTTGTCCTAAAACCAAAACAAAACCCATTCTTGTCTTAGGACAGCTTTGATGAACTTTTTTGATCCACTTCAAATGTTGACTACTGTAGTTCACTACAAATTAAATAAGTTAAATATGAATCATATAAGAACTGAATAATGCATTCAATATGAATCAATATGAATTTTAAATATTTTAAATTTATTTAATAACTACATCTTTATTTAATAAGGACACTCATATTATGACACACTACAGCTGACCAGAAATGACTGAGCTGACTTGTCTAAAACAAGGAAGTAATCTGTGCATATGGTCAATTGTACAGAAATACTTGGACGACAGACTTTGCTCAGGCATTTCAGAATGACCATAACAAAATTTCAGCTGCTGTTCAACAAGATCGGTTCACTGGTTAGTGAGGTCAGTTTTCAGTCAGTTTTTTTTATGCGGCTCGCAGGCTGTGTATGTGTGGTGAAGAGCAGGCACATTCAGCTCTCGAGGGAGTTGAATGCGCTTGTTGTAAGCACTGGCTCCCTTCTCGCTTGAGTTCCGAGGTAATCTAGCATAGGTGGAGCGTGTTGAGCTCCCATGGGAGCTGAATACATGCTGCACGTTGCGCAGTTGCCCGCAATTCTTGGTTCATGGGCAAACAAGGAAAGAACCTGACGACAAATCTCTTCCCTATCAGTAATTTCCTAACAAATTTTATGATGTGGGTATCTGTCTGCAGTTTTTGGACAGGCTACTCTTGTCTCGCCTCAAGGGGCTTCCTGAGATTTGAGTCATCCACTTAACCATCATGCACATTCTCTGAGTTAGAGCTCCCCTCGCTGAGGCGTTGAGGGGCTTCACTCCTTAACTCTTCTCTGCAGTTTAATAGATGGTCAGGCCCGTATGGACCTCCCTGTCACACTGCCCTTACGGTTGAACTAGTGAATTGCCCCTCCGTGGGGCTTGAGAACACTGCTTTTCCAGAGGTACAAGTGAAAGGTGTTTCTGTGGAAAATCTTCCTAGTGCTTTGGCTCTGAGGAGTGATATCTGCGTTTGGAATACGTTCAGCTAAATAACAGCTGACGGTCTCCCCTTGGGTCCTGCTGGACTGTCCTTTTAATCTGGCACTGCCTTCTGTTTAGGCTGGGGTATGCTCCCCTTGCCACGAGGGCTATCTATGCACCTCCTATTACCAGTTTGAGTTGTAGGGACCACCTCAGCTCGAGAGTTGAGAGTTGCTTTTTGATCGAGCTAGCTTTGCTTCCCTCACCATAGAGGGTCACCTATGAGCATGCCGCTCCCTTTCTGAGCGTCTGAGTTTCACTCTCATCCTGAGAGTTGGATTTTCTGCTCTGTGGGTTCCACCGTGCAGCCATGCCAAGGGGTCAGGCATCCCCTTAGGCTGCTCTCATGGTGAGTTCAGCAGTGCTACCCTAAGGGTCTCTTACAAGCACAATGCTCCCCCCGGAGCATTTGGAGTTTGCTTCTCATTCTGAGAGTTGAGCTCTCTGCTCTCCAGAGCTCTGTGAGTCAGCAACTTCAAGTTGTTAGGTCTCTCTCAGCCTACTTGTTAAGTTGCTCACTTTGCTGGATGAGCTTAGCGGTGCACTCCTCACCCTTGGGGATCACCTACGAACCGCTCCATTCTGAGCGCTGGAGTTTCCCACTTATCCTGAAGAGGCGAATTCCCCGCTTGGTGGGTCTTGAGTTCTCCTTTCATCTTGAGGGCTGAGTTTTCCGCTTCCCAGAGCTCCATAAACCAGCAACATCAGGCTGCCTTTCCTCTCCCTCCCTGATACGCTGCATTAATGGTTAAGCTTGCAATACGCTTACCCTTCAGGGTTATCTACAAGCACACTGTAGGTAGAGCATCTGTCTCCCCCTCTCATTTCAGAGCTGGGTGCTATGCTCCTTCAGCTATGTAAGTTACTGCTAGTCAGACCGGGCTTGTGACCATGATGATGAGTTGGTGGCCCCTCACATGACGGACTGTTCTATGAGATGTGCCATTTCCATCTATGTGTGCTCTGTCTATGTTATGGACCGCTCCCTCAGAATGCCACAATCATATAGGGTCTCTAGGCCTGTCTAGTAAGCCCCTATGACCCCTTAGAACGGTGTTCCTAAAATATATGTTATGGTATGTGCACTTGCTAAGTCTCTGTGCACTTTCTAAAAACTCTTTCTGGGTTATGCAGCTCAGGCCTTTGGCCGAAGGGGATAATGTCATTGACAGCAGTCGAACCATCCCAGGGGCAACTAGAGTTGGTACTTAGTGCTCACCTTTGGGCTTGGCATGCACTCCTCTCAGCATGGCAGCGTGGGTATACAGTTCCCCATAGCGACCACTATAGGATGCATTTTGATTATAAAAATTTTTGCTGCTCCATTGTACAATCTGTTGCGTTTATTGTGACAACCACCTCACTGTGCTGATATAGCCGATGTGAACCCAGCCGGCATTTCAACATGGGTGAATACACAACTGTACGTTCAATTAGAACCTAATTTGCATTTAGATCAACACTGCACATACAGGTTAAAAATCAAATGACTGGCAGCAATAGCTTTACAATCAAATGTAATAAATTTCCACATGTTCAATATTGTAAAACAAGTTTTATTTTGGAAACATACGGTATAAAACACATGAAAATAATATCAAACTTTATCTTGGAGTGTTTGTGCTTGGATGTATTGTTTAAAACCTGTAAAATAACAATCCAAATACAATATTTAAAAAGTCAAAGTTTTGTACAATAACATGCATATTTTGTACTGCACTTGCAAGAGAAACCCTTGTACTTTTTTTGATTGAAACCATTTGATCTTTTATTTTGATGATCAGATACAGGTACGTTAATCACACTCACTCAGTCCATCTCTCTCTCTCTCTCTCTCTCTCTCTCTCACACACACACACACACACAATACTCATACATGATACAGTTTTTAATGCAGTAATAAAATAAGCTTTCAACGAAGCAACTCAACATTCCTTCGTTACTAGTTCTAAAGTGACATTTTGGAATTAGTAACGGTGGTTTAAGATCAACTGTTAAACTGTCAAACTTTGATTTGAATATGTGGTGGAAGGAAGTAGTTCAGGACAAAAGAGGGCTTTTAAAGTCACTCCGTTGTTATTTTGTTTATTTACACATTCGTGCCATCAAACTGTTGAATAAACATAATATCACACTCGTAGACTTGTGATATGGCTGTATATCGGCATTATTTATGGCCGAATCACAGCCGTGTGTACGCATACTGCTATGCTATATATATGTACAGTCATGTGAAAAAATTAGGACACCCTTTTGAATTTCATGGTTTTCTGTATCAGGACATAATAAAAAATTTTGTTTTGTTTTTTTTAGATAGAAGAAGATTTCTTCTGCCAAGCCTTCCAAACATGCCATTTCTGTCCCATATTTTTCTAATGGTATTGTCATGAACTTTAGCATTTAACATGTTAACTGAGGCCTGTAGAGTCTGAGGTGTAGTTCTTGGGTTGTCCACCATTTCTCTGAGCTTTACACGGTCTGATCTTGGGGTAAATTTTCTGGGACGTCCACTCCTGGAAGGAGAGGTGTCTGTTTTAAATGTCTTCCACTTGTGAATAAACTTCAAATTGTTTGGAAATGGACGTATTACTTTTCTGAGATTGATGGCAGCAACAATTGCTTCTCTAAGATGATTGCTGATGTTTTACCTCCTTGGCATTGTGTTAACACACACCTGAAGGCTCCTGACCAGCAAAATGCCAAAGCTTATGCTTTTATAGAGGTGCTCAGACTTGCTGATGATCAGTTAATCAAAGGTATTTGATTAGCAGTGCTTGACTGTTATGTACCCTCTTAATTTCAATGTTAACAGACATGGTGGAATTTGTCATGTGTTGTTGTTCATCTGAGGTTTTATTTTTCTAAATTTTAAGACCAGCCAAGGACCAGTTTTTTTTTAATGATGCCCTGATACGGAAAACTATGGAATTCCATAGGGTGTCCTAACTTTCATATAACTGTGTGTATATATATATATATATATATATATATCACTTTTCACTTTTATATTACTTTTATATCATTGTGTTTTATTTATATTGATTTTCTACAGAAGGAAAACATTTATTTAAAGCATTGCCACAAAGAAGCAAATTAGATGAACGCTTCTTGCACCACATTTATGCCAGGGTCTGCCATTTTCCCCGATCTCCACAATGAGGTGTCGAGATTGTGGGGGAAGTCCTTTTCAGCCCATGTTTTTTACAGTCCTGCCACCCTCCATTACAGCAATGTGGTGAGGACGAGTGAATACGGTTACAGGGCAATGCCCTGGTTTGAACAGATGCTTGCAAGCTATCTCTCTCACGGCATGACTTTATCCTTTAATTGTCCTGTATTACTTTGGCTTTGCTAGGCAGTGGTGCTTGCCTGCACACCATGGCAGTGTTGGAGGCTTACCAAGCAGACCTGCCGAAGGAGTTAGATGAGAACGAGGAAGTGAAAGGCAGATGACATTTCCGAGCTCCATCGGGCCGCTGACCTGTCTCTTCTTGCCACCGAGAAGACTGCTCTCGCCATCGAGCGGTCTATGGCAGCCATGGTGGCTGCGGAGAGGCACTTGTGGTTGACCCTCTCTGACCCTGTTCCTCTTGGACGCCCCGCTTGTGCCTTCTGGCATGTTCGGCGACTCTGTCAACTTCCAGGGGGCCCATAAGCAAGCATTCCAGCGGTTTCTACGTCATCGCTCTCTGGCTCCTGGGGTGCTGGGCAGAGCAGCCCCACCCGGGTACCAGCTCCTCATACCAGGACTCCAAAAAATGTATAAGCCCTCTAAGTCGAGGTCTTCTAAGCCAAGACGGATCTGAGGGCCGTTCTTCAGGCTAAGAAGGCCTCGGTTAAAAAGTCCAGATCAGTCTTGAGAGACTGATTTCCTTAGTAGACCATCTGGCAGTGTGGAAGCTTCTGCCAAATGTGTCTCAATGTGTCCTGCGCACTGTAGAAAGAGGCTACAGAATCTAGTTTGGTTCTCTTCCGCCTCCTTTCAACAGGGTCGTTCCCACTCTGGTGGGCCCCAAGCAGGCTCTGGTCATGGAACAAGAAGTAAACGCTCTCTTGAGGAAAGAGATCATCGAGGTGGTCACTTCTCGACAGAAAGTCTGGGTTCTACACCCTCGTCCGGAGTTGTAGAAGCTGTGGGTGTGGCCACTAAGGTCAACTGAGGTTGTGGAGACCATCTTGAGGTTGTGGCAGTGGCGGCTACTGGTCTGTCAAATAGGGGGAAGCTCATTTTCGGCCTACATCGTAAAATTGTCTATTTATTTATTCACAAGAATGTGCCTTATTGTCATAAGTAAGTCACAATGCAAACAATCGTCAAAAAAAAAAGCTTTAGTTTTATTATGCAAAATATGATGTATTTTTTCTTTTAGTCAGATGCTACTATATAGTATAAATATTTTGCAATTTAAATAAGGTTATTATGGAGATTTATTTATTTATTTATTTCTAAAGTATTTTAATAGAAAGATAAGGTTTCATTATGTTATATTAAAATTTTTCAAGATTACTATATATATATATATATATATATATATTAATTTATAGTCATCCTCTATGTTAATATTTAATGTAGTAATCTATATATATATATTGATTACTACATTAAATATTAACGTGAATGAATGAATGAACGATCTAAAAAAAATATTAAACTCTGTAAAAGTGAAACAAGGAATGTGGTGTATAATTGTGTGAAATGTATGATGAAAATCAAGCAATTTCGCCAAGCAAATATAAAGAAATAGGTTGCAGCAGTTTTATTTCGACTGAACTTGAGAAATCCACGATGGGACTGAGCGCGAATAGCTTCAACGATTCCTTATAGTACAAAATCGCTGTCAGTCAAAAGGAGATGCAATCTTTCGACAGACCCTCCAATCATCACGCAGAAGCTCGGAGTCCAGGCCAGCCCACTCCTCATTTGCTCCTCATTCACCCCCAGAGACGCTGAGTGTCCGTGGGCGGGACATAATCGCAGCGTTTATCCAATGACCGTCTAGTTTCAAAGCACTGAAAAAAAACGTTCAAAGCAGCCCCATTGAAGTCAATGGACGCTGGGCTTCAACGGGGGAATGCACTGTGACGCTACGGGAATGTATGAGAAGAAAATCAAGTCAGCCGACCTGCTATATCTAACTGATTCTGAACGAACTCGTCTTTGAGATGAACGTTTTCTAACGCATTTTTAGTCAATAAAATGTTAATACAATAGTACATAATTTGACCATTAATTTTGTGACATTATAGGGGAAGCTGAGCTTCCCTTGCAGTCTTAAAGAAATCGCCACTGGGTTGTGGAGACCACCTCTGATGGCTGACAGGCGAGGACGCCGGACAGTTTAATCCCCCAGAAGTGCCGTGTTTAATAAAAGCCTCTCCAAGGCCTGACATCACGCCCACTGTGTCTGTCATTTGCTCCTCCCGCCACAGTAACCTAGAAATTTTTTGGCTACTCTCTTCACAGTTTAGGGGTGTGTTTCCCGAAACCATTGTTAGATGACTGTGTTCACAAGTTTCTTCATTATCCACTTAGTTCAGCAATACTATTTTTGCAAATTTGCAAACATTTTCTGAAAATTGTGTGGTTGTAACAACAGCTGTGTGGTTGTGACAACAGCAAGACATGGGATAGATCATGCTCTTGAGTAAAATAAGTAAGACACAGTAGAGTCTGTAACTTTCATTCAAAAGAGACTATGAAGCTGACGTCACGTCGCGTTGAGTTCTGGAAAACTGCTTTGTTTATCTGCATACTGGGAGGATTGCACTGCACTTTCCGCTACTTTAAGTTTAGGAGAGTATTTTGATTTTCTGTCATGATTGTGAAAAAAGTCACTATTGTATGTCTTTCATGCTGCATTGAGAATTGCAATAGTAACTCAGATCGTCGTTTTGAGAGAAAACTGGACAATGCAATATGTTGTTTTGCCATTTCTGTATGTAAAAACACCAAGGGAAGCAGGTAGCGGAGATGACAAGAAGACGCCAGATAGTAAATATATTAATAATGTCACAGATTAAACCCACTGTTTATCGTTCAATGAAAGAATCACATTTCTGAGTGTTTTTGAAAGTTTTGGTATTTTTTGGTGTACTGTAATAATTAACATCACCTTTGCGAGTATGACTCTCACTTGGCTTGTGAATGAGCAGAACTTAGACTTTCTAAAATGCTGAACACCAATGATGCTTCATGTGACTTAATATAAGTTACCAAGACAGTGATAAAGACAAAATTGTAAGGCATACTATACTATGTGTAGATAAATATATAAGCTAAAAATCTGAATGCAGTGCATTTATTTACACGTTAAGCATTTTCCTCTCATATAAAGAACACGCTTAATGCATGAGCCAGTGATATTAAAAAGCACATTCTATAAACACCTTACTAATAACTAATAAAGCATACTATGTGCAGAAAAAAGAAATGAGAGATGAGAGAAGAGATTTGACGAAGGTCTAACATTTATTTTAATTTAATGTTGTTTTTAAATGTGTTTCTATTCAAAGTTGTTGTTGTTGTTGTTATTGTTTTATTATTATTAAAATTGCATTAATTCATTTTAGAACATTTTACCTAAATCATCCTGCGACCTATTTTTTAAGTCTTACGACCCAGAAGTCCTCTCTTAGGTGGTCGTGGGTGCAGAAGGTTTCTTTTCCTGTCCTGCTAAAGGTGTCTGGCAGTTGTCTTGGCATCTTATCTGATGTTTCTGAACATTTGTTCCTCCACCAAGATCCAATCACAGTGTTGCACATCTCCCTCCACACTTGGCAGTTAGAGAGGGAACATGCCATAAACTGATCCTTGGAATGACACCTCAACTGTTGTTCACAGCACTACATACAGCTCCAATTCAGGGTGAAGTTCAGAGGGCTTTTTACACAGAATGATAAGAGCACACATTATTTTATTATTTCACACACAGTATTTTAACTTAAGTGTTGTAAGTCATGCTTCTTTTCTTTTGTCAGTGATTGACAAAGAATGCTAAGTATCGGACATTGAAATATTTGACACAGTACTTACAGGAATTATTAAGTTTATTGCTGTTACTGTGGAAACCAACAATAGCACAGATAACCTTGTGAACATCTGTATATGAAGAGTTTATTTGCAAAAACAGATCTCTCTCTCTCTCTCTCTCTCTCTCTCTCTCTCTAAAATCATAAAATTTTATTGTTATCATGTTTTTATTGTGTTTTATTGTGTTAGTTAGCTGTATTTTTTAGTTATTTTACTTAACCAAAATAACCCAACTGCAGTTTGATTAAGATTAATTGGAATGCACAATGAAAAAACACATTTTTTGGAAATTGTTAAAAATGAAGTTATCTGTTTTTGCAAATGAACTCTTCATACAATATGTTGTTATACTGAAAAAGTTTCAGTTTAATTAATTCAGTCAATATATTTTTACCCCGTTTTAACATGGATGTCTAAGAAGACCGGAACATGAGGGCATCCAAACAGCAGTGTTGGAGGGTAACGCATTACAAGTAAATTGAGTTATGTAATCAGATTACTTTTTCAAGTAACTAGTAAGGTAACACATTACTTTTTTTTTTTTTTTAATTTACAAGAAAATATCTGAGTTACTTTTTCAAATAAGTAACGCCAGTTACTTTTTTTCCCCATTTATTGATTGAAATCTCTCCTGTCCCCATGTTAAGAGAAGTAAAATCAGGAGTAAAATGTTTCTAGAATAAATGTAAACATGCATTAATTAATCTCACTAACAATAAACAGATTCAGTATTCCTCAAAATGAATAAAATCAGTGGAATGCAACTTAGAATTTGACACGAATCTGCAATAATTAAATATGTTAAATAATACAAATATTTTTTTATATATTTAATCCCATTTTATTAACCAGTGTCTTTGCTGCTGACCTTTGATGATACAATTCAACCATACTAATAAGCAAAAATTACTCAAGATAAACTAACATTTGTTCTTTTTTTTTTTTTTTTTATTGCTGAAGAGTGTTGATCTCTCTTCTTTTGCGTTCTACTGTACACTGTAGGTGAATTTACTTTTCCTTCACCCTGAGGCTTTTGGTACGAAAGGGCTTTTACATTTGTCAAAAAACTAAACTTTTTAAATAAAAAAAGCAAGCCCTGCCCAGTTTAAAAAGTAACGCAAAAGTAACGTGACACATTACTTTCCATAAAAAGTAACTAAGTAACGTAATTAGTTAGTTTTTTAGGAAGTAACACAATATTGTAATGTATTACTTTTAAAAGTAATTTTCCTCAGCACTGCCAAACAGAACTTTGAATCCATCATGGTGGCGCTCATCGGATACTCAGGAAAAAGGTGGCTATAGCTGTAATGATGATTGACAGAACTGAATGATAAGGCTCCTTTCGAACATGTTTGGAACTTTATTACAGTTTTTCTCGATTGCTAACACACTATAACTGATTCATTTGGTCCAATTTTCTAAACCGTTCATACAGTTCTCGAAACTAAGACACGTTTCTAAAAATTTTAAACACATTTTACCTGCTTTCACACATGATATTATGTTTATAGTTGTGAGAAAATGGTGAATTTTTTAATTAATTGTGTGTTAGCAATCGAGAAAAACTGTAAATGATAAATTTTGCTGCATCAACAGTGTTATTGAACTGAATTCAATCAGTCAAAAAGACTATATGTGCATCTTATATATGTGCATGTTAAAGGATTGTTAGGCTGCATTAATTAGGTCAACTGGAACCGGGAACACTTCCCATAACACCCAATGTACACTGCATCGTAAGAAGAATGGCATCTACGCTAATATTAGTCTGTTTCTTTCTTATTCCGAGGTCACCTTAACCACCAGATCCGGTCTGTGTCCAGATCAGATGGTCACTGCAGTCCCCTGGATCCAGTCCGTTCTCAGATGGTGGATCAGCACCTAGAGTTGACTTCTACAGCCCTGAATGTCAGCAGAGACCACATCAACTAGATGAGCCCCAGAGACGGATCCCCAGTCAAGACCTCGTCAACTAGACGGCCATCGGCACAAACGATATCATATACTATTTTAACTGAACTAAGCTAGATAATGACATCATTGAATCCAATGATGAACTGCCTTTACCTGAAAATTGAGTGTTTACTGTTGCTCTTTTGCATTATTGATGCACTATTTTCTATTTTTAATACTGTACAGACGCTTTGTCACAATTCTGTATTGTTAAAAGTGGTACTGTATATAAATAAAGGTGACTTGACTTGATTTAGAAAACATTCAAAATTCAACCACTGTCAGTTTAACAGTTCAGGGGTGCATTTCCAAGAAGCAATAGCTGATTATGGTCACAAGTTTCTGTGTTACCCACATACACTTGTCCAGCAGTTTGGTGTTTCCTGAAATCATAGTTTGCAAAAATTTGCAATCAGCTTTGCAAAGGTTCTTTTTTGGGTTCTGTGTGGAATTGTATCAGATTGGACTTATCTGCTCTGTTTTTTTGTGTTGTTCCAATGCAAACACACATATATATATATATATATATATATATAAACCAAAACACACTGTTGAAGAATTTCAATAAACATGTATTTTCATTAGCATATTTGTGCATCTACAGCTGAGCTATAAAAGTGCTTTATAATCAATAGAGAACACACCTATAGATTTGATGTTAAAATTTACTTTTAATAAATGATGTTTTATTAACAAGGTTCAGGAGGAGCACGATCAGATAATCAACCAATTCAGGACAGGTGCAACTCATCCAGCTAATCATCCGAACTAGCACAAGTCATATATATGTACACAGCCGACTTACCTCTGTCATTCAACAGTTTTTCGGCATCCCCTCTCCACCCCAATTCCTCACTCTTAATCTATCCTCATCCCATATTTGGGCTGGGGGAGTTCTCTGGGTTCGGGCCATATTCCAGGCTCAGAGCCCTCCCCCGGGACAGCACACCAAAATATGCTTACTGTTTACTCAACCAGATTAGATGTAAGGGTGAACTCGTGAAATGCATTACTAGAAAAAAATTGCAGTGCTTCGTTTTGCAGTAAAGTTGAACTGTTTGGTTTTTGTGTTTGGATGGCTGTGCTAATTGTTTTGAGAAAAAGTACACTGCATTGGAGAAAATTGTCAAATCGATTGAGAAAAACTGTATTTGCCTTTAAGCCCCTTTCTCAACAAAAATTGTTTCCAAACACATCATATCGATAAAAATTTTGAAGCGCTAAATATGTTTATTTATTTTTTTTTTTTTACAAAAAAATCTTTGCACTGATATACATGGCCTTTGCCTCATTGCTTGCCTGCTCACTCCCACCACCTGCCCCTTGCCTGTACTTTTGGAAACTGGACGAAAATAAAACTAATCTATCGTTATGTTGACATTAAAGACCTAATCTGGTCTTCATTGAAAATAGGTATAGGTATTTAATATTTTTAAATTGCCCGGTTTTACAGAGTAGGCTTAAGCTATAGTCCCAGTCTAAAATGCATTATTGAGCTACTTTAACTGAAAGCATCTTGCACTGGCATATGTGAAAAATGTGTTTGCGATGGCAGCACTCCACTATTCATTGCAAGGCAAGGCCCCTAAATTATCCTGCTTATGGCCCCCAGCAAAGCTCTCCATCACGTCACCGAAGAATCAGGTCTGGGACATTGGGGCATTTAGGAACCTGTGTTTGTCGGTTTCCCCCATGTCAGCCAGAATCAGCCAGAGGTGGAGCTCCTGGACCACCATAGTGGACATTGCACGACCCAGAGACAACTGGAACGGTTTCTGGCAGTGAAAGTTGCCATCCACGTCTCAGTAAACTTATCATGCACCTCTGGGAAGAAAGGTATCGGGTTAAGGCCCTGAGAACCAGTGAGAACCCGGCGTCAGGTAACGACCGCATCCAAAAGCGCACGGATGGAAAGGCATGTTTGAAAGCCGCGTCTTTATAAGGTGAGTGTGATTTCACCAAGTACAACATATTCCTGGATCAACATCCTTGTTAATCACCTATCATTTCCCTTTGATATTATGAAGAAAATTATGGTTAGGGTTAGGTTTAGGGTTGGGACTGGGTTAAGTCTATATTTTTTGGACAGTAATGTTGATCCAGAATCAGCAAAGATGTTTGTAACACAGTTCGTAGAATGGGAAGAAGGAGGCGAACCGGCGAACATGTAAACACTTTAATAATAAAATAAACAAACACAAAAGTAAAGCGGCAGCCCCTCACGGACGACTGCCGCACATAAAACACAAAATAAAGTCCAGGCCTGGTCCTCTCTCATCTTCCACTGTTGTTGCTCCTCCTTTTATCCTTCCAGAGCTCCTCCGTGGGACTCGAGACCAGTGTGTGGTGCAGGTGTCGCTCATTATCATTATACTCCACCAGCCTCGTTCCGTTCCCAGGCCTCTCGGCCCCACCCCACTCGTCACCCTCGAGACTGCGCTCTACTAAATATCATCAGTGCCTCACACTAACACCTCACTTTTGCAAACACTCTTTGCTTTACTTAACACCAACCAACCATGGCTTTAGAATAGGCCTTGGAATATGCTTTGGAATAATCACCTTTTTCAAAATTAGGTTTGGTTTCTGTTCAACAACACATGGTTGATATACACTACAAGTCAAAAGTTTTGAACAGTAGGACTTTTTATGTTTTTTATTTGTTTTTGTAATTCTCTTCTGCTCACCAAGCCTGCATTTAGGTGATCCAAAATACAGCAAAAGCAGTAATATTGTAAAATATTTTTACTATTTAAAATAACTGCTTTATAAGTGAATATATTTTAAAAGTAATATATTGTAATATATACAAAAAGCTAAATTTACAGCATCATTATTCCAGTCTTCAGTGTCACATGATGTTTCAGAAATCATTCTAGTATGGTGTTCAAGAGACATTTATTATTATTGTAAATATTTAAAACAGTTGAGTACATTTTTTTCAGGATTCTTTGATGAATCAAAAGATATAAAGTTCAGTACTGGTCTGAAATAAAAAAGCTTTTGTAACATTATTCACTATACCAGCTTGGTAATTTCTCTCTGGAGAAAGAAATTATAGAAATTAATGATTTGGTTTAAAGATAATAATAATAATAATAATAATAATAATAATAATAGTAATAATAATAATAATGCATTTTATTTAACGGCGCCATTCAAAACACCCAAGGTCACCTCACAAGAAAAGGAAGAATAATTAATACAAAAAATACAAAATCACTACACAGAACAAAACAAACAACAAACACTCCATATGTAAAAATAAAATACAATAAATACTGAAAACATATTATAAAAAAGCCTGTCTAAAAAGATACGTTTTAAGACGTTTTTTAAAAGTCACCAAGCAGTCACTGTTGCGAATATCAAGGGGAAGAGAGTTCCATAAGCGGGGGGAAGCATAGCTAAAGGATCTGGCACCCATAGTAGTTAGTTGAATCCGAGGTACCACAAGAGAAATTGAAGATGAGGATCTGAGAGTATGTGAAGGGGTGTAAGCCTGAAGAAGTTGAGTGAGATATTGAGGTGCAAGATTATGAAGTGCCTTTAATGTGAGTAGCAAAATCTTGAATTCAACTCGATACTTTACTGGAAGCCAGTGCAATTTCTGAAGAACTGGAGAAATGTGCTCAGTAGAAGGTGTTCTAGAAAGGATACGAGCTGCAGAATTCTGAACCAACTGGAGTTTATTTAGCAATTTAGAGGGAACGCCAGTTAAAAGGGCATTACAATAATCAAAACGTGAAGTAACTAGAGCATGAATAAGATCTGCTGTGTTATTAAATGAGAGAAAAGGACGAAGACGAGTAATCTTACGCAAATGAAAATATGCAGTCCGCATGCATGTTCTTCGAATAACAAATGGACAACATTTAATGCCAGCTTTTCTTTTTATTTAATTTTCTCCCATGCTAGTAAAGTGCAGAGTGCTCACAGGTGCAAAAACATGAAAAAGGTTCCAAAAAGGAAATCCTTAAGAAAAACAAAATCCAACTTCAGTGTACAAAACAAACAAACAAACAAAAGAAAATAACCTTGGATCAGGGATAACAAAAATTAAATCAGAGTACTCCACAGTAGCTACTGCACTCACTGCACACCAGTCAAAGACTACCTGACTGCTTCATTACATGAGAATTTATACACATGGGGTTCAACCATTTCTCAAAAACCATACATTCACCGGCAAGTAATGTGAAGTAATAGCACATGAAAAAGGATTAAAAATCAAGTTCAACATTTCTTTCAAATCACCAATGTCAATATCACAATAAAACAGAACTTCAGTTCAGTATAATTATAGCACGTCAAGTACAATAACTCCTAAAACAGTTTCAACCCCTTTTCACTCATACTCACCACTACATGATGCAACACAGCAAAGATATAAAAAGGCTTTCAGGTCTTTTACCCAGTTCAAGATGGCTGCCACTATGTATGCTGATCCAGGTGATAGGCAACAGTTTCCCAGAAAAACTTAAATGTCCATTAATTTTAGGTGGCCAGTCTGAAACACAACGGTCAAGACGTAGATGTGTAAATGTGGGTATGTGTGTAATCCATCTCTCCTCTTTGCTGTCATATCAAGGTAAATAAACAGTTTAAAAACCCAAGTATGTGTCCATGTCTTTATATAAGCCGGGGGAACCCTGGGAACAGAGGGCAGCTCTGTGACGTTCGTATTGTGTAATACTTTATTCACAACCACAAAAGCTTACAGTAAAAAATATACATATATATATCTTGCTTTCTTGTTTACTGGGAATTGTTCAACATCTCTCTGCCAATTACTTTCAATCTTATACAGAAATGAATAACTGTGTGCAAATGATATATTTAAAAATATAATATTAAGGCAAAGGTGTTAGCAACAAGACAAATGTTTGCTTTTGAGATGTGTTTGTGATATTTTGAATGCAGTGCTTCATTATGCAAGAGATGTAAGGCATTTTGCATTTTATGTGTGCAATTCTTGGATTTGTGTGTAAAGTTTTAAAAAATAGAGGTAAAGTTTTGAAAATGTGTGTAATCAGTTGAAAAAAACTGTAAAACAATTAATGGAAAAATTTAACAAGTCTAATAGAAATGTGTAGAATATGCTTGACAGTTTATGACAACTAGATAAATTTAGTATTTACTGTAAAGACAGTACAATGAGCTATCACTTGATGTTTTGAGGAGTAAGATTATGTCAGGGTTTGGGGTAAAGGGAAGAGGAGAGGACTCAGTGGTGCAAGAGAATGGGTTTTGAGCAATGAGCAAGCTTGAGACCGCATGCTCCCACAACAAGACAGAACATGGAGCATGAGTGTCCGAACCCCGACACGAAACCGAAAGCTGGTCAGCCAGGCTGGTCTTAGCTGGTCAGGCCGGTTTTAGCTGGTTTAAGCTGGTCAGGCTGGTCTTAGCTGGTCAAAATGTTTGTTTGATTGATTGATTGATTGATTACATAGTGTCTGCCCTAATTTTCCTGTCAAGGGGTGTTGCGACAAATAATATAAGTAATTCCAAGTTTACTTTTAATAATTGACCTTACAGCCCCTTTAAAAAAATTATATTCTAACAAATATTTACAAAATATTTACAAAATAATTGGAATGATTATAATTCTAAAACTATATTAATAGACATACAGCATTGTAATATGCTGTTTTATTATCAGTCTTAGAATAGAAACAGTTGTGCTGCTTCATTTTTTTTTTTTTTTTTTTTTTTTTTTTTGGAACCTGTGATACATTTTTCAGGATTCTTTCATGGATAAAAAAGAGGTAATCTAATTGAGAGGTAATCTAATTTTTCTATTTATTCATGCATGGACTGTATGTAACCATTTGGCCTGCCCTTGACTAAATTGTCAAACTAGTAGTCATTTATTTGAAGAGATAAGTCGACTAATTGCATATTAATAAACTATATTATTCATAATAATGAACCTTTAATTCCCTATAGCCCATCAGCGCTCAAGCGCACACAAAGCTTGCCCCACTGGCAGAAGTAATTATGAATGTGTATGTCACATACAGTAATGCATAAATTTGTACATTTGAAATGGATATTTGGCATACATAAGAAGTGCAACCTTCTGAATGTCAGTACAGCAACTGTCATGCAAACTATTGCCATAGTTTACATCAGGTAAACTAGAGTAAACTTTTATATTGACAGAATGACTAAGCATTTTGACTGTCTTGTTTGTGAACAATGACACAAGGACCTTTTATTCTGATGGCACTGATATGTTCATTGACATAAATACTTACTTTTGATAGATGAACTAAAGATTTTGAGTAAGTTACCGGCTTTTGCAAAGTTTTGAGAAATGCATATACTTTTTTGCAAATGATTAAAGAAATGCACCAAAGCGAACAAAAACTGTAAGTAGCAAGCGACCTGATGACACACCAGTCAGAATCTCAGGATGATATGAACAAGAACACGGGTGATTATGTGTTTTGGAAAATTAATCCTGATTGTGGGAGACAAAGAGGAAGAGGTGGAGAAAAGAAAAATTAAGTGGGTTGAGGTCAAAGGTCAGTTGTTCCTGATGAAATACAAAGCATTATAGTTGACCATGTTCTTGTGCATGGCATGAACATAAGGAAAGCTGGTCTGCAGGCTCATCTCCAAGGTTTTACACTACTTACATATTACAATTACAGGACAAATACTATAGCACACACCCTCAAACTAGTAACTGTTGAACTGATATGTAGCCAAGTATTTCTTACATGTACGATATTTGTGCAGAACCGAGAGTCGACTGTTTAGGGGAGGCAGAGACAGTCTTTTGTCAGAAGACTGCTATAATATAACAAATAAGGCTATTACCAATACTGTAATGCAACTTGGCAGAGGATGTTGAATTTATTTATTTTTTGCTTGCTGTACAGTAGTTGATAACAGTATATTCCAGTGTGTGTTTACTGTATATTCTGTTGTTTGGTCTTTGAACTTTTCTCCTCTAGTGCTTTTCATCTACTGTAAGATCACTTTTACAGTAGTGTAATGAAAGTAAACTTTTCTTAAGGTTTTCTTAAAATTTTACTTCTTGATTCACACAAGGAAGTTTTTGTAACAGTGTTCTGAATCAATCTCACTAGTGTTTTCTTGGCAGGAAAATAGTTTGTGTATTGTCAAATTTTTTGTGTGTCATCTGAAGCCAAAATTTGAGTCAAAAGAGAAAAGGTTATTGACTGACATGTTTGACTTTGACCTAGAAGCTTGAAGTTTGCACAATTTGGTGTGTAGTTTTGAGATTGTGTTTATAGTTGTGAGAAAATTGTGATTTGTTTTTTAAAGAATTGTTTGTTAGCAATCAAGAAAATGTCATGAATTTTGCAACATCAACAGTGTTATTAAACTGAATTCAATCATTTAAAAAGACTATATGCGCAACTTAGAAAACATGCTAAATTTCACAGCTGTCACTTCAGTTTAACAGCTCAGGGCTGCATTTTCAAGAAGCATTAGCTGATTATGGTCACAGGTTTCTATGTTACCCACATACACTTGTTCAGCAGTTTGATGTTTCCTGAAATCATAATTTGCGAAAAATTTGCAATCAGCTCTGCAAAGTTGTGTTTGTAGCTACAGCTCTCAATCTGGTGTTTTCATTCTGGTAACTAGTATCAAGTTGCATCATGTATTTGATCGCTTACACAAAGAATATATTTCTTATGAATGATCAATATATTAGAACATTTACCGGTATATTGAAAATATACAGAATAATGTATTATGTTACAGTTTTTCACATTTGCTAAAACACTAAACCCCATTCTCTAAACCAAATTCTCAATAGCCTAAACCAATTTGTCAAATAAATCACTCTTTCTGCAAAACCTTAAACAAGTTTAGGCAGTTTAGACAGTTTCCAGATCTCATGCACTCTTTTTGCAAAGCTCTAAACACAACTCTAATCACTCACTACAATTTTTCTGAAATACTAAAACACATTTTTTGAAACCATCACTCATTTTTTCAAAACCTTAAACACAAATCCAAATATTTAAACTAAATTCACAGAACCCCTGACTCTTCTGCCAATCTCAAACAATCACTTCAAAACCATTTTACCTTTACTCAAAATCAAACAAAGCTTTCAAATCATACACATTTTCATCAATACTATACACACTACAGATTGTTCATTAGACACTACATCAAAAAATGGAGAACACGGTGTCCAAAAAAGAAGAATGTTTACTGTTTATCATTTAATTAATTATTTATTTAGTAATTATTTAACAATAAAAAAGATACATAAACATACACACACTCAAAAAACATACACCCATTCCAAAGAAATCACACCTAAGTTTGGTGAACATGCTAAAAACAAAAAGGAAAAATATACACACACATATGTATCTACGTGTGTATGTGTGTGTTTGTATATTTTCAATATACCGGTAAATGATCTAATATATACTGATCATTCATATATAAGAAATATATTGTTTGTGTAAGTGATCAAATGCTCAATGATGCACCTCAATCAAGGAGATAAAGGACATGACAAGGGACTTGATACTAGTTACCATGTTTGCCGATTTTATGTAGGTCCAAGCAAAATGTATTTAGATTGGAAGTTATAGGTCATAATAAAAAGAAAATATCAGAAGTATTAAACCAGTCACATTCAGAATGAAAAACATAGATTAGTACTTGCCACCGGATTGAAAGCTGTAGTTACAAACATAATTTTGCAAAGCTGATTGCAAATTTTTTGCAAACTCTGATTTCGGGAAACATCAAACTGCTGAAAAAGTGTATGTGGGTAACACAGAAACTGTGACCATAATCAGCTAATGCTTCTTGAAAATGCACCCCTGAGCTGTTAAACTGAAGTGACAGCTGTGAAATTTTACATGTTTTCTAAAATGCATAGATAGTCTTCTTGACTGACTGAATTCAGTTTAATAACGCTATTGATGTTGCAAAATCTATCACATACAGTTCTTGATTGCTAATACACAATTCATGAAAAAATGTACCATTTTCTTACAGCTATTCTTACAAATCAGGCCTCTGTGACTCCCTCCGATCACCACCAGAGGGCACCCTCTAAGTATTACTTAATTCGGACTTCATTTCCCATATACCTGGTGCCTGGGACTGATCACCTGCTCAGGTGATGCCACTTAGCCAGCCTATTTTTGCTGCTTCCGGACACTCACTCTTCGCAAAGTCTTGTTTTGCCGTGACTAACATTTCTGAACGTTTATGCCTGTTTTTGATTTCCCTGTGTATGATCTTGGATTGTATTACCTCTTGTGATTCTTTGCTGCCTGCCTTTGTTTTACAGTCTGTTTACTGTTTACTCTATTGGATTATCTCTGATGTTGTTGATTGAACATTGCCTGTTTGACTCTGAGTTTATCTTAATAAAGTTGCTAGTGGATCTGCATTCCTCTGACCCTTCATTACAGAAGGCTTCACCAAATACAGATTTAGCAGCTCTTTATCATCTCACCACCAAGGTCAGCAACTGCTGTTATACCCCTCTAATGAGAGTGGGAGAGCTTTGGACTGGGCCACCGCTGTGTGGGAAGGGGAACCCATTTCCCTCTTTTGCCTGCCTTCTACAATGCTTCTGGGAGGTCTTCGAACATTTGGCGAGTGCAAAGGAGGTGGGTGAGAAGTTACTAGCCCTGTGTCAAGGACAGAACATAGCTGAAGATTATGCTCTTACTTTTCGCGCCTTCGCTGCACAAACTGCCTGGATGGACGATCCACTCAAATTGCTGTACCGTAAGGGACCCTTGATCAATTAATTGATCTTTCCATCTGTATTGATAACCTACTGCGCTCCCGACGAGTTCTTCGCTTTGTTTCTGTGCACAGTCACGCAGCCACAGTTTCCCCTAAACTTGAACCTATGCAGGTTGGATTTACTCATCTCACCTCAGAAAAGAAAAAGGTGGATCCAAAATCATCTTTGTCTCTACTGCGGCCAACCTGGCCATTTGAGGGCCTCTAGTCCCACTCATCCATCTGCCCAAAACACTTTTACGGTGAGTTCCAATCATCGCTCTCTGACCACACAAGAAATTCTTGTCACACTGATGTTTACTGGAAAGTCTATAGACACTAAGACACTGATAGATTCGGGGGCTGTGAGCAATTTCATTGACATCAAGTTCGCCAAATCTCATAATATTCCTCTCATTTCACATGAATCCCGGGTGGCAGTGGCAGTGGCAGTGGCAGACTTAGATGGGTGTCCTTTAGGCACGGTACAGGTCAAGTTCACCACTGAAGACCTGCTTCTCAGAACTAGAACATTACACACAGAGACTATTCGCCTTTGAAACTCCACAGAACCACATCATCCTTGGCCTGCCTTGGCTAGAGAGACACAACCCCCAGATTTCCTGGACAACCAAACAGATTCTGTCATGGTCTGAATCCTGCCAACAAAGATATTTGCTCACCAACCCTCAACCCTCTGTTCCAAGATCAACCAAGGCAGCTGAGTCTTCACCCGTTCTGGGGTTACCTTCTGAATACCATAACCTGCCTGAAGTTTTCAGCAAGACCAAAGCCTCACAACTTACTCCTCATTGACTCAGTGACTGCACCATTGACCTCATTCCTGGTTCGATTCCCTCCAGAGGCAGTTTTTCGCAACATGAATCTGAGGCCATGAAAGTTTACATTGAGGAGGAATTAGCAAAGGGCTTCATTAGCCCATCTACCTCACCTGCATCAGCCGACTACTTCTTCATCAAGAAAAAAGATGGAGGCCTCCGACCATGCATCAATTACAGCAGTCTTAACAATATTATGAATAAGTTCCACTACCCCCTACCTCTAGCCCCGGCAGCCTTGGAGCAATTTCACGGCACCTGATCACTAAAATCTCCCCAGCGCCTACAATCTTGTCTGCATCCTGGAGTGTAAAGAGTGGAAGGCGGCTTTCTCTACGACATCAGGGCACTATGAATATTTGGTAATGGGCCTTTCAACATCCAAAGGAGCGGCTTACCTCTGCTCCCATTCTTCACCATCCCATGGAGGTAGATGCTTCTAATACAGGCACTGGGGTGGTACTCTCCCAGCGTCCTGTAAACTCAGTTCTGCAGAGCGAAACTATAGTGTCGGCAACCGGGAGCTTCTAGCCATGAAATCATTTTTCTTGATTCCTAACACACTATAACTGATTCATTTGGCCCAATTTTCCAAACCATTCATACAGTTCTCGAAACAAAGACACGTTTTTCAAAACTTTTAACATATTTCACATTTTAACGCTTTGACACGTTTCAGTTTGCTCAGTGTTTTCTGCAAAACGCTACACAAGAACAACATTTTGCACAGGTTTAACCATAATTTCATTTAGAAAACACAAACACACAATATAATTACCTGAAGAATCACAAAAGGAACACACAAATAGCACACATTTATCCATGTGTGAACACTAAGTAGCAAAACTGATGACACACCAGTCAGAATTTCAGGATGATTTGAATAAGAACACAGGTGATTATGTGTTTTGGAAAATTAATCCTGTTAGTGGGAGACAAAGGAATAAGAGGAGAAAAAATGAAGGGGATGAGGTCAAAGGTCATTTGTTCATGATGAAATACAAATCACTAAAGTTAACTGTTCTTATGCATGGAATGACCATAAGGAAATCTGGCCTACAGGCTCATCTACAAGGTTTTTACAGTACTTACACATTACAATTACAGTACATAGTAGCAATACTTCAGATCAGAGAACTTTCACTATTCTTTGTACTGTAAATACTGTAGCACACACCCTCAAACTTGTAAGTGTTGAACTGATTTGTAGCCAGGTATTTCTTATATGTACTGTATTTGTGCAGAACTGAGAATCGACTGTTTAGGGGAGGCGGAGAATGTCTTTTGTCAGAAGACTAAGATACTGCTATAATATAACAAATAAAGATATTACCAATACTGTAATGCAATCTGGCAGAGGATGTTGAGTATTTATTTCATTATTTATTTATTTATTTATTGCTGTACAGTAACTGATAGTATATTCCAATGTGTGTTTACTTTATATTCTGTTGTTTTGTCTTTGAACTTTTCTCTTCTAGTGCTTTTCATATACTGTAAGATCACTTTACAGTAATGTAATGAAAGTAAAGTTTCTTAAAATTTTACTGTATCTGCACCCCTCTATTTATACTGTAAGTGACATTGACTAGCAAAAGGGTTCCTGTTTCCCAAAAGGAGGTTTTTGTAAACAGTGTTTTGAATTAATCTCACCAGTGTTCATACTATTTTCCCTAGGCAGGAAAATAGTCTGTGTATTTGTCAGGTTTGTGTGTCATCTGAGGCCAAAGTGTGAGTCTGACAAATTTTTTTTTTTTTTTTTTTTTTTTTTTTGATTGACTTTGACAATGTTTGACTTTGACCTGGAAGTTTGAAGTTTGCACACGTTGGTATGTAGTTTTGAGACTGTGTTTATAGTTGTGAGAAAATGGTGAATTCATGAAGAGTTTCATGAATTGTGTGTTGGCAATTAAGAAAAACTGTAAAAGCCTGAACCCCAATCTGTTCTCAAAACGATTGCCCCCATGTGGCCATAGGAGACATTGCTGCCAGTTTGGGTTCTTAAGAGCAGGGGAGTGGCCTTAGATACAACTGTGGTTGTGGGTGGAATCTTTTCTAAAACTATAAGATTTCCAGAGCACAAAAACTGAAGCATTCATTAATTTCACCATTCAGCATTAACAGACCTTGTGACTTAACTCTCACTTTTAAACAGGGTAAGGCAATTGCATTTAGGATTATTAATAATTTCATCAAACATGCTATGTATGGTAGTAATGCATATTCTGATTTATTCCTTTCTTTAAGGACATTTTTTTTAATATCACCATTTAATCTGCAAGTAACAACATACAAATTTGCATAATTATTAAATGTTATTGTATTTAAAATATTATCGTTGATTTTATTTGCACAGACAGCTAATGACTATATAATATGGCAGACAAAAATGAATAATGAAAAAACTTAGCCACCTAAATCTACAGCATAGGCAGCGAACGCTCCCTTCTCAAGCACAGCTAAGTGTTGTGAGAGTTCCTCTGGGTGCTTCGACTGCGATCTTAAAGAGAAGATTTTCCTCCTAACAGTTAACACGGTTGGATTGTGTGTTTTAACATGCCTTTCCATCCATGTCCTTCTGGTTGTGGTTTCTACCTCCCAGCACAATCCCCGCGCAATCATTGTGCTCAGTGTTTGGTAGGCGTGAGCCATCTGATGCTAAGCCTCAGCTAAACTAGCCTAACTAGTGTCAGTCCGTGGCAGATGCTGAAATGGCGGCCGTGCATGAACGGGCAGCCAAAGAGATCGGGTTAGAGTGGTATCCTCTGCCTCACCTCGAACGCTCGCGGCTGGATGATTGATATCTGGGTGACGACTGTGATTTCAGGCCATGCTCGACCGCAGTGCCTTTCTTCCCGGGAAGTGCACAAGGAGTTGACGAAAACATGATAGGGCCCTTTCTTGACCAGGACATGATATACCATCTCCTCCTCCCTCACCACCCTCTATGGGGGTCCAGTGAGGGGGTATACTGAGGTCCCCCAGGTGGAGAGAACAATTGCGGTGCATCTCTGCCCACAAATTGCCACTACCTAGCGGGACTGCCAACTGTTGAGACTCCCGTCCAGGGTCTGTAAGTTTTCTTTGGCACCCATAGCCCAGAAGGCTTACAGAGCTTCTGGGCAAGCTGCATCCGCCCTGCACACCATGGCAATCCTGCAATTCTACCAAAACAAGGTGTTTACAGATCTGCATGAGGGCGTTCCCGGCCCAGAGTTGCTGCAGGAGCGACACTCAGCAACTGACTATGCTCTCCGAGCTACGAAAGTCATAGTGCAGGCTCTGGGGAAAGCAATGTCCACTATGGTGGTCCAGGAGTGCCACCTGTGGCTAAACCTGGCAGAGATGTAGGATGCTGAGAAAGTTCGCTTTCTTGACGCCCCCATCTCTCAGGTCGGTCTCTTCGACAACACTGTGGAAAAATTGGCAAAGCAGTTCTCCACAGTGAAAAAGCGAACGCCATATTCACAGCGTTTCTGGGCCTCCACAAGATAGCCAGACGCTGATATCTCAAACCAGAACATGTCTGGACACACATCTTGTGTTTCCACATGTTCTAGAACATCAAATTTGTCATCCAGATGATCTCTCTGTCACAGACAATCCTCTGGCCGGATTTCAAATGACAAATTCATCGGGCAAAGCATCCTGTGGCCTTTGGAGCTTCTCATCTCCAGTCACTGTGTTTTTGCTATGACCAGCCACAGTGTCCCCACTCCATATATGTCGGGTGTACTTCCTTTGACACTGCTTGTGGAGAGTCTAACAGATTGGCTGAACCTTCTTAATCCCTCTTGTTGGCTTCTCTGGACCATTTGACTCGGCTACGCAATTCAGTTCACAAGGCGTCCGCCCAAGTTCAGTGGCATTCTCTTTACCTCAGTTCAAGGAGAGAATGATGTGGTCTTTCGGGTGGAAATTGCAACACTTGTGGTGAGGGGTGTGATAGAACCGGTACCCTGAGTTGAGATGAAGAGGGGGTTTTACAGCCCCTACTTTATTGTACTCAAGCTGGGTGGCAGACCAATCTTAGACTTGAGAATTTTGAATTGGGCCCTTCACAAGCTTCGGTTCAAAATGTTAACCCTCAAACACATTCTCACATGTGTCAGGGATCAGGATTGGTTTGTGATAATAGACCTGAAAGACGCATACTTTCATTTCTTAATCCTTCCAAGACACAGGCCGTTCCTGCGGTTTGCCTTCGAAGGACAGGCTTTTCAGTACAAGGTCCTCTGTCCCTCTGTCCCTGTCGCCTCGCGTTTTTACGAAGGTTGCAGAGGCTGCCCTTGCCCCTCTCAGTGAAGTGGGCATATGCTTTCTTAATTACCTCAACGAACGGCTAATTCTAGCTCACTTGTGAGAGTTGGTGCAGTGAGTATCTCTTTTCTTAGTGTGGAACTGGTCACTATGACTACACGTCTTTCTCAGGATTGTGCAATCAGTGCTGAAGTGCGTGAGAGCACTCAAACTCAAAACAGCGGTCCCCCTGAAATACTTCAAGAGGCTCCTGGGGCACATGGCATCCTCAGCCACGGTCACACCGCTGGCTCTGATGTATATGAGACCGCTGCAGCACTGGCTTCATACCCCAGTCCTGAGATGGACATGACGCCAAGGTACACATTGTGTGAACATCACAACTCTGTGTCGCAAAACCTTCTGTTCTTGGGAAGACATTTCATTTCTATGGGCAGGGGTTCCCCTAGAACAAGTGTCCAGATGCATTATTGTAACAACAGCTTCCAAGATAGGCTGGGGCACCGTATGCAATGGGCATGCAGCCTCAGGGGTCTGGACAGGCCCTCGGCTGCATTGACATATAAATTGCCTGGAGTTGCTGACAGTGCTTTTAACCTTGAAGAGGTTCTGACCTTTGGTTCAGGGCAAGCACGTGTTGGTCTGAGCAGACAACTTAGCAACTGTAGCATACATCAACCACCAGGGCAGTGTCCGCCGCTCCTTTTGCATGTCGAAACTAGCTCACCATCTCCTACACTTGAGCCGGCACAGACTCAAGTCTCTATGTGCTACTCGCATTCCGGGCAAACTCAATCATGTGGGTAGGTAGGTCTATTTGTCTTACCGGAATACCAAGGCCCCACCCAGTACAGATGCACTGGCACAGAGCTGGCTCAGGGGTCTTTCCCCCAGTGAGCCTCATTGCACAGACACTGTGCAAAGTCAGGGAGAACAGGGAACAGCTTCTGCTGGTGGCCCCGTACTGGCCCATCAGGACCTGGTTTTCGGAGCTTGTGCTCATGTCATCAAATCCTCCCTGGTGCATTCCTCTGAGGAGGGACCTCCTCTCTCAGGGGAAGGGCACAATCTAGCACCCGTGCCCAGATCTCTGGAACCTCCATCTTTGGTCCCTGGAGATGACCAAGAGGACTTCAGAGACCTTCCACCCGCAATGGTAAACACCCTTGAGAAGGCCAGAACCCCCTACACTAAGCAGCTGTACGACCTGAAATGGCGCATTTTTGTAAACTGGTGTTCTTCCCAAGGGAAGGACCCATGGAGATGTGGCATCGAATCAGTGCTATCCTTCCTCCAAGGAGGCCTGGATAGGCATCTTTCCACTTCAACACTCAACGTCCATGTGGCAGCAATATCGGCCAACCATTAGAAAGCAGATTGGTGAGGAAGCACGATTTGGTTATCAGTTCCCCTTTCAGGAACTCGAGCTGCGTCTGAAAATGCTAGGGGAATGCCTACAGTGAGATCACGCTCTGAACACATGTGTAATCTGACTGATCGAAAGGCAAGACATCACGGGCGGGTGACGTAAGTGTCTGCATTGTAGGCTCCTTCCTTTGTGGATGCTCCACTCCTGGAAGGCTCTCTTCGAGTTCACCGCGGTGTTGGCCCCGCTTACACCGAGGCAGAGCGGCAGCTGCATTCGTGGGGTTTGCAGTTGGATCTGTTGAAGGGAATGGAGACAGGTGACCCCCTATCTCCTTCCTCACCCACCAGATCCACAGCCCATTCTGTGGGATCAGAAGCCCGCTGTGCGGTTACTTCTTCGTACTACCTCAGTCCCGTCAGATGGGATCTCCTTTCACAGGCGGGGGGCTCCATTCTTAACCCCTGCCCGGAGCTGTTGAAGCTGTAGGTGTGGCCCCTGAAAGGGCACAGCTCATAGCTTTCGGTCTCTCAGCTGAGGTTGTTGAGACCATCCTCAAGTCCAGAGCTCCCTCTACAAGGAAACTGTACGCCAGTAAGTGGAGGCTCTTCACTTCATGGTGTAGAGACCACCAGCTTGACCGAGTTAACTGCCCAATTGGTACAGTGCTGGAGTTCTTCCTAAGGGAAGGACCCTTCTCCACAGGGTTAACTTACTCCACCTTTTCCCCATTCCTCAGAGCAGAACAAGTAAACGGATGCCACGCTGGCCTATTTGTACCCGGATGTCTGGGGCATGGCCAGCTATGCAAATTCTGCACACCCAATTTCATTGGCCTTTTCTCAATGTTGTCAGAGGTGTTTGGTCTCCCAATAGTGACCCCTAGTGTCGTACACTCTACACAACGTCTCCATTCCCTCCATCAGGGATCGAGGGTTACCATACATAACTGAGACAGGCTTTTTTAATCAAATAAAAGTACAAGGAGTCACTTTAAATTGTACTTGAATAAAGTCAAAATACCCCAACATAATAGCCTACTTAAGAACAGTAATCAAGTAAAATTACTCAAGTATTTTACACCTCTGTTGCTGTGTCATATAGCTCTTAATATTGTTGCTATTGCATGATATGTGATCTCACTGTCAAAAAGATTTATTTATTATTTTGAAGTACATTTATTTTGATTGATTACTGTCTTTTTTGTGTTTGTGTGTAACAGGAAAAATGAACCATTTTCACACACACAAGTGTTTTTTTTTTTTTTTTTTTTACATATCTGTATAACCCGAACTTATTATTATAAGATACTGTTATTACAATTGAATAATGTTAAAGTATTTTTAATATTTCTTTAAAAACAAGATGAAAATAAGTAGGCCTATTACATTATGCTGTAAAATGTGTTTTAACATCTTTAAAGAAATAGTTCACCCCAAAATGAAAACTTCCTGATTATATGAGAAGGGTCTGGCTGCAGACAAGCACTTGCATTTTCAGACTTGCTCTCACAGACCTGCAGTCTCAGACGCCCGCACTTCCACAAGTGACGTCACTTGCAGTCTATTTTTATTTTATTTAATGTATTTATGTTTTTAATAGAATCTCTCAATGTTTTACAACAGTAGCCAGGTGGTCAAGACAAGAAAAAAGAAACTAAATTACAATGTCACTCGCAATCGCCACTTGCACTCTCTTCTACATGCGACGTCACATGTTGCCAATGGAGACAAGGTGCTGTGGTGGTTAAATGATTAAAACTAATTTAATAGCATAATGTACTGGGTCCTGCAAGTCATAGGAAATAAAGACAAGACCCGCAAATCCATGGCCACAGAGCAGCAGAATGTGAACGCAGTGACCAAAGTCTCTTTTTAAGCATTTTCCTCCCATAAAAAAAACATTAACACTTAATATGGCTTAATCTATTAAGATACATTAAGTGCCATTAAAGATCAAATTTGTTATATAGTTTATTGATTTAATGTACTTCAAGGTAAGCATATGGCAATAAACACAATGCACAAACTTTCACTTTTATCCTTGCCCAGCAAACGCATAATGTGGCAAGACGGACTAAGATGATGAAGACCAAATTCACTATAAACCTCATTGTTGACAAACTACAAACCAGCAGATATGAACGCGCAATAAGAAATGCATTAAGTGATATTAAAAGGACCAACTCCGTATAGGTAAGCAGACGTGCCCAGAACACAATGCGTTAAATAGATGTTTTCCTCCCGTAGAAAATCAAAATAAATAAAACACAATGATATAAAGGGCTGTAGAGATTATTATTATGGGAAAAGGCAAATATACGCAGTGTTGTGTTTATTCTGGGCTCACCTGCTTGTCTGTGGTTGTTTTAATAATTAACAGGAGCATATTGAGTTTAGTCTTTATCATTTTAATCCATTATGCCACATTATGCCACGTTTTGCGGAGGAAAACACTATATAGCTTACATATACATTATATTAATAAACTGTATATCGAATTTGATCTTTTAATAGCATATCTTAATACAGTAAGCCATATTAAGTGTTAATGGTTTTCTACGGGAGGAAAACGCTTAACGAGAGACTTTGCGCATTGCACTCATATTCTGCTGTTCAGTGGCCAGGGATTTGCGGGTTTCTTCTCATTTAAAGAAAGAAAGAATGCATTTTGGGAGACCAGGGACTTAGTGAATGAGGAAACTGTGAACTTTGGGTGAACTATTCCATTAATATTTTTGCCTCCCCTAACCTTAGCACCTGCTGTGTGAAGGATGTGCAGTCTATGGAGGCAGTTTCTAGGCCCTTAAATCAGGGAATTGTTGCTATCTGCAACATCTGCAAGTCCCTCAAGATAGCTCATGTCAGTTCTACTGGCATATGCTCCAATTACAAACAAATTAGGAAGAATATTGAGGATGCTGAGCAGTGCTTGAAAACATCAGAGACAATGATTAAAGAAAAACTGGGATATTTGGATGAATGCATGGAGCAGCTTATTAGAGAGAAACAAAATGTTGAACAGCAGAAAAAAGAGAAAAGCCTGGCCATTAAAAATTTGCTCATAAAGAAGAAATCTGTTGAGGAGTCATTAAAGCAATCCAAAGCAGCTTTGGAGCAGGCTGAAAAACATATAGAATCAACAAATTATGCCATAAGAGCACATCGAGAAAAGATGAGTACATGCGATGATGTAGCAACTGCAGGGGCAATACTGCTTGCAGTACCAATTATTGGATGGATTGCTGGTGAGAATTACACAACTCTTACCATCACCTTGAATTGTCATAATTTGTGAAGTTATGCATGTAAAAGTTTGAGACTGATGTGTATTCAAGAGATTTCTGTGCCCCTCCAGGTCCAATAATGATAAATGAGGGACAGCAGGGATTTGAAGAAGCTGCAAATGCCTTGAGAGATGCTGAATGGGAGAGACAAAACTTTGTGTCACAAGTGAGGAACTTTAATGAAAAAGTGCTTCATTACAAGAGAATAATCTCTAGGACACAGAATGAAATTAGGGAAACCAATGAGGCACTGAAGATAACTGGGAGGAAGACTGAAGAGGTTCAAAAGCATCTAACAGGCACAGCTGATATTCAGCAAATGGTCAGGAGAGTTGTGTACCTTCTGAGTGTTCTTAGTGGAAGAGTCGCAGTACTGGAGAGGCAAACACAACGTTTCATCCTCTGGCAGCCTGTGGTAAAGGTCGTGGAAGATGTGATGAAGGCAATAGTAAATATCGCTGAGAATCAGCTCCTCTATTGTAATAGTGCACCAGGCCTTATTAATACTTTGAGGGAGAATGTTGAAGGTTTACTGGCTTTATGCAACTCACCCAGTAATTCTAATTATGACAGCTATTACTGATCATCTCAATTCTGAGATTTTCCAAATATGTCATGATTCTGAGGTTAGTTTTTAACAGCAGATGGTGCTGCTCTAAGCATTTAACCACACAAATGCTTATGAAAAAGAATGTTTTTATGATGCGAGATTAATGCAACAGCCCACTGTCAACACCCTTGTAATTCACTTCAACCTTTTTGAACTTGGTATGAATATTTTAGGCTCAAGCATGTTGAATTGGAAGCAAGCAGAGAATGGCTGTTTCTAAAACACGCAATGGCATCTGCTGTTCAAAACTCGATCAAGAATCAATTCGAGAGACAATAACAATGCATTCGGAAAATTTCAGAATCGATTCACGGTGCATTGATTTATCGTTGCAACCCTAACTCACATAGCAAAAGCTTATAGAAAAAGGGGGTTTTGGTGCTTTTAGAAACCACTCAAGTGACTTTGAAAATTGTTTTTGAAAGTTAGCTCTCTACAATGCAAAAGGACAATCTCTACAATGATACAGTATTTAATGGCTTTTTAACTCCCCATATCTAACAAAACAGAGAAAGTAGGACATTGGACTATATTACAAAACCATTCATGCAATTATGTTGTAAATTCACAAATGCTGATTTTAATTACAATGTAAATGAGTTCAAATTTTACTTATGCTTATGCCAAGTTACTTATGCTGAAACTGCATTTTAATGAGTAACTTACTTAATTCTCTTCATCCCAAGTGAGACATAAGGCCATAACTAACTCTCTCTATCTGGGTCTGTCTTGGGCTTTGTGCTTCCTCCCATGAGAGCCCTATTTCTTCTAGCTCTGTCTCCACTGTCCGTCGCCATGTTGTTCTTGGCTTGCCACGTTTGCGTTTGCCAGGTGGTGTCACTTTGGATATCCTTTCACATCTGAAGTACACGACCAAGCAATCTTAATCAGTGTATCTTGATCTCCTAAGATATATTATTTGGTCTTGTATTTTTTTTACAGATTGATATTGGAAATGCTATTGGGCCAGTGTATGTTACAGATCTTTATATCTTTTGGGGCTCTGTTATCAGTGCTAATAACCCTACCAAGATATGTGAACTCATGCACATCCTCGGCTGGCTCTTCCTCAGTGGTAACTGGGTCAAGAATGAGAGCACTGATACGCATGATCTGCATCTTCTGCTTATTTATATGTTTAGCATATCTGCTCAGCATATTTGTTTTTTCCTGAATGTGAGTGCATGTGGCTGAAATTACTGCCATATCAATGGCAAAGTCAAGATCTTTCAAATGGGAGAAGGGAGTCCATTGAATGCCGCAGTCATGGTCAGAAGTTGTTTGGCACATAACCAGGGCCAGCTATTTTGGGGCCCTGTCTTGCAGTGAATAGTGAAGCATTGCCATTGCAAACCAGCAACACATTTTACACATTTGCCAGTGCAAGATGCATTCAGTTAAAGCAGCTCAATAATGCATTTTAGACTGGGACTAAAAGGGACTTAAAGGATAAGTCCAATTCCAGAACAACAATTTACATATAATGTACTCACCCCCTTGTCTTCCAAGATGTTCAAGTCTTTCTTTCTTCATGCGTTAAGAAATTGTGTTTTTTGAAGAAACAATTTCAGGATTTTTCTCCATATAATGGACTGATATGATGCCCGAGTTTCTGGGAACCAAAAGCTAATGTTCCCAGAATGTTCTGGGAACCAACAATTGTTAGCTGGGCCATTTCCCAGTTCAAAAGTGCATAAGTTACCTCTCAAACATACATATCTTAATTTGATGTTGCAAGATGAATGAATTGTATTCATTTTGTTCTGAAGCTCTTACTTTACGTGGATTTTATATCAGGAATTGTACTGGTTTTAATGGTAACTGTATTGGTGCCTTTTGGTCTCTACTGGTAAAACTACTAAATCCTAATGTAATGTTAGGGGAGGCATGCCCCAAAACACACTGCAGGAAACTAATAGTAAGAAATTAATAGTTTTAATGGTTAAAAGTTGAGGGTTTGTAATGTTTGTAATAGTATTTGTAGTGGACATCATTAGAATTTCTGTGATGGTTTCTATACCCTGATGAAAATTAACCATGGTTTTATTATAGTAAAAGTGTAGTAATGCATTTTTTGTACATGTAGGCTAAGCTTTTTAAAATTTAGTGCAAAGTTGGTGCTTAATGAAAATGTAATTGGTAACATTTACAAAATCAGGTGATTATGTTCACCCATCTATGCAAATCTAATGGTTTCTCTTTTGTTGTTGTTGTTGTGTTTTTATTTATTTTTTATTATTATTTATTTTTTGTATTTCAGGGATACCTGCACTGAATGGCCAATTTCTCATGTATTTTGTGTATTTTCAAAATATAAAATACTGTATTTAAATACTTTTTTTTCCACACAGTATTTTGTATTTGTATTTATTACATTTTACACACAGTATTTTGTATTTTTATTTTAAATGAATGTATGCCCATCTCTGTAAACTATAGCGAATAAACTGTGATAATATGAGAAATGGTGAAGGTGTCTGAATACGCTTTGGTTTGACTGTACCTAAAATGAAAGAAACCATCTTTGAAAAAACTTTATTTGTAATGTAATTAGACTGGTTATTATTATTATTATTATTATTATTATTATTATTATTATTATCATCATCATCATCATTATTGTTTTATTTTATTTTATTTTATTTTATTTATTTTTGTGTGTGTGTGGCTCACGTCCCATTTACAGTCGTGTGAAAAAGTTAGGACACTCTATTAAATTCCATGCTTTTCTGCATCAGGACATAATAAAATATTACCTGGTCCTTGGCAGGCCTTAAATTAAAACCTCAGATGAACAACATCACATGACATATCACACCATGTCATTATTAAGTTAACAAAAATAAAGCCAAGATGGAAAAGTCATGTGTGACAAAGTAGGACACCCTATGATTCAATTGCCTGTAGATCCACTTTAAGCAAAAATAACTTGAATAAATGATTTTTTTGTATGACTTTATCAGTCTCTCACATCGTTCTGGAGGAATATTGGCCCTATTTATTTATTTATTTATTTTTACAATGTTGCTCCAGTTTATTGAGATTTGTGGCCATTTGTTTAAACACAGCTCTAAGCACAGCATTTCAAACAGGATGAGGTCTGGACTTTGACTCGGCTATTGCAACCCCTTGATTCTTTTCTTTTTCAGCTGTTCTGTTGTAAATTCACTGGTGTGCTTGGGATCATTGTCCTGTTGCATGACCCAATGTTGGCCAAGCTTTAGCTGTCGGATGGGAAAATCTCGCAAGGTAAGTGAGAGAGGAAATGAGCAGTGACATTCCCTGACCCTGGCTGATGTCTTACAGTAAAATGGAAAGGTTGCATGACGAAACTCCAACGAGTTACACAAGCATTGGTATCTTTCATTTTATCAATCCACTGCAATGCTCTATGATCCATTTCAACTATAAAATCTTGTTCCAAAAGATAGTATTTGAAAGAATCAAGAGCCCACTTCAGTTCCAAACACTCGTTTTCAATAACCGAGTACCTCGTCTCCCGAGGATAGTTTCCGACTCAGATAAGCCACAGGATGTAACTCACCTCCCTGCTCTTGTTTCAAAACCGCTCCTAATCCTACTTCAGAAGCATCCGTCTGAAGCACAATCATTTTCTCAAAGTCAGGGCTGTACAGGACAGGATTAGTCACTAATGCATCTCTCACATCCTTGAAAGCTAGCCTAGCCTGTTCAGTCCATTGAATTTGGTTTGGACTTGACTTTCAGGTCAGATCTGTCAACGGAGCTGCTCTAGTGGAAAAATGAGGTACAAACCTCTTGTATCACCCAGTTAGTCCTGAAAAAGATCTAATCTTTTTGGTACTTGGAAATGGGCAAGACTGAATAGCCTGTATCTTTTGGACCTGGGTTTTAATAATGCCATTACCTAATACATAGCCCAAATGCACTTTACAGTATTAATAGTCAACCCAGCATTCTTAATTTGCTGAAACACTGTTGCAAGATGTTGAAGATGCATCTTCCAGCTATCACTGAATATCACCACATCATCAAGGTAAGTTGCTGTAAACTCACCTAAATCCTGCAAAACAGTATTCATTAGTGTTTGAAAGGTAGGGGGAGCCCCATGCAGCCCAAAAGGAAGAACTCAAAAATGCATAAGACTTGTAGGGGTACGAAAAGCAGCCAATTCTCGAGATTCAGAAGCCAGTGGCATCTGACAATATCCCTTACATAAATCTATTGTGCTGATAAATTTGACTTTCCCCAACTTCTCAATTAACTCCTTAATTTGGGGCATAGGAAAGGATTTGGATGCTGAATTCAGTTAATAAAAATCAATACAAAAACGTAAACTCCCATCCTTTTTCGGGACTAAGACAACCAGATTATACCATTCGCTTTGGTAAGGCTCCACAATACCATTCTCATGCATTACCTTAACCTCCTCAGTGAATGCTGACATCATCCTCTCAGGAATGTGGTAACTCATTCGTTTTACTTGAGCATTAGGTTTCAACACAATTTAATGCTGAACCAGGGTGGTACAACCAGGAGTACTCTGAAAGAGTTCTAGATCACATAACTCTTCAATTTGCCTTTTCCGTTCCCATGATAAGTGGTCAAGATTGACTGAGGAGGTACCCTGACTAGCAGATAAATACTGTCCCTCTATCTCTTCTTCATCATCTACCACCCTAATCAAATTCACACTTGCAGACTCTTTTTGTTGAAACCATTCCTTTAAGAGATTAATATGCAATGTTCTATGAGAACATGACTCACCAGGAGTAGAAATTTGATGTGGTAGGACCTAACTTCTTTGTGACCTTGAACGGACCCTGCCATTTACCCAGCAACTTGTTCTCTTCTGTTGGAAGCATGCTTAAAATCTGCTGCTGTACTTCAAAGGAGCACTGCTTTGTCTTTCTATCATACCAGCATTTCTGCCTTCTCTGTGATTCTTGTAAGTGTTCTGCTGCCAACTTGGTCATCTTCTCCAATTTCTCTCTGTGGAACTTCTCTGTACATGAACAGTATGTAAGGTAACCACTGCTCCCAATCAGACCCTGTCTCATTCACAAACTTACATAACATTTGAACAAGAGTTTGATTAAATCTTTCCACAAGACCATCGGTTTCTGGGTGGTACGGGGTGGTATTCAGACCTTTTATATTCAACAACTGATAAACCTGCTTTAACAATTTAAAGGTGAAATTGGTTCTATTCTTTATCAGTTAAGATTTCCTGGGGTAAACCCACCCTAGAAAAGAACTGCACCAAACAAAAAGCTACAGTTTTTGCTTTAATGTTTCTCAAAGGGAAAATCTCAGGATATCGGCTTGCATAGTCACAAATACTAACATATATTTGTTACCTGCTTTGCTTTTGCTCTACAGGACCTGCAATGTCCATGCCCAGCCATTAAAAAGGCACCTCTATTACTGGCAAAGGCATCAAAGGAGCTTTTGGGGGACCCTGATGGATAGTACTTCGGCATTCTGGACACCTCTTACATAATTCGGCTATATCTTTAGTCATACCTGGCCAGAAAAAAATGTTTGCGGATTGGATTTGATGGGACATATTATGGCAGCCCAAATGATAGAATGCCCCATTTTCATGACCATGGTGAGTACTTTCAAGAGGAGAACCATTTGTGATGCATTCCCGGTCTTACGATACAAAAGCTCATTCTCCAAGTAGAAAGAAGAACCCTTAAAAAACATCTCTTTACATTGCTTTCCATTTTCAACCTTTCTAGAATAGATAGGGCCAATTTCAGAATAGGTTTTCTGCAGTTCAGACTGCATGAGGCATTGGAGTAATGCTACGTTCAGGTATCATCATTCGGGGAACATAACAGACATTGGTAAGCTTTTTATTCAGGTTCGGACACATGGGTTTCTTATGGCCTATCTGGCCACAACTATAACACTTAATAGTCCCACCTGCACTTGATGTTTCTATTTGTTTCCCGAGTCTCTCACACATACTCTTACCACCTTCTAGCAGTGAGGATGTTTTGTGAGAATATGACTTGTTCCTTACGGTCTTCCATTGAGCAAAACTCCAAGGCTCAGTTCTACGCCAAGCAGCCACAAAGACATCAGCCAGCCTAACGAGGTATATCCAACTGCAGACCCGCAGCAGCACCAGTTTCAGAACCCCAGCCACAGAACCGGATGTGAGGGGCGGAGCTATTAACAACGAGATAAGCATGGCGGAGATGACGGTGAGTAGTCGCTAATGTTTTTGCTGTCATATGGTGAATAATTATTGTATTTATTAGGTTAAGTGTTTATACTTATTTTGTGATTGGCTTTATTATCCTACGGAATCTTCAATTTGTTGTCATTTTTAAGGTGTAGAACTTTTTCTGCGGATGTTTTGATTAATTTGTGGATCGCGTGTTGTAAATGGGCATTGCGGTGAAGTTTTAAAGACGCTAATTATTCATAAATATAAACAGGTTGTTCTAGTTTCCTCTGTTTTATGCATTGTTTGTGAGTTAATGTATTTTTGTTGCAGTAAGATGACAGCCAAAATTGCAACTGGAACATGGGTGCTACTAAAAAACAAGGTTGGTTATAAGAAGTCTGCTAAAGTTGGGATAAGTGTTAAATCTTTAGGTTTAACCTCAACCTTAACCTTTTTTTTTTTTAGGATATGCCCCAACAGATTGGTGGTGTGGACTGTGGAGTCTTCATGCTGATGGTAATTTGATATAAATTGATTATGGTGTGAATAATTAATTAATTTTTTTTTTTTGCTGTAAATGAGGAACAAGGAAATTTATTATTGTTATTATTATTATTATTATTATTATTATTGTATTTTATTTTATTTTATTATTTTTTAAAGAGAGAATAATCTTATTTTTTTGTTGTTTTCCAGTATGCTCTACATCTCACCTTGGGAGCACCCTTTGATTTTACATCTGTAAGTAATTATCAGTTAAAGTAATTTACCTTTACGTTGTTGTAGCAGTTAATGTTTCAATATTTAGTTTTTTTCTTCCAGTGTGACATGCCAAAGATTCGGAGATGGTGGACTCTAATTCTTTTAGAGAACTTTGGGGTTTTCTCTGAAAGGTAGATACTAGACATTTCCTTCAGCCCACTGTTACATTTCCACCCACTTCTGACCAGTTTTAAATTAACCAAGATATATTACAGTGCAGATATGCTTCAAGAGGCTCTTCCAAGTGAACAAGGAGAACAAGTTGAGCTTAGCAGCAGTGAGGTATGTCTCAAATATGATATATATATACAGTAGTCAACATTTCAAGTGGATCAAAACGTATCATCAAAGTTGTCCTAAAATCAAAACAATACCTGTTCTTGTCTTAGGACAACTTAATGATTAACTTTCATCTACTTCAAATTTTAAATGTTGACTACTCGCACACATGGTGTAGTTAACCACAGCAACATACAAAAACATTTTTGAGAAATATTAAAATCATTTTTTCCTTTAATATTCTGTAATCAAGGAGCTCCCAGTGATCAAAGACATGGCAGAAGCTGTGAAATGGATCTAATCAAATAAGCATCTGCTCAGAGGGCCAGTGGAAGAGCCTCTTTTCCTCAAAATGAACGAAGAGGACAAGGAAAAGGCCCTCAACAATCTCCTTGAACAAACAGACTCTTCAAGAGTGCCCTTCACATTTAATTTTGTTTTCAGGGATGACATGGAGTTATTTCTGCAAGAATGTCATGACAAAATGGGCCTAAGAGTGAACTGTTCAGTTGATACATTTTAATTTGAATTAATGCAAGATTGTCATGACAAAATGTGCGAATTGTGTGAATTGTTCATTTTGTAATTTTTGATTTTAATTTATACATGATTGTCATGACTAATTGGGCATAATAGTGAATTGTTTATTGGGTAAACTGTAATTGTTGTATAGTTTTAGTTTGTTTCTTTTAAAATTATGCTGCTGTTTGTGTGAGTGTGTAAAGTTTTATTGAAATGTTTTAATTTTCTTGTAGAGAAATGCATGATGCATGTTCTTTGCTTTGGAGTAAATGTTTATTTGTCATGTTGTGATTAAAGCATATTTAATATAAAATGCCTTAAGTTTCGAGCATTATTTTTAATATCATGAACAGAAAATAACTTGTGTAATGCAATGAAAGAACACCTTTATACAATAATATTAAACAAAATATTTTTTAAATGTTAAATGTATCGTAAGATGCACAAATAAAGTATAATGTTTCTTGTGAAATAAAAGCAAATTACGCTCCATAACCGTGGGTGGCGCTGCTCTGATAAGAACGTAAGTTCCACCCCTCACTTCCGGTTCTGTGGCTGGGGTTCTGAAACTGGGGTTCTGAAACTGGTGCTGCTGCGGGTCTGCAGTTGGATATTATTGAGCCTGACACCCTCCTCAGCTGAAGCTGGATCATGTTCTTTAATCCAAGTTTGCAGTTCAGGACACAACATTTTCAAAAACTGCTCCAAAATGATAGTCTCCGCAACCTTATAGACTGTCTTCTCTGCGGGTTTCACCCACTTGTAGAACAGATCCTTTTAATCGAACATACAATTCCTTTGGAGTTTCTTCCATCAACACCTCCATGGTATGAAACCACTGGCGACAGGTCTCGGAATTGATGGAATATTTCTTCAGTATAGCCACTTGCCCATAGTCAGCCATCTCTTCTACATTCATGGCCAGGTAGGCAGCACAGTCCTTACCATTAAGAAGAGGAACTAGTCGAAGGCCATTTACACACTGTAGCGATTCTCTCAAAGGTAGTCAGATAATGCTCAATGTCATCCATCTCACTGAGCTGCTGCATCTTTGGCTCTTTTAACGGACTCCCAGCAATGGACTACTTGCACTCAGCCTCATGATGCACTTCCATTTTGAAACCATACGGCTCAGTTATTTCCGGTTATGTACATTTTCAATCCGCTGTAATCATCTAGTTGACTTAAACGCCTAATAAAATGAGATTTTGTGGGATGATTTCAAATTCGGAAATTTTCAGAGACAGGAGAAGTCATATTCTGATAATTACTGAGTACAGAATTTTCCAAACTCAATGGAACGTGAAGTTTTAATCCAACATAAACCGATCTGAGAAAGCGGTGGCTGGTAATCATACATGATTGTTTATCACAGGGTGTCAGTACTCTATAGTGGCCTAATGCTGCAATTTGTGAGATCTGATGAATAAGATCATAATGAACCTTTATTTATCTGTATTAAATATGTTAGTCACTATTCTGTGTCATATTCTGTCATCATTTGACTGTATGTAGTCTAATACCAAAATATGAGTATTCAATAGTCGCACTGTCAGCGTGTTATTGTTAAAAATTATTTAAATGTTTAACATTGTTAAATAAGGCAGTTACCTCACATTCATTCAGCCATTTTAAACAATGGAATAAGCAGTATGGGCTCGGAATAAGAGCGCCAATGCACACAAACAAATTAGCCATGGTTTGGTTTTATTTTCAAATGCTGCATTATATATAAAGGCTTTGGGGCCATTTTTTCATACTGGGTGAACTATTACTTTGATATGTTTGCTTCTCCTAACCCTAGTACCTGCATTGTGAAGAATGTGCAGTCTAAGGAGGTGGTTTCTAGGCCTGTAAATGAGGGAATTGTTGCTATCTGCAACATCTGCGTGTCCCTCAGGAAAGCTCATGTCAGTCCTACCACTGACACATGCTCCAATTACAACCAAATTAGGAAGCATATTGAGGATGCTGAGCAGTGACAATGATTAAGGATATTTGGATACATGCATGGATCAGCTTTTTAGAGAGAAACAAAATGTTGAACAACAGAAAAAAGAGAAATGTCTGGATAATTTCCGCATAAAGAAGAAGTCTGCTAAGGAGTCAATAGAGTACTCCAAAGTGGTTTTGGAGCGGGCTGAAAGAAGTGTAGAATCAAATTGGCAAATATGGCAAATTATGCCATAAGAGCACTAAGAGCACATCAAGACAGAATGAATTCATGTGATTTAGCAACTGCGGGTACAGTACTGCTTGCAATACCAATTTTTGGGTGGATCGCTGGTGAGAATTACACTACTCTTACCATCACCCTGAATTGTAACCATTTTTGAAGTTATGCAGTTAAAACTGATGAGTTTTCAAGAGATTTCTGTTGCCCTCTAGGTCCAATAATTATGAGTGAGGGAGAGCGGGGATTTGAAGAAGCTTCAAATGCCTTGGGAGATGCTCAATGTTACAAACAAAACTTCGAGTCTCATATGAGGAACTGCAATCAAAAAGTTTTTCATTATGAGGGTATAATCTCTAGGACACAGATTGAAATTGAGCAGACCACTGAGGCTCTGAAGAGGATTGAGGTAGAGATTAAAGAGGTTCAAAAGCATCTAGAGGACACAGGAAATATTAAAAACATGGCCAGGAGATCTGTAAACCTTCTGAGTGTTTTTAGTGGAAGAGTCACTGTACTGGAGAGGCAAACACAACGTTTCATCCTCTGGCAACCTGTGGTAAAATCCATGGAAGATGTGATGAAAGCAGTAGTAAATATTGTTGAGAATCAGCTCCTCTATAATGATGGTGTACCAGGCCTTATTAATCTAAGATCATGTGGTTATAAAATCTAAAATGCATGTTTGCATTAAAGTAAAAATGGATGACAAACACGTCTTTCGTATGGAATTAAATAGCAAGCACTTTAAGTGTCTTGTTTATCATATTTAACAAGCAGTGTTATTACTTCTGATCTATTATACTGACATTTTTCCTTAACATCAATAAACCAAAATCAACAGACAAAAAAAACAAAGAATAGCTGCTGACTGAGATGAAGGAGTTCTGAGGAGAGAAAGTAAAAGTAGAACCAGCAGTCCTGTTGACATTGTCAGACTCCAGCTGGGGTGGGGCCATGCATCACCAGCCAATCAGAGAGCAGCTAGAGACAACAACACGCCCCTTACGCAGTTTGGAGTTTTCAGGGGGTTTTTTTCACACTATTTATACTACAAAGTTTTATAGACTAGTGCATAAGTAGCCTACACAATTTGGAAAGTACCTATAATGTGAAGATTTGAAATCAAATCTATGACGGGAAACACTGATATTTACCAATGCCTTTAAAAAAAAACAGTTAATCTTAAAAAATGAAGCATATACAACAACCCAAATAGGAAATAAAGCATTATCAAATAAACATGTGTCTTATTCTGTGTCCTAAACTCCTGAAACATTGGTGTCTCATATTTTAGAGCAAAAATCAGATGCAATACACTTTGTAATCATTAACATTTTCATAAGTAACTGTAATTTAATTACACACATAATTAAGTTACATGTAACTAGTTACTCCCCAACACTGCGTACCTCAACAGAACACAGAACCAGGAAACACGTGTGTTCAGGGAAAGTGAAACTGAAGTGTAGTTGAGCTGTATTCATGCCTCTGTATTCATGGCAGGAGCCAGAGTTTTTCGGGATGAGTTCTTGTGTTCAGTGTGTCAGAATCTCCTGAAGGATCCAGTGACCATCCAATGTGGACACAGTTACTGTGAGAGCTGTATTACAGGCTGCTGGGATCTGGAGAATCAGACGAGAGTCTTCAGCTGCCCTCAGTGCAGACAAACCTTCAGTCCAAGACCTGCTTTAGCTAAAAACACCATGCTAGCTGAAGTGGTGGAGAAACTCAAGAAGGGAAATTATCCTTCTGACTGTGACGCTGGAGCTGGAGATGTGCAGTGTGACGTTTGTACTGGAAGAAAATCCAAAGCCGTCAAGTCCTGTCTTATGTGTCTGAACTCTTACTGTCAGAATCACCTTGAACAACATGAGAGCTGGTTTCAAGGAAAGAGACACAATTTGACTGATGCCACTGGTCCACTGAGGGAGATGATCTGCCAAAAACATGAGAAGCTCCTTGAGGTTTTCTGTCGCACTGATCAGAAATGTATATGTGTCCTGTGTACGATGGATGAACATAAAAACCATGACACTGTGTCAGCTGCAGCACAGAGGACAGAGAAACAGGTATTTAAAACTAGATACAGATGAAATATTGCTGGCTGAGATTCATTTCGTATGTGTTTATATCAGCATTCATATTAACAGTTTACACCATTCACACTGCACACAACAGCAGAGATTATTAGCAGCTGAAATGTTCCATAAACTTTTATCAACAGTCTTTGTTAAAATACACTTTGATTAAACAACATAAAATAATGGAGTGAAATAGTCCACCGTTCTTTGCCAAAATATATACTTTCATCAGTCAAAATACAAGCTCTTCTACACAGCAGAAACACTGTCAGTCTAAAGCTCTAAGTCTGTGTCAGTTTCACTTTCATAATACTTATGCTTGCAGTGTGAAACAGGCCTTAATCTTTTTGTTAATTCATGTATGATTGTGGTAAATGATCAATCAGCTCATCTGGAGTTTGAATCTACAGCCATTAGTCCTACGTTTACTGGATTCATCTTTTCACACAATGATTTAGTGCCAGTGCACTGTAATAAAAAACAAAAACAAAACAAAAAAGTCTTTCAAAAAGTTGTTTCTCCTTAATATAATTTGTTATCCCGCTAACTTAAAAAAATTCATTAAAGTAAAATGTCATTAAAGTTAGCCTCTGGTAAGCTGGGAGAAGAGCAGAGTAAACTTTATAGTTACTCAATGTGTATATGATATCAGTAAAACATTGTCAGATTACATTTGTAAGGATCATAATTGCCGCTTCCATAGACATCAGCGTGTATTTTGCAAACAATAAATGCATTGTGTATTTAAATGTCTGGAACCTAAAATAAGCATTATATGGTTGAAAACACTGAACAGTTTTGATAATATGACAACCACTCAGCGTTTCCCATCAGGCTCTGTGCCAGCCAAGTAGATTTGGAATTCAGAGGTCGATCACGTGATGCACAGAGCGTTCTAATCACACCAGTGTGATCATGCGCTGCAGGAACCAGCCAAGAAGATCACACTCGTGATCGTACTCGTTAAGGGTTAAGTGACAACTGGAATATTTTAGTTGACTAAACTATACATTTTAAGTCAGTAGGGTAACAAATTATTTTAAGTTGAAACAACATTTTTTTTTCCCGGTGTAGTTTTCAGCAACATTTACTATCATCCATTTGTTTTCTAGCACCAGTTGAAGGAGATGCATAATACGCTCCAGCAGAGAATTCAGCAGAAAGAGAAAGATCTTCAGCAGCTGAGAGAGGCTGTGGAGTCTCATAAGGTGAGTCTGGAGAGGAAGAGAAGTTTTGTCTCAGTCTCAGTTTAAACTCATCTTTTTTAGTCCCACTGTGTGTCTTAACAGCGCTCTGCACAGGCAGCAGGGCAGGACAGTGAGAGGACCTTTACTGAGCCCATCCGCTCAGTCATTGAGAAAAGCCACTCTGAACTGATACAGCTGATCAGAGATCAGGAAAAGGCTGCAGTGAGTCAAGCTAAAGGACGACTGGAGCAACTGGAGCAGGAGGTCAATTATCTGAGGAGGGGAGACACTGAGCTGGAGCAGATTTCACACACACAGGATCACATACAGTTCTTGCAGGTAACAGAAATCTAGAAGAACAGGATAATAGTAAACTTGAGCAACATCCTGCTGTGACAGGAGACTCACAGAGAAGCATTTCATGAGTGTGGTATTACATAATCATCAGTCAGACTCTCATGAGTCCTTGTGAAGTTTCAGTGTCTCTAACCACTCCAAATTTATAAATAATGGTCAATCTAATCATAGCCTTTTCTGCTGCTTTTCCTGAGAATCTACTCAACCCTACAATGAGATTCCATTGATCTTTTTAAGCTGTTAGGGACCCACTGTCCTGCAAAGTTTATTTCCAACCCGCTTCAGCACACCTGGCCTGTGACCTGTTAAGTGATTTTGAAGACCTTGATTAGCTGGTTCAGGTGTGTTTGATTAGGGTTGGAGCTAAGCTCTGCAGGACAATGGGTCCCAAAGAGCAGGGTTGAAGACTCATGATCCAAACTATTTCCTAGAAAGTTCACATAGGCCTATATAGTGTAAGTGGCAAACACTAGAATTTTTAATGTGATATAATGAATATGAGAATGAAGCTGATGTTGGGATTGTGCTGGAAGTGCTGGATTGAGGTGATTTACTAAAGATCAGTCAAGTCAACGTGAGCCGCACAAATCTGATGTTGATGCAGGTTATTGGGTGAAATGTGGAGATGATGAGTTTTGATTACTTTTTCTGTAGACTTTCCAGTCTCTTTCGGCACCTGCTGAATCTACAGACATAAATGCAGATCAAGTCCTTTCTCTCTTCACTTCTGATGGCCTGAGAGAATCTTTCCATCAGCTGAGAGACAAACTGGAGGATTTCTGCAAAGAGGAGCTCAAGAAGATCTCAGACAGAGGTAAAGTCCTGGGACCTTATTTATCAACAGTGCATAGAAAAGGTTATATATTTAGTCCTTATATTTACACACATTCCTGTATATAAGTACAAGTTGGTAGATCTCACACTTTGCATGAAACTGTTCATACGCACTCATTACACACATATCTGTGCGTAGGCAATGTTGATAAATGAGAGCCGTGGAGATTCCTCTGCTCCATCATCTCATACCATGGAGAACATCATATTAGAAATATCTTAGGAACGAATGCAGGATCAAGAGTTTAACACTGTTCATGTCTGTTGCTTTCCACAGTCACATTAACCAACGTTGTTCCCAGGAGCAGGAATGACTTCCTACAACGTAAGTCAAGAAAACAAGCAGAAAAACTCACTGTGTGTTTATGTTCTTGCTGTAGAAGGTGAAAGATGAGTTTTACAATTGATGTTGTAAATGATGATTTGCACAGGAAATCTGGTCATTTGTACTGATGATACACTGAACATGAAGAGTTCAGCGACATGAAAAGATCAAACAGATTCATAATTCCTGATTCTGATGTGTTTTTTCTTCATTAGATTCCCTTCAGCTCACTCTGGATCTGAACACAGTGAATAAATGGCTCCGTCTGTCTGAGAGCAACAGAGTAATTACTTTCACTGAAAAAAAACGGCGTTATCCTAATCATCCAGACAGATTTGATTATTGGTATCAGGTGTTGTGTAGAGAGAGTGTGTGTGGACACTGTTACTGGGAGCTGGAGTGGAGTGGAAATAAGAGTGTGTGTATATCAGTGTCATATAAGAGCATCAGCAGGAAGGGATGGGGTACTGAGTGTGGGTTTGGATATAATAATCAGTCCTGGAGTTTGTTGTGCTCTTCCTCCAGATACTCATTCATACACAATAACATAAAGACTGATCTCGCTGTGAAGTCCATCAGCAGTAGAATAGGAGTGTTTGTGGATCACAGTGCAGGAACTCTGTCCTTCTACAGTGTCTCTGACACAATGAGCCTCATCCACACAGTCCAGACTGCATTCACTCAACCGCTGTATCCTGGGTTTTGTGTTCATGAAAGATCATCAGTGAAACTGACAGACTGTATAGAGAGATTCTACCCTTAATGCTTTGAGATGCATGATTCATTTATTTGTTGCTAACTGTGGAATACATTTTCATTTTTAGGTTACAGCACTAATGTTTACTTACACCGAGGATGAGCATGTGAGGTGCACAACAATATCAAACTTCCTAAGTAGCTGTAATGTGTTAAATGAAATGACTGAATCTACATTGGTGTATTCTGGTGCATTCTGAAAACATTTGTTGCATCTATACTAAATGGTTTGAATAATAAATATATTAAGCACATTGTGGTAGGCATGAATGCTTTACACCTGTAAAAAAACATACATAAAAAAAGTTTTACAGAAACTGTAGAGTAGCTACAACTGAAGTTACAATATTGCAATTATGGTATACTTACAAAAGTTTACTTACAACGTACATATGTAGGTACACTATTATAACTACAGATTGAACATGCAGGTACTTTAAATGTAGGTACAATGTAAGAACATTAAGTTATAATGAAAGCATGTGTCATGTAAGTACAAGACATAGTTGTTAAGACCACCTAATGGACCCAAGGGTCAACAAAACATCTGTTAAGAAGAGAGAATACATTCTTAGAAAGTTTATGGATGTTGACAGACATAGAAGGATGTTTATTCATCTTTTCGAAGACTGGGCTGGAGGTGCTTTGAACCTGCGATGACTATCACCACTCATAGCACAGCAATGCAGACATTTACATTTAAGGTACAGACACACTGATTTATTGAAATTGACACATACAGGAATATCAATCTAAAATTCTGGCATTACTAGGTAGAGGGGAGAGATATTGGACCAATGTCTGATTTGATATACTGACCAGCTTCTCCAGTGCTGCTGCCGTAGTGTCTGTTTTGTTGATTGAAACTGTAATGTGGAAAAGAGCTGCGAGCACTTGGTCCTGAACATCTTGAGGAATGTTGAAAAGTCTTTTGGCTGAAGGATTAGAAGCTGCTACAGGTGTTGTGTTTTTACTTTTAGCTTTAGCCTTCGCAGTGACCGGGTTGAATGTAGTAGGTGGAGTCGGATCACAATCGGAAGAGGCAAGAAAAATGCAGTGGTGTAATGTAACAAAGTAATAATACTTTGTTACAGTATACTTTAGAGTCTGGGGTGTGCGATATATAGTATGTCTTCTGTGATAATATGGTAAGTGTTGTTGTAATGTTGTGCGATCTGACATAATCAAATTTAAGCTGAACTTAAGTCAGCTTAAAATAATTTGTTACCCTGCTGCCTTACAATTTTAAGTTCAGTCAACTAAAATAAGTTTATTCAACTTGAAATGTTAAGTTGTACTAAGTAACAACTTAGATATTTGTGTTTGCTAAACTTAACAGATGGGTAAGTAACCCAGCTGCCTTAAAATTTTAAGTTGATTCAACTCAAATATCTAAGTTGTCACTTAGTATAATTTAACATTTCAAGTTGAATAAACTTTTTTGAGTTGACTGAACTTAAAATTTTAAGGCAGCCAGGTTACAAATTATTTTAAGTTGACTCAACAAATAGTTTTTTACAGTGTAGAGAGTGCATGCACATTGATTTATTATTCTATTAAACTCAAAATTCCAGGCATTCTAAATTGTAGATGGCAAAAATGCTTCTGTATGCTTTCTATATTTATATAATTTATAGTTAATCTATATCACACAAAGTGTACTGTTTTTTCTGCAGATGTCAGCATAACACATTTAATTTTTTACTATTTCTTTCATGTCTTAAATTATTTCAAATATCAGTACTCAAAGTTTTATGTTAAAAACAAAAAAAAAAACAAATCTGTAACTGCACTTTAAATGCATCCATGTCCCCTCTGAGATTCAACTGTAAATATGTACATCTAAATGCTATTCCAGATGCAGATTCCAGACATGTTTTCTTATGTTGGAATAAAACAATACTAAGTACTGGAAGAAGTGCTTCTTATTCTTACCCAAAAATACAACATGGAAGAAAGAGTTAAAACCAAACACAATCTTGATACTCAAGCTGTGTATGAACATTTTGTATATATTTATTTGCTTCTTTTCCATTTTGCATTTACCTGGACTTTTACTTTCAATACTTAAGTACATTTAAGATTTAAAAAATACTTTCTGTATTTAAATACAATAAATATCACATACTTTAAGACTTTTACTCAAGTAATATTCTAAATGGTGACTTCAACTTCTACCAAAGTCATTTTCTGGATGGATTTCAGGTACTTTATACGCCACTGGAAAAATTTTAACAAATCTTGGTGAGATAATCCTGTTAGAACTGCCATGTTATGGCTGAATAGATTCTTCAAAATTTTAGGTACTGGCCATTTGAGGCTTCGGACCAAACAAACACTCCTGCGTTTGGAAAGAGGGTTGGAGAGTCTTTCGCCTCCAGCAGTTTGGGTGTTATCAGTGTCATCGTCTGGATCTGACAAGGGATAATAATCTATATCAGATTAGACATAATCCTTGTCAAACTGGGAAAGCCCAGTAGGAAAGAAACTGCTAAGATGAGAGCACGCATAGCATGCAGAAACAAGTAAACAGTAATGAGTATGTGAATCCGATTGGATGGGAATAGGTGTGGGTGATATGGCAAAAATGTATAGTACAAATCACGATTCTTTGTCATGTGGGTTTTTCTATTTTAGAAGTCATCTGAGCAGTACAGCCAAATGAATTTCCTTTAAAAACAAAGCCTTACAAGGTAACAAAAAATAAAATAAAAAAGAATGGCAGACATTTTAGGCCAAAATGGACGAAGATAAAAATCTTTGTATATATTTGATCTTTGTTATTAAAAAATAAGGACTTAGATACACATTACAAATACTAATATACAAATAAAACTAACTGTGCTTTATTTTTCAGGTACAGTAGGTGTATTTAGCAGTAAGAAACTGAATGAACAAATATAAATATAAAAAATTACATACTCTTTACTGTATAAATTATACACTGTTATTAAAGCAACTGTGTTACAGTTCCTCAGTCAAGAACAATGAGTGATTTTTTTTTTCTTTTCTTTTTTTTTTTATTTTGTTGTTTTATTAACATTAAAGGAATAGTTCACCTAAAAATGGTTAAGTTCACAACTATCTCTTCAGACTTAGTACTGTGCTGTGTCGGCATTAACGAGGTACACAAGACCATCACGCTCTTATTAGATATGGTTGCTAAGCAGCCCTGCACTCTGCGGATACAGAGGTGAGGCATCATGATGCTCAGGTGAGTCTGAATGTGACTCTGACGCGTGTTTGTGTTTCTGTGGATCTGCAGGAGTCTGTACAGAGAAATGCTCTTCCTCACACTGGCTGCCATGGGCAAAGATCACATCAATGAAATATTTTTAGCTGAAACATGATCTCTCTTGATTCATAAAAAGTCAATGGCTGCCGTCACTTTGAGACTCAAAAAAGCATATCAGGAAACACAATTAATACCCATGGGTCCTGATGACATATTGAGCTCTTTTGATGTGAAAAAATCTCTGCAAGAACTAAACATTATTTACAGCATTATTACCTGTAATCTTTTCACCAAAAGTTGTTTCTGTATCCCACAATTCTGAGCAAGCTGACACCCACCCGGCCCTCTGCGATTTCATAGGCTCTGATGTGGCATCTGGATTTAGCTTGTTTGTTTCTGTTGGTTTGACTTCATGAAACTCAAAGTTGAAGATCTGGTTGTGAATGCCTGAAGGCATCATGGGAGTTGAGATGATTCTGCACTGGAGTTACACTCTGAGCTTCTTCATGTTTGTGTGAGATGTTTTCCAACCAACAGATCCATGGTCTTTGTTCTGGACAAGAGAGTAAACTCGTCTGGTCAGGACTAGTTAGTTCTTCTGAACTGTGTTTGTGTGTGAGAGATAAATGAGAGCTGCTCTTGATCCACAAACACATTTTATTCAGTCATTTTAAAACACCTCTCTGGCAGGCAAGTGCAGCTCCTATCTCTTTGAATGGGGAAACATCAAATTCTACAAAACTGTTCACCAAGCTTATGATTAAATTTCATATTTGAAATCAGCAATGAAATCTGACAAGAACTGCCTCGTAAATATTGTTCCTTATGCTCCAGTAGCGTTAAAAAAAAAAAAAAAAAGTTATTTCTTAAGCTAGATCAGCCAGCGCACATGCGCAGTACCGAGCGCACGTCTCAGAATGCTAAATGCATCGGGCTGAAGCTAGCAAAAATCATTTGGGTCGCGCCTGGCGCCGCACTGCGCTGAGTGTATGATAGGGCCCCATGACTTCATGTGACACTCTGATTGTCTGACGTCCATGTGCTGCCACCAGGATCACGTTCAGTTCGTTCTACCACAAACCAGCTGGTTTTATTATTGAGCCATTATTCACAAGACCATCAAACACATTCACTTCTAAACTCTCACTCAGGTTAAGAACAGATTGTTCATCAATATGTCATCATTTCCTCTTATTCACACCTGTGATTTTTTTTTTTTGTTTTGATGTCCTTCTATATACAGCAGGATATAGGGGTGAGCGGGGCACAATCTAACACGAGTTTAGATGTAACACGCGTGGTTTAAATATTTCCACACAAGCCAGCATAACTAAACTTACAGCATTTACTAGTTGCCATAGCAACACTATACAGAGAAAAAAGTGCGCCAAAATTCAAAGGCCTTTTGAAGATATCACTGAAAATTTATTTTACCACAGTAAAAGTAAATTTCTGGCTGAAGTAAGTTTTTCATCTCAGTTTTTAGTATTCATTTAAAATAAGACAAATCTGCTATTATTTTAATCTTAAATCTGTTATTTATCAGTTTAGATAGTTTATTAATGCTTGGCAAACCAACAGAAGAACCACTATCCAGTCGCGCTGATGGGGAACGTTGTAACACTGCGTTACAATCTGCCCCACTATATTAAACTATGCTAATCTATGACATTAGCATAGTAGTTTTCATTATTTACTTTTATGGATTTTAAAAAGAAACCACAAGAAAGAGGTGAATAAAGACTGACAATCAATGTTTAATGTTGAAAAAAAATATTATTTCAAGAAATGTAAAGCATTTTGGCTCGTTTATGTGTCTTGTGTTCTTTGAGAGCTGTGTTTAGAGGGAGGGAATCATTTTTCTGAATGTCTGAATGTGTTTCATCTAAACATTGTTTTCAACTATACTGTATAGCTGTGTTTTGCAATCATAGCAGTCCCACGCATGGTTGCAATGTGTTCGTTGTGAACCTCAAAAATTATACTTTTTTTTTAATTCTTAAAAAAAACGCTATCATTTTATTTGAAAAAATGTAATCATTTTATTTTATTGACAAAATATTTTAGTTTGTCGTGTATATTTTTTCATTTGATCAGATAACATTTTAAGCTGTCATATGGCCATGTTACAACATGCCCCTCACATGTTCCAATGTACCCCACCTACAGGGCATGTTGTCACTTTTCACTGTTCAAATAACAAAAAACGTACACACTGTAATTATGAAACAAAGCTACATATTTGTACTAGACAAGTGTGAAAATAACGTTATACTCTGTTATACTCTAAGTGTGTACAAAAAATTATACTCTGAACCCCACGTGGATTTACACAAACTGAGAGATTCAAAAAGTGTTAGGTTGTGCCCCGAACTCCCCCTAATACAAATATATGAAGGTACTAGATACATTCAAACCAGCCGACTTCCAGAACATTTTACAATAAATATTTAATACCAACAGAACTAAAACAAAGCTACTTTTACAAAGCTGCACAGTTACAATGTTTAATTTGCAATTATTCATTTCATTGTTAGTTCATGTTAACTGATGTAGTGAATGAATGTTAACAAATGAAAGCTTACTGTAAAGTAATATCAATAATCAGAATGAAAAAGACTGGATTTTCTTTAATCAAATTAGTTTTGCTTTTGATCCAGAAAAAACAGTAAACCCAGCGTAGAGCGGCTGAGTGAATGTAGTCTGGACTGTGTGGATGAGGCTCATTGTGTCAGAGACATTGTAGAAGGACAGAGTTCCTGCACTGTAATCTACATACACTCCTGTTCTACTGCTGATGGACTTCACAGGGAGATCAGTCCATATGTTGTTGTGTCTGAATGAGTATCTGGAGGGAGAGCAGAACAAACTCCAGGACTCATCATTAAATCCAAATACACGATCATTACCCCGTCCCTTCCTGCTGATGCTCTTATATGACACTGATATACACACACATTTACTCCACACCAGCTCCCAGTAACAGCGTCCACACACACTCTCTCTACACAACACCTGAGGATACACATCAAATCTGTCTTGATGATCAGGATACAACTGCTCTGTGTCAGTGTTAGTAATCATTCTGTTGTTCTCAGACAGAAGGAGCCAATTATTCACTGTGTTCACATCCAGGGTGAGCTGATTGGAATCTGATGGAGAAAAAACACATCAGAATCAGGAATTATGAATCTGTTGGATCTTTTCATGTAGCTGAACTCTTTATGTTCAGTGTATCATCACTGTCTCAGACGACCAGATATCCTGTGCAAATCATCATTTACAACATCAATTACTGTATAAAACACTTTTTTTGCCTTCTGCAGAAAGAACATCAACACACTAAGGTTCTCTGCTTGTTTCCTTACTGACTTACATTGTAGGAAGTCATTCCTGGTTCTGGGAACAGTGTTGGTGAATCTGACTGTGGAAATCAACAGACATGAACAGTGTGAATCTCTTGATCCTGCATTCATTCCTAAGACATTTCTAATATGGTGTTCTCCGTGATATGAGATGATAATGGACTCGTTTCTGAGAGCACATGAATCTCCAGGACTTTACCTCTGTCTGAGATTTTTTTGAGCTCCTCTTTGCAGAAACTCTCCAGTTTGTCTCTCAGCTGATCTACAGTTTCTCTTGGGTCATCAGAAGAGAGGAGAGAAATGAAGGGATTGTCATTTACGTCTGTAAATTCAGGAGCTGCTGAGAGAGACTGGAAACTCTACAGAAAACAGAAATTAAAACTCATCAGCTCCATACTTCATCCAATAACCTGCACCAACATCAGATTTGTGCAGCTCACATTGTCTTGACTGATCTTTAGTGAATCACCTCAATCCGGCACTTTTACAGCATTAGCTTCATTCTTCTCATATTCATTATATCACATTAGAGCTACAGATTCTAATATTTTCCACTTACAATATATGTGAACTTTCTAGGAAATAGTTTGGATGATAAAACATCTGCTAAGAACATAAATGTCTATCTAACAGCTCAAGCACATCAATGGAATCTCATTGTAGGGTTGAATAGATTTCCTTAGGAAAAGCAGCTTAATTAGATTGACCATTATTTATAACTTTAAAGCAGTTAGAGACTGCAGTGGACCTCTAGTCCACTATGATCCTGTTATTCTAGATCTCTGTTACCTGCAGGAACTGGATGTGATCCTGTGTGTGTGAAATCAGCTCCAGCTCAGTGTCTCCCCTCCTCAGATCATTGATCTCCTGCTCCAGTCGCTCCCGTTGTTTTTTAGCTCGACTCACTGCAGCCTTTTCCTTATCTCTGATCAGACGTATCAGTTCAAAGAGGTTTTTCTCAATGACTGAGCGGATGAGCTCAGTAAAGATCCTCTCACTGTCCTCCCCTGCTGTCTGTTCAGAGAGCTGTTGGGACACATGGTGATTCAGGCTTCGGTGGGACTGAAAGAGGAACGTTTGAACTGAGACTGAGACAAACTTCTCTTCTTCTCCAGACTCACCTTATTAGACTCCACAGCCTCTCTCAGCTGCTGAAGATCTTTCTCTTTCTGCTGGATTCTCTGCTGGAATGTCTTCTGTAACTCTTTAAGCTGCTTCTGCAGGACAAACAGATGATAGTGAATGTCACAAAAAACTACTGACACTAAATCATCATGTGAACACATGAATCTAGTAAACGTGCAATTGATAACTAATGGCTGTAGGATCAGTTACACTCATTCATGAATTACGATTAAGATTAAGGCCTGTTTCATACTGTAAGTCTAACTACAGTAAAAATGAAATTGATACAGATGTTCAGCTTCACAATGACAGTGCTTCTACTGTGTAGAAGAGCTTGTATTTTGACTGATGAAAGTATATATTTTATCAAAAAACAGGTAAATACTTCACATCATTATTTTATGCTGCTTAATCAAAGCCTGTTTTATGAAATGTTGTATTGATTAATACAGTGCCTTTTCAACAAACAGTAAAACTCTTCTTGCAGCTGGTGTTCCTTTCTGCTGCCGTGTGCAGTGTGAATGCTGTAAGCTGTTAATATGGGTGCCGATATAAACACGTATGAAACAAGTGCCAACAATATTTAATGCGTGTCTAGTTTTAAATACCTGTTTCTCTGTCCTCTGTGCTGCAGCTGACACAGTGTCATGGTGTTTATGTTCATCCATCGTACATAGCACACATATACATTTTTGATCCGTGCGACAGAAAACCTCGAAGAGCTTCTCATGTTTCTGGCAGATAATTTCCTGCAGTGGACCAGTGGCATCAGTCAAATTGTGTCTCTTTCCTTTAAACCAACTTTCATGTTCCTCAAGGTGATGCTGACAGTAAGAGTTCAGACACACCAGACAGGACTTCACGGCTTTGGATTTTCTTCCAGTACAGACGTCACAGTGCACATCTCCAGCTCCAGCGTCACAGTCAGTAAGTTTGGTCTTCTTCAGTTTCTCCACCACTAAAGCCAGCATGGTGTTTGTAGCTGAAGCATGTCTTGGACTGAAGATCTGTCTGCACTGAGGGCAGCTGTAGACTCTCACCTGTTCCTTCTGATTCCAGCAGCCTGTAATACAGCTCTTACAGTAGCTGTGTCCACACTGGACGGTCACTGGATCCTTCAGGAGATCCTGACACACTGAACATAAGAACTCATCCTGAAAAACTCTGGCTTCTGCCATTTTACTTATTGAATGCAGAGACACAAACACACACTACGGTTTCTCTTTCTCTGAGCAAACGTGTTTCCTGTTTCCTGGTTCTGTGTTGGGGAGTAACTAGTGACAGAATGACATGATTTAATTACAAAATAAAAGTAACTGCAATCTGTTAGTTACTGTGAAAAAAAGCTGTAATTAAATTTTAATTAAATTAAAGGTGTGTAATTAAATTAGTTACTTATGAAAATGTTAATGATTACAAAGGGGGTTACATCTGAATGACGTAATGAAATGGCAAGACACTTACATCTGTAAATACACTTTTGTGTATTTACAAGCTCAAGATGCAGAGTTCCAGATGTCAAAATAAGATTTTATTGAACACAGCAACAAAGCCGAGATGACAGCTGCCACATCTGAGTCTTTGTCTGTCCAGGCACTCATACTTATACCCTGTTCTTTTCAGTCTTTCATCCAAAAAATAAAAATTCGGTCTCTGATTGGTTTTACTCCTCTAGTTTTGCTAAAATGAATTTTTACTCCTCTTGGTTTACTATCTAGTTACTTTCCTGCTAGTTTAATCATTTTCCATACTATCCTCAGTCTCGTCATACTTGTTTGTACCATCTTCTTCATATACTCGGAAATCACCCAAACTTCACAGGTTCAATCTAGGTCACTGGTGCTGCTCAGTGGAAAGCACCGTATTTGCCCATTACCTAAGACTCACAGTCTATATTAAGACATCCAATACTGAAGCAATTATTGAAACAATCACCATAATGATCAGTATATTGATTATGGTTAAAGCCATACTTCATATTTTTAAATAAAATATCACAACACAGCTGGTTGGGTTAAATTTTTTTTTACACAACATGCTTGGTTGTTTTATTTAAGTAAACTATTATTTAAATTGCTGGCTTAAAATTGGTAGGAAATTAAAAATCACACACAGTATTACTTATTGCAACAGCAATAATCAAAAAATGAACACTTAATAATCAAGAACACCCATAGACAAAAATTTAAGCAAACTGAATTTATTTGGGTGAATACAGTAGGGGTGCAGGAGAAATCAAATTACATTTAAATCACGATTCAGTCGATTCAGCCTCAAAACTCATTTAAATTTTTTTCTAAAAACACAAGCAAGTCCACCACCCTGGCCAGTATCTCTAGGGGTGCTAAAAAAGGAACAATCATGTGGAGAAAGTCTGATCAGGGGACTCATCTCGCCAACATTAAGCCAGGTTTTAGAAATTAACAGAAAATCCAGACCAAAAAAAGTCATTTAAAATAAAAGCAGTGCTTGAAGTGGGCTAGCACTTCTAATGTGTTGCTGGTACTTAGAGTCAAAGCGTCATTAGAAATTACACTATTAACATAATCGTTCTTTGTTAAGATTAGGCATGGGGTAGACACGCGTAATAGGCACGCGAAAACTGTATTACATGCATGTCAAGCACATGCATATCATGCACGCCAAAGTCAATTTCAGCATATGAACAGCACACCAAATAGAAACAGAAAAAAAATGATCTAAACTACTAAAAATTACACACACATATGCACACTCACACACACATGCATACGGTTCAAGGAATAAGAATTACGGAATTACAGAGTTTGTATGGAATCCCAAAATTTCAAGTATCTGCTACTAGTTCATAAATTACAACCTGAGAAGACCACAAAAGCAGAGATTTGACTTTTAGCTGCTCAAGGAGATTTAGCACCAGTTCAGCAAGAGATTAAGGAGACCTTGATTTACTTGCGTTCTGGCCGAAACAGGGTTTTCCTCTGTAGGCTTGTCTTAGCAGAGGGAATTACACCACTTCTGACTGGTTGCCTGGTTCTTCGGATGCAGAGGACATGAGGTCGTATAGGAGGCCTCAGCCTCAGTGCGCCGCAGAGGAAATGTGTAACAAGGGGGTTTTTACCCATGGAGAGACAAGAGGGGCGTGGTAGGCCGTAATGGCTGCCACGTAAACCTTCAAGGTGGAGTGGGTTAACCCTGCGGAGAACCGATCCTGCAGGACTTCCAGCACTGTTCCAACTGGGCAGTTAACTGGGTCTTGCTGATGGCGTCCGCACCAAGATTGAAGAGCCTCCACTTCAAGGCGTACAGTTTCCTCGTAGAGGGAGCTCTACATTGGAGGATGGTCTCAACAACCTTGGTTGAGAGACCAGAGGCTAAGAGGTGCGCCCCCTCAGGGGCCACACCCAAAGCTTCCACAGCTCCGGCCAGGGGTTCCATTTGCAGTTGCAGTTCCATTTGTTTCAACCCATGTCTGCTACAGATGGTTTCAGACTTGTATTTATTTGTATCACCAAGTATGACGATTGCAGCCTGCTGATAGTTACATTCAATATATCTGAGGCAACTATCCAAAAACTGTGTAATTATATCAGGGCTGGAAAATAGAGCACAGCGGAAAATAGAGCACAGCAGCAATAATACTTAACGTCCTGGGGTTGGCAAAGGCGCCGGCGGGAGCACTTGCATATTTTTCAGATGACAGCGATAAGAACTTGAACCCTCGAGGAAGACGATTGGGACATAACCAGACCCACAAAGCTTCATATTCGTCCTCTTCTAGATGGGTCAGTCAAATTTGTTTGATGGTGTTACAGACATACAAGGCAACTCCTCCTCCCACACCTCCTTCATGATCCTGCCGATGTATTGTATATCCAGGAAAAGTTACAGTTGAATCTGGGATACCAGAATTTAGCCAAGTCTCTGAAATGAAGACGGCCGCTGATGGGCGCATTATTCACTGCTACACTGTGCAGCTCATCACATTAGTGAAGTAAAGAGTGCACATTAGAAAGAAGAAAAGCAGGCATAGATGGTATTGACTTGTGTTGTTTTGTCTTGATATGAATTAAGTCCTTAGGATGGTAGCAACGGTCAGACAGAAACATTCTTTGCCCAGTCAGCTGTCTTTTAATATCCACTGCAATTCCACAAGTAGTAGGGTGATTTCCAACAATTGTAAATATGTAACGAATGTAATTCGGACATCTTTTCAGGCTTCCTAAAAAGTGAGAATCACTCGAATGTCCAAGTTGTTCCATTATAATGAAAAGATGAAAACCTTTACCTAAAGATGGTTTCCTTAGCGAAGGTTTCCTATCATCCACCCAGCTGTAGTTGAGTAGGCCGCATTACCAGAATCCATCCAAAATCTCCCGGAAATAAATCCATCCACGTGTCCTAAGTCCCAGTTTAACAATGTAATCATACAAACAAATGATCTGTGCATTTCCAAATTAGTTAAAATTGTTAAAAAAGCTAAAAAAGCAGATTGCCAAGCAGCACACCTTTTATGTGGCTGCCCTTAAAAGCACCACTTTAAAAAAAAAAAAAGTCTGTGACTCCACACATCGATTTGGATGGGAGAGAGATGGGAGAGTCTGTTTTGTACATCTGGGCATTGCAGAAATCACATGCTCTGTATGCATGCATTGCATATAGTCACAAACTATAATATCAAATACAACAATCATGTTTAATTTTTGTAAGGGTAGACACTACATATATAATTAAATATAATTAAGTGCACAAATGAAGCTGAGTAATTTTTCCCTCCGTACTGTAGCCACTAGCCTGTAGTAACAGTTTGCAATATAGCTGTTGCTTTTATTATTATAATTAAGTTGGCTTGAGAAAGCCAACTTACTGATATGCTATTTAAACTTATTATTAAGTTGGCTTGAGAAAGCCAACTTACTGATATGCTACTTAAACTTAAAGTTATTAAGTTGGCTTGAGAAAGCCAACTTACTGATATGCTACTTAAACTTAAAGTTATTATTAAGTTGGCTTGAGAAAGCCAACTTACTGATATGCTACTTAAACTTAAAGTTATTATTATTAAGTTGGCTTGAGAAAGCCAACTTACTGATATGCTACTTAAACTTAAAGTTATTATTAAGTTGGCTTGAGAAAGCCAACTTACTGATATGCTACTTAAACTTAAAGTTATTATTAAGTTGGCTTGAGAAAGCCAACTTACTGATATGCTATTTAAACTTATTAAGTTGGCTTGAGAAAGCCAACTTACTGATATGCTATTTAAACTTATTATTAAGTTGGCTTGAGAAAGCCAACTTACTGAAATGCTATTTAAACTTATTATTATTATTCTTCTTACTAAAACCGTTGACTGCTACTCCTCCTAGAGCTTTAACTCTACAAACTCCAAACTCAGCCCAGATCTTCAAACTGATCTGAAGTTAGTTGCTATATCTTTTCTAACTGATCAGACTTACGGTTTTCCTAAAAATGACGTTTAAAACTGGGAAAAATCCCATAGACTTACATTGACGGAATGTTCAAATGAGCCAGCACTTTTCAAATTCCAACTGTCAAAACTCCCAGAATCCTTTGAGCCTCAATCAAGCTTCCCTTCTATGTACTGTATTTCTAATCCATTTAAACTCATTCAAACTCATCTATCTATCTATCTATCTAACCAATACTATCTATCTATCTATCTATCATCTAACTCTATCTATCTATCTATCTATCTATCTATCTATCTATCTATCTAACCAATACTATCTATCTATCTATCTAACCAATACTATCTATCTATCTATCTATCTATCTATCTATCATCTAACTCTATCTATCTATCTATCTATCTATCTATCTATCTATCTATCTATCTATCATCTAACTCTATATCTATCATCTAACTCTATCTATCTATCTATCTATCTATCTATCTATCTATCATCTAACTCTATATCTATCATCTAACTCTATCTATCTATCTATCTATCTATCTATCTATCATCTAACCCTATCTATCTATCTAGCTAT